>NW_026585698.1:14111623-14112184 GCF_907164565.1 Psammomys obesus | reverse complement strand
GAAAGAAAGAAAGAAAGAAAGAAAGAAAGAAAGAAAGAAAGAAAGAAAGAAAGAAAGAAAGGAAGGAAGGAAGGAAGGAAGGAAGGAAAGAAGGAAGGAAGAAAGGAAGGAAGGAAGGAAGGAAGGAAGGAAGGAAGAAAAGAAGCCGAAGTTTACATAAAAGCATTTTGTCCAAGCTCAGCTGTCCCTGGAGAGATAGGCAGCCCACACACGGGCCAGGACACCTCACTCCATTGCTTGTAAGGACAGTTGGCTAAGGGAACTCAGATTTCTTCCTGTCTGTATCCTGATAGGACACATACCTCTCCAAGACCTGAAGCTGGAATCTGCCTTGTTGGCTGCCCAAGTGATATGGATGGCAGAGGATCAGAAAACACACCTATAATCGCCGTAGAAACACATGTACCTTACACACACACACTAATACCCCCTTTCACACACACCCAAAATCCTCAAGTACACCTATACCCTTTACACACACACACATAACTGTTTAACACACCTATATACCCTTACACACACACACACACACACACACACACACACACACACACACACACA
>NW_026585698.1:13972856-14111613 GCF_907164565.1 Psammomys obesus | reverse complement strand
ACACACACACACACACACACACACACACACACACACACACACACACACACATCCCTATACCCTTCCTTCCAATGACTTGCAAAACACTGCTTGCTGGAAACCTGATGAGAGAAAATGCTTAAAGTGCCTAGGCCTGGACCTAGAGGTAACAGCCCCCTGGAGCTGCGGAATGACTCACTGCACAAGGTTGCCTCCCCACCCCACCCCCCAAGCGTCTGGATCGCTGGCCATCCTGCTGCCGGGCCTGTCAGCTCCTCCTGAGTCTCTTCATCCCAAATCCTCTTCCTGAGAACCAGGACCCACAGGCTTTGTCTGAGGAGTCTGAGACTCTATTCCGAGCCCCTGACACCCGCCCCACACGTGCAGCAGAGGGAGAGGGAAGCCGGGGCAGGCTCCCTCAAGCCCAGCTGTCTGATAAGAAGCCAGGTTCTGCCTACCTGTGTGGACCCAGGGGGACCAGGGCACCTCGGCCAGAAGTGCGGTGCCCTCCTGCTTGCGCAGGTGGCTAGGTGGAGGTTCTGAGGAGATCACTGGAGCCTCTGGAAGGGCATGGCACAGAGCTGAGGGACAGGACCAGGTCTCCACACATTCTTGGGGGCCCCCAGGCCTATCTGCCCCACGTACGGTGTCGAGCACCTCAGAGAGGGTGAGGAGGGCTCTGAGGTCACACAGCAGCCGGGCCACAGGCAGACACGTGCTGTGTGCTGTGTTCACTCCCAGTTCCACACCAGCGGGAAGACTAAGTCCCCATCCCCAGCTGTGACCCAGCTCCTCCCTTCCCTCCCCCAGCTGGCCTGGGATGGGAGGAGGCTTTAAAGGTACAGAAACTACTCCAGGTAGAGAGAGGGTTGGCTCTGAAGCCAATCCCCAAGGCCAAGTGACCTGGAAGAGCAGGGAATGGCTCAGAGCCTGGGAAGTTTCCTAGGAGAAACCTGAGCCCTGAGGGCACAAGTGAAGCTTAAAGAAGCTGGTTCCCCCAAAAGAAGAGCGTTGCCTGAGGCTCCTGTGTTCAAATGGGGGTCACACAGAGCTGGGGTGCAGTCAGATGTCCTGTCCTAGTAGATGTTATGGCTGAAAGCCTCGGGGGTCCATACAGGGTCCAAGAAGTCTGCTCCCCTCCGAGACTGCCAGATCGAGGCTGGCCCTTTACACTATCTGGGCCATGGCATGGGGGAGGGGCTGCCACTCCAAGCCGTCTGGTTTAGCAGACTGAAGGAAATCTCACAACCTCAGGGTCTTTCTGATTTCCTCAATTTTTTAGTTAAGGGCCTTCTGGCCGAGGGTGGACAAGGCACTTGGCCAGGGAAGTGGAGACCCATCTGTTTAAGCCCTCACAACTTCTCAGAATAAGATGGTTTCCAACCAAGGGGGCTATTCCAAGCCTCTAGGCCCCAGAATCAAGGTCCTCAGGGTTTGTTGCTTGTCAGAATTACTCCCATTATCATGATTCTAGGCTTACTCCCACCCATTCCCACGCACATATACGCACGCACGCAAGCACGAACACACATGCAGACAAACCCCGAACTTGTGCAAGTCCACTCTGAACGCTTCAATAATCCTCCAGCTGGGGGTGGTGGCACACACCCAGCACTCTGGAGGCAGAGGCAGGGGGAGCTCTGTGAGTTCGAGGCCAGCCTGGTCTACAAATAGAGTCCAAGATAGCCAGGGCTACACAGAGAAACCCTGTCTCAAAACAAACAAACAAAAAAAGAAGAAAGAAAGAAGAGGACAAAGAGGAAGAAGAGGAAGACAAAGAAGAAGAGGACGAGGACAAAGAGGACAAAGAGGATGTGGAAGAAGAAGAAAAAGAAGAAGGAAAAGAAGAGGAAGAAGAAGATGAAGACTCCAACCCGAGTGGAAATCACATAATCCTCTCTGGGCTTACGCAAAGGCTCATGGGTAACAGAGCTTTGCACTGAACAGTAGGAGTTTAATTAACCAAACCCACCTGGTAGAAGAAGAGACCTGAAAGCTATCCTCTGATCAACACTTGCACTGTGTAGCACATGTACACACACACACACACACACACACACGTGAAATAAATGTTGGGGCTGCAGAGATGGCTCAGTAGTGAAGAGCATTGACTACCCTTTCTTCTGACGACCCAGGTTCGAGTCCCAGCACCAACACCTGCTATTCTAGGTGGCTCACAGACATCTCTAACTCCAGTTCCAGGGGAATCTGTTGCACTCGCTGACGTCCTTGGGCCCCTGCACGTAGCTGGTGCATAGGCATAGACAGACATGCGGGCAAACTGCGTACACACATACAATAATAAAGTGCAACCTAAAATACTTTCACTATTACCTGTGTGGACATGTGTATGTCTGTGTGTGAGAAGGTCAGTGGGGTGTCAGGTACCCTGAAGCTGGGGTCACTGAAGGTCAGCAGGGTGTCAGGTACTGCGAGCTGCCTATTGTAGCTATTGGGGACCGACTGACAGGTTTAAAACAAACAAACAAACAGACAGACAGACAGACAAACAAGAAATCTCCCGAGAGGTGGTTCCATGGTTAAGACACTCACTGCTCACTGCTTTTCCAGGGGACCCAGGTTCAATTCCCGTCACCCACAAGGCGGCCCACAACTGTCTGTAACTCCAGTTCCAGGTCATCTGGTGCTCTACCAGGCATACATGCAAACACATAACAAGAAAAAGACAAACAGTGCCTCTAGCCAGGTGGGGAGGCCAGGGCCTAGAGAGAGGAATAGAGACTACGATGAGAGTAGAGCTGAGACCTGAGAGAGGTGAGAGGGAGCCCGTGGGCCTGGAAGCTGGAGCTGGTAAGGCTTCCTGCAGAGGTGGTTCCACCAAGGGTGTGGAGGCCTCTTGACCTCCCTTGCCCTTCTCCCTCCCCTCCTTGAACTCTAAGGTAAAAGGGCTGGAAAAGCCTAGGGGCCTAGACCTTGAAAGCTAGGCCAGACTGGACTTTGAGAACCCAGGAAGGCTGGTCAATGTATCACCATGCTGGGTAACCCATTAACCCTGGCTTGCTCATTAAGACCCTTGTGTGTGCCTCTTCTTTGCTCCTTGGTTTACTGTGGGGAACCGGGCAGAGGGCAGTCATGAGGAGGGAGTGCTGGTGGGGGCACTGGTGAGGGCTGGCTGAGCTGGGCTCTCTGTGTGCTTCTCCCTGCAGAAGCTTTTGCATGCCAGGGTGGCCTGGGGGTGCCACACCACCATTTCAGCACCTTTCATCTCTGGGACCATCAGTCTGTGCCTCAGGGGCCTTGGCCCAACAGGAAGGAGACTTAAGAACACATTGAAGGGAAGGCTCAGGAATTACTGCAGCTCCCCTGCAGAGAAGTTGGTTCACAGTGGCCCCCAAGGCACTTCCTGTTTCAAAGGGCTTATCTTCCCCCATCCCATCTTAGAAGACATAGTTCTGGTACAGCAAGACTTGCACTGTTACTACAGGAAACTAAACCCTGGGGGTTGCAGCAGTTCAAAGGGTCGGGGAGGGGTTCAGCAGGACAGGAACGTAGACAAGGAGAGGCTGTGCCAACCACTTCCTGAAACTGCCATCTCTCTCTCCTCAGCCTCCAACCCCACCCCATGTCACTGTCAGGTCTGAATCTGGGCAGGTCTTGAGCCTGCAGTGGGTAAGGGTCACAGCTGAGGTCTGGTAGTCTAAACAGTCCAGTCACAGTGAGTAATCAAAGTGGGTGGGTCCAGATGCGAGCAGCACCTCCCCCATACAACAGGATTGCCCTCCCCACCCTGGAAGCCAGGAACACTGGATACCAACCGGGGACATTTTATAACACACACACACACACACACACACACACACACACACCTGCTTTGTAAACTGGTGGAATGAAACTGGCTTCGAATCCAAACGTAACGACCTAATTAACTTTAGGATCACAGAATCTACACGTTTGTTCTGACTTCCCAGCACCCTAGGGACATCGGCTCCCACATCTGCCACCGCTGGGGAGCTCAGCATCTCGAAAAGCGGTTGGCAAGTTCTCCCTAGACTCTAGCCCCAGCTTGCCTCTTGCGGTGCCTTCTGCAGGCTGGAAGAGTCAGTTCGTTTCTGAAGGGTCTGTTCTCAGACTCTTGTAATCATCCAGTCATCGGAGGCCACAGATCAGATGGCCTACCTGGTTATAGCCCCTCGCAACCACAAGGACCACACTGATGAGATGGAGCCTTCTGTAAGTGATGGGCTAGTGTCACCCAGTTGGTGTGGAGGAGGTATGCTCGGATTGACCACAGCAAGGGCAGAGTTCCTGTGCTACACACACACACACAGGCACACACATACACATGCAAGCTACAAGCCTCCATTTTTGGCACTGTCCCCCCGTTCCAGCACTCACCTTTGGTGTGAGTGAAACCTGCATGTAGCCAGGTGTGTGATCCTCCAGGATTGTCAGCTTGCTAGTGCCTCGGAGCACTCAGCCACAGGGCCAGCCTGGCGCCTGGTGGCTCAAGTCCAACTCCAAAATTCAACGGTGGAGTCACAGAGACATGGGCCCTGTTGTCCCCAGTTTCACACCTGAAACTGTTGAGAGCTGGTATGGGGACCTGGGAGGCCTTTCCCTTTCTGGCCTCGGTTTCCTCTCTAGAGAGGATCAGGGAACTAGAAGAGCCAATGAGACAGACTTCAGGAGACCCAGGAGCTCTTCAAAGCCTCAGCCTGGCTCTGACACTCAGCTTTGAAGTCACTTCTGTTCTGTCTGATGAACAATTCCGAGCCGAGACCCAAAGTGGCCCCTCCTGGCTTCCCTGCTCGGGCGGCATTTATTGTATCACCTTGTAATTATCTGTGGTGTCTGGAATCCCCAGGGGGCTGGGACAGAAGCCCTGTCTTATCCATGTCCTGCCCGCCTCCCCGCACCCTACCTCCATTACATGCCATAGTCTTCAGGAAAGCCAACTCAATTCTCTCTCACAGCCTCCTGGACCTCAAGGCACTCCTGTTCACCCACAACCTCTGGGACTTTGTTGGTACCCAACCTGCCCAGCCCTTCCCTCCGCACCGTGCTCACGTGCTCAGCTTACCCTTCCTCTTTATGGCCGTTCCTCTGCTCCTCTTACCTCTTAGATGCTGAACTCTTATATTATGCCCACCGAGTCTAAGTCTGAGCTGTGTCAGATGTTTGAGGTCAACGTGCCCAAACCTGAGCTAAGCAACTGCCTGCCTCAGACCTCTCCCAGCCACAGAAGCCAGAGTCCAGCCCCTCAGAGGGCCATCCCTGCATCTTCACTGGTCCCTTCCAACTGGTACTATTTGTGACTTCCTCCAGGCCACACCTAACACCCTCCCCCCCCCCAGCCCCCAAGGGCCACTCCTATTACCTGGTGACGCCCAGTCATAGGTTGCAAAGCTGCTGTTTCCCTAATGGAACTCCAATGTTCAACATGTAAATTGTAACACTTTCCTCTCCCACTGGAAAACCCTTCAAAGGCCCCCTTTGCCCTGCAGAGAAATTCTTGCCCTGCTGGTGCCTGCCCTGCACTCTGTCTGCACTCAATGCTCCTGCCAGGACATTTTACAAGCTACTACCTTGGCCTAAAACATTCTTCCTTCAGACTCCCTACCCCGACACCTCAACTTCCTAAACCTGCCTTTGCTCCCAATTCTGAGGGCAAAGCTGTCACTCCTTACTCCCCCTGCCAAAGTCTGGGCAGCATCCACAGCACCCAGTCACTGTTCCTGAAGGGATCGATGCTGGGGAGGGTTGGATGGGTAGACAGGCTCATTATAAAGGTACCAAGAGGGGCAAGGTATGGCTCGAGGGTAGAATGATTGCCAAGCAAGCAAAAAGACCCAAGGCTCAAATATCAGCACCGCAAGAAGGAGAAAAAACTGCCACAAATGATTAATTATGCAAAATAAATAAATAAATAAATAAAGGCATGCTTATGCAACACCATGCTATGCCAAAACCCTTTTACTCATGTCTCTAATCCTATAATGCCTTTGCCATTTTACAGACAAGGAAACTGAGGTTTGCCTAGGTTTCTGTGGTGTGTTGTTTTCCCCACCACCAAGTTCATGCTCACTAGGGAGCTCAGAGTGTGACCTTATTTAGAAATAGAGGCTTCTCGAGATAATTAGTTAAGATGAGCTCACGCCCGAGTAAGGTAGGCCTTTAATGCAGTAATTAGTGGTCTTACAAGGTGGCCGTCTGAGCAGTTGCACGGGGAAGGGGAAGACAGCCACGTGAAGACGGAAGCTGAGGTCAGTGCGACACAAGTACAAGCCAAACAGCCTCAAGCGTTGCCCAAAAAGCTCAGAAGGAGAGGAGGCGAAGGAGGATCAGGCCCCACAGTCTTGGGGGACGGGGAGAGGGCATGGCTCTCTGCTAACATTTGGTTTCCAGGCCCCCAATAACCAGAACGTACTGTTTTAAGCCACTGGACTTGAGGCAGTTGGCTGTCAGCAACCACAGGAAAGTGATATTTCTCCCTACTTTGTCTAGCCCACACACTCAGCAAAGAACAGCAGTCCTCATCTGTTGTCTCCCTTTCCTCTGTGGCAACTGTGCAGAGGGCAGAAGACCCAATCCTGAGAGGCTAAGCTCAGAGAAGCCGTCTCTACAGAGCATCTCTCTGCCTCCTTTCTCTCTAGTGAAGGTTTCAAGACCATCCTCTGGCCGGATGTGGTGGTTCAGCCCCACAATCTCAGAGGAAGGTCAGGAGTTCAAGGCCAGGCTCAGCCACATAACTGAGACCAGCCTAGGACACGTGAAACTCTATCTCAAACAAACAAACAGCAGAGATTGTATCTTTTGTCACCCTTACCAGGAATTTCGGGATCACCTGGTTACTTGCTGAGATAACAGCCTCGAGGTGGCTTTCCGGTTTGGGTGTTCTCTTTGGGTGAGTGAAAGAGCCCAATGACAGAGCTGGTTCAGTTCATACCCTCCTGTAGCCCTCCACCCTACTTGCTGGTCACTCACGTCTTGGTGAGTGGCTTACCATGTGGGTAAGAACAACCAGGGTGTAACTGCTGCCAAGACCTCCAGGCAGCGCCCACTCAGGGCCTCGTATGACCCCATCAAGGCCCGGAGTCTGATGGCATCCTCCCTCTCATACTCTTTGCCTCCCATCTTTATACCCCTGTGGGCTCAGGATGACAAGTCCTCCCTGAAGGACCCAGGACAACCCTCTATGCCCCACACCATTCCTGGAGATTGAGATGGCAGCATCAGTCTCTGCCTCTCCACGGAACTGTCACAAACCCTGCTGCCCAGCACAGCTCCGGGGAGAAGGGCCAGCAGCCTTGAGCTTGGTATACGGGTAGACTGTTGAGATAGAATGATATCCCTACTCCAGAGGAGACAGCTCTATGGGGCGGGGGACTCTTGTCCAAGTCAGGTTAAGCCAAAAACAGTGCCCAAGAGCCAACTCACCTAGACACCCAGACAGCAAGCTAAAGGAAGCTTGCCCAGGGATCTGGGTCCAGATATCACACTTCCTCTTTTCCTGGAAAAAGTCCTCTAGGAATCCCTTGGCCAGGGAGGGTCATAGGGGAAGAGTTGGGGCCAGTTCTCTATCTGCTGCAGGTCTCAGTCCTAGGCACTGCCCGCTTGTACCCAGCTCACTGCATTCTAGTATGGTGCCCAGCCCTCCCTCTTTCTCTTCTCCCTTGGCTCCCACCTTCGTCTTCTCATACTCCACGGTATGATGCTTAACTCTGGCTGAGCCTCCGGAAACAACATGGTCAGACTCTGGAAGGCTCCCACATCTGTCTCACGGTCCCGAGGGTGTAAGGGAGGACGAGGGGAAGAGGACTCACCTGGCCTCCAGCTCTGGGTAAGGGGTCTTAGAAGGGCCCTTGGGTACTTGGACTGCCGCTCAAAAGCTCTGGCTTTCACACACCGTCAATTCAGCAAACAGCCTTGGCCCTGGGGGAGGGCAGGCTGGGTAGTCATGCAGGTTTGCCAGGGAGGAAACCTGTCGTGCCAAGGTGGCACTAGGACAATACTGCTGCAGAGAAGGGCACGGGAGGCTGTTGGGGAAAAAGGAGGCCCAGGAGTCAGCTTAAAAGTGGTTAGGGGGTACCAGTGAATGGTCAAGCGATTACAGCTTCTGCTGACTTCGGCCGCCCCGAGGGGATCTCAAAGCCTGGCAGCCACTCTGCCACCTCCACCTCGTTTGTGGTCAAGCGCTGCTTGACCCAAAGGAAGGATCCTGTCAGGCATCCCTCGCTCAACTCTCTGGGATAGGTCTACCCCTCACATGCTTCTGCTAGGCTTGCACACTTGCCCGGCCAGGCATCCCAGACTCAGGCTGGACACGTGTTCCCTGATTAGGGGTCCGGGTGGCGGAGGCTAGAGTGCAGAGCCACAAATGCCCCCCCCTCCTATGCACTGGGACCAGGTGGAGCTGCAGCGGGCAGAACAGGCTTCCCACAGGGACTGCTGGGGAAACCCCGTAAGAGCTAGAGAGTCCTGAGCTCAAATTTGATCTTCAGAGGAGCCAAGGACCCCTTTTGTTAGGCAGGAAAAGCATAGCCGGAAACGGACGCAGGGCTTGGTGCCAGGCTGCCCAGAGCTGGGCTTCGGCTGTGCGTCTCTCTGGCATGGGGGTCAGAGGAAGCCGGCTCTGCTCAGCCTGCCCAGGCCTGCCTCTGTTCCCCTCCAAGCCGGGCAGGAAGTGTCATTCGAGCTTTGCCAAGGCTGGTAACACCCACACAGAACGGACAAGACAGATACACTTGCTCGCAGGAGCGATTCCTGCAAGTGGGTGCTGGCATTGCCTAAAGCACCCTCTCCTGCCTGAAGCACTTTTTTTTTTTTTTTACAGTCAGACGACGATTCCCCCCAGTCAGCACTGACTGGGGCCACAAGATTGAGAGGTGCCAAATGCCACCTTGTTCTCCTCAGCTTCTCAATCCTGGAGGCTCCCGGAAAGAGCTCTAATGCCAGGTCCTAAGCGGGCGGGGCCCTCGACAGAGAAACCTCTGCCAGAGAGGAGTGACCCTGGACTCCACGCTGGCGACCAGTGCCTGGGCGCGCAGCCGTAGACCCGCCAGACCCGCCGCTGCCCATCCCGCGCATCCCGGGCGGGGCGCGGCGCAGCTAGCCCGCCTCCCTTCCACCCTCCCGGCGGCCGCCCGCCCGCGGCGGCCATGGGGGCGCGGCTGGGGCGGCGGGCAAGGCCAGATGCCCCCGAGGCGGCGGGCGCTGGGCCCGCGCCCTACGAGCGCCGGGTGCGCTGGCTGCGAGAGATCCAGTCCACGCTCCGCGAGCGGCGGCCGGAGCGCGCTAGGCAGCTGCTGCGACTCCTGCGCCAGGCGAGAGAAAAGAGCGGGGCGGGCCGGGATTGGGGGGCGTCGGGGAGGAGCGGGGGTGGGTGGCGGGCTTCGGGGATGGGTGGGTTCCATTCAGCGTGCACGGTGGGTTTTGCAGACCTGAAGGTTCTTGTCTGGAGGGAGAGCCAGGTGGGGCTGTTGGACCGTTTGCCAAAGGTGGGGCTGGCAATGTTGGGGCACTGGGATTTGAAGTGTGGTGTGGTGTGTGTGTTGAGGGACCACCAGGCTGGAACTAAGAGCCCGCATTTGGACTCTTTCAAGAGTTGGGGTGGGTGAGGGTTAGGGGCAGCTCATGCTGAAGGACAATGGGAAGAGCTCAGCTCCTCATCCTGCAGCAAGAAAGGAAGCAGCGGATGGAGGCTGGGGGACCAGAAAGGGTCCTGGGAGGCACAGCCCAGATGGTCTGCGGGTGCGCCAGGAGACAGACACCATGACGGCCCAGACAAAGCCACAGTGCACGCACCACCTACTCTAACAGGCAGCTTGAACCCATTGGGCCCATTGCAGTGCCCCGTCTGGGCCCTTGGGAGACACATTTGGTACACAAATCAGCGATACCGAGCCCTGAGTTGCCCTAGGAGACAGGGATGCCTGTCCCAGCACGACCCCTGGGCAAATCACTTCCTATTCAGCCTCCTCATCCCCTGCAGTAGCTGCTGCTCCCACCATGAAGGTAGATGCTCAGAGTTAGAGACACTAGGAGAAGTGATGAGACAGGATCCAAACAGAAAAATGAGAGAGGAGTCTAGGGGTGTAGCTCGCTGTTAGAGCATTTGAGAGGACTCAGCTCTGTCCCCAGCACTGTAAAAAAAAAAAAAAAAGAAAGAAAGAAAGAAAAAAAGAAAAAGAAACAGGATAAACCAGGCGTTTAGAGAGAGAGACAGAGACAGAGAGAGAGAGAGAGGTCTTCCCAATCCTGCTCTTCCTCCACCACTGGGTGTCCTCTCTGTAGACTCAGCATTCTGGAAAAAGTGGAGCTGTGACTTTAAGAGGCACTGACCAGGCCAGGGAAAGGTAGGCTGCTGTCTGGGGCTCTGTCTGGGGCTGCCTAGACTCACAAGCCTCCTTCTTTCTGAATTCTCCCCCACTGGCTGGCATCTGTGGCTTGAACCATATTGGAAATACAAACAGGAGAGCAACGGCCAAGCATCCCCCAGCCAGGCGTGCTGCCTAGAAATACAGATCACTATCTGGGATGGCGGAGCCCAGGGCACTTGGCTTACATTCTCTCTGAAAGCATCATGGAGGGAACAAACCTCAGGGAAGCAGCTAATTCCCCCCCCCCCCATACTGCAGAAGTTGAGATCTGAAGCATCTCTAGGACCTGACCAGCCTCATAACCTGCAGGAACTCTGTGATCATAGCCTATTGTGTCCCTATGCCTGGCTTGGCTTCCTGTGAGCTCAGGCTAGCATAGGGCAGACCCTTATCTGGCTAAGGGGGTAGGGGACAGCACATAGAGGCTGCATGCTTGTAGGTTGCCTGTGTGAACTCTGAAAGCACCCTTTGTGTGTTTTAATCCCCGTACAGGAGGCAGAGGCAGGTGGATCTCTGAGTTCCAGGCCAGCCTGGTGTATACAGCAAATTCCAGGCCAGTCAGATCTACAAAGTGAGATCCTAGCTTGAAAAACAAAGAGAAACAAAAACAAAACCCAAAAAGCCTAAATCAAAGATATTCAGCCTCACATCATACCCATAGGTGTCGACGGGAGAAGGCCAAGGGATGAAGGCAACAGTACCAGGCTAGGGCCTGACCCTAGGCTCTGGTTGAAGAGAGGTTCTGGTAGGCTGGGAAGGGTGTGACGGCCAAGTCTAGGAAGTCATGGCTTCGCACGCTCTGTAAGTTTCTGATAGCACAACTTCTAGTGTTTGGGTTCCACCAGTGGAATGAAAGCTAAAGGTCAGACGTGTTTCATAGAGTGGTCCTGGCATCCCAGGCATGACTGTGGAAGGCTAGGAGCCCTGAGCAAAGGGATGAGGTCTGAACCTTGGCAACAGTGCTGGGAGAACAGAGACTCCTTTGGAGAACTGGGGACAGAGGGAAAGGATGCTAGGTGATTTCTACAGAGGTGGACAGGGAGGGGACCCCTACTGCACTCTGGCAAGGGACATAAGGCCAGCAAATGAGCAGGCTGAGTTTGATCTGCCTATGGGAATGTGATCTGGAAAAGGCTCACTCCCAGAGGCAAAAAGATGGCGGCCCAGTTCAGGCAACCTCAGGGATAAGAGGGTGACAAAGGACCCAAAGGGAGTGCTAGGAACATCAGCATTCAAGGTTATCAGAGGAGTAAGTGTCACACCCAACAACCAGTCTGAGTAACCTGATTATCACCCCCTGAGGCCACCTCCCCACCCCGCCCTCCCACTTGGCTGTCACCATATGTTGAGAGAGCCCAGCACACCCTGGGAAGAGCACCAGATGCATGGGAACCAGTGAGAGCCACCTTCTCTCTGGCCTGGAGAAGGAGAGCCCTAACTACCAGGCTTACTCGGTTGTTGCTTCACCACCCGTAGGACCTGGGCCTTGAAGGGAACCTCCTCACTGACATCCTCTACAGGAATGTGACTTTCCTTAACCTGGTGGACCCCATCTCCCATGACCTGCTGGTGAACCTGGCCCGGGACCTGCAGTGCCCCAAAAAGGTGAGGTCAGCAGGCACAGGCCCTGGAACCTGGGTTCTTCTGCTTGCTATGCGGCCTTAGGCAAGTCACTATCCCTCAGCTTTAGGAGCGTGTGTGAACTGTTTTGCTGATCCCCAAAACCATGCTCTTAGGTTTCCCCACTGACATGTGTACCCCATAATCTGTGCAGAAGACCTATAGGGACACAGAACACAGCCTGCCTTTTTTGTTTTGTTTTGTTTTGTTTTAGTTTGTTTTTGAGACAGGGTTTCTCTGTGTAGCATTGGCTGTCCTGGACTCGCTTTGTAGACCAGGTTGGCCTCGAACTCACAGAGATCTGCCTGCCTCTGCCTTTCTGAGTACTGGGATTACAGGCGTGTGCCACCATGGCCACTTCCACAGCCTGTCTTCACACATCCACTATCAGAACCATATACTCTTGTTCCTGGGTCAGAACAGAGCCACCCTAGGCTGAGGGTCCTGGTCACTGAATCACTTCCACTGCTGCCTGAGTCACAAATAAAACCTACGTCATGCTAAGTTGGAGCGTACGACCCCTGTTCTGACAACACTTGCAGATGCCCCACCGTGAACATGCACACAGTACTGGCCTGTATTTCTGTGGTGAGCCACGAGTCCCCAAGAATCTTGAACACAATGGCCTCCCCGCCACCACCACACACACATGAAAGAAGGGGGCCCACTGTAGGCTCTGTCAGCTCTGAAGCCCACATCTGTATTCAACTGGCTAGTCCACAGTCATCCCCGTGGCCACCTAATCTGCTGTCACTGTGTTGTGTTGCATGCTCTGAGGTGAGGGCTGCTAACAGTATGAAAGAATGTTCTGGGTAGTGGAGCATGTTCAGTGGCGGCTGTGTTGGAAAGCACACCTTGTGTTTTGCCCCAGGCTGGGCCTCTTTAGAGAATCATGTGGTGCAGTCAACATCAAGCCCCAGCCCTGACAGCCCAGACCCAGGCCCCACAGGCGCAGCACGGCATAGCTTGAACAATGAGAGGAAGAGCATGCTGACCTTGTTCCTATTCTCTGGGACTGGCGTCTCTGGAGTAGGGCTCCCTCAAGGGGCCTGGTCTGGCCTCCTCCTTGTGGCAAGTCCCCTGGGGGTGTTGAGGGTGGCAAGCTGCCGGCTGATAGCTTGAGCTACTGGCCTTAGGCCTGAGGACAGGGAACAAGGGCTCATTGTCTGGGCTTCCTCCCACCGGGCACTGCGGGGCTCAGACTAGCCTGTCTAGCTCCCAGCAGGCAGCCTCTCATGGCCGTATGCCAGGCTACAGCCAGAACAGAATGGAAGGGGCTCAGGCTTATCCTGACCATGGCACCCCCCCACCACCCCCCCCCCCCCCCCCCCCCCCCCCCGCCGTAGGACCATGAGCTCTGGAAGTCCTCGGATAAGATCTGCCGGCAGCTCATCTACCACCTCACTCCTCACTCCAAGCGAAAGCCCCACAGGAAAACCCAGAGCAGGTAAGGAGAGCCCCGTCACAGCCCTTGCACTCTGTCTCTCAGGATCCCTTCTCTGAGAGCTAAGTGTGCAAAGATCTCGCTTTGTTGTCCCTTTGCCTTCATCTACATTAAGGCTCCAGCCCTGGCAGCCACCCTGGCAAATAGCAGCAGATGCCCCTAAGCCAAGCTGCCTGCTCCGTGTGGTGTGAGTTGCTTCTCATTTCTTCCAGGACAGTGACATCTGTCATTCACTGGTCCCTCCATCCCTGTCCCTTTCTAGGGCCTGTGCCTCACTGGGCTCTAGGTACATTAGGTAAAATCTTCATAAGGATGCAGATTCTGAACCTCTCATTTCACAGGGAAAAACACCAAGCTAGGAGGTGGGAAGCAGCTTACCTAAGGTCATTCCTTCCCTGATTCTCCTGCAGCCTTTTGGGAGTTCAAGTCCAGACTTCCTGACGCACAGACTTCCACAGCCTCTCCATAGCTTACTCTGCTGACGGTCTCCTGCTTTGGTCACTGTATGCCTCATGACACAGTCAGCCCAGAATCAGTTCTGGTACCCAAAGGCCTAGAACCACACCTGGGAGCTGACTCAAGCTCTGTTTATCACCCACCCTGTTTCAGTCTTGTACCTTAGGTGAGCCCAGGACCCATGCGATTGCTTCCTCCTGTACCAGATGGAGCCCTAGCAATGTTCTCACTGCTCTTCACAACCTACCACCAAAGCAGTCCTGTGTTCCCTATCAGGTTGGGGATAAAGAACAGGAGAGAAAGCGAGAGTGGGTCAGGAGCCCCGCAAGAGCCTTTCTTAGCCTCTAAAAGCCTCTTCCAGCTTAACACAGCTTAACACAGCCTCCTGTAGAAGGAGCCCCCCCACAGTATCTACTTCCTTCCTCCCCTTTCACTGCTGCCTGTCTCACCTCTAGTCCCAAACACTGAAAGGACCAGAATGACACCATATCTGCTCATGGCAGTTTTTCATTATCTTAAAGGATGCAACTTCCAGAGGAGCACAGGAGGAAGGGTGTAGGTTCAGGGATCAGAGTACTGTGATTTAGAGCCCTGGTCCCCACTCAGTGACATACAGCCAGGAGACCCTTCACGCTTCTTTCAGTTCCTTTATAGAGTGGACCATCCCATACACCCTCGGGTTGTCATGAAAATGAGTAATATTAACAGATGCGGAAAGCCACAATAATGAGTCCACATATGGAGCCTTAATGCATCTATGTAACCTATTTCACCAGAGGGGAAACTGAACTCAGAGAGATTTCCAGCATTGCCTTTGGCCACCAACTTTAAAAATGGCTTAACATTTTATTTATTTTTATTTCTTAAGTGTATGAGTATTTGCCTTGCATGCATGTGTGTGTACCGTGTGTGTCCTTGGTGCCGGAGAGGGCTAGAGGGTGTTAATTCCTTGGGACTGCAGTTACAGTTCTTAAGTCATCATGTGGGTGCTAGGAGCTGACCTTGGGTCCTCTGCCAAAGCAGCAAGTGCTCTCAACTGCTGAGCCGTCTCTCCAGTCTCAGAAGTGGCATTTTAAATTAGGCGTAGCCAGGCCAGAGGACCCAGGTTGCCTTTGGTGGGTGAACTGTGTGGTAGCTGAGGTCCTCCCTGGTTCAGTGCTCCCACCCACATCCCTCCGTAGCCTCAAAAGCAGCCTCCAGAAGACCCTGCTGGCAGGGGAGACTGTGGACCTCTCTGGCATCCCGCTCTCAGCCCGAGATGTGCAGCACATCACGCGCTACCTGGGCAGCCACGGCGTTGAGCTGGTGGTTCTGGACCTGAGCTTCACGGAGTTGAGCGATGAGCTGCTGCACCTGCTGCTGCCCAGCCTCTGGGCTCTGCCCCGCCTCACCCAGCTGCTGCTCAATGGCAACCGACTGACCAGGGCTGCTGCCCGTGAACTCACCGAGGCCATCAAGGACCCCTCTAAGTTCCCCGTGCTGGCCTGGGTGGATCTGGGTAACAATGTGGATGTGTCCTCCCTTCCCCAGCCCCTGTTAGTTGGCCTGCGACGGCGACTGAGTCAGCACGCCTCGCTGCCTACCATCTACGAGGGCCCAGACCTCGAGCCCGGGGGTGGCATGGCTGAGACCGCTGCTGCTGTCTCCACCTGGGGCTCTGCGGCCACTGAGCCAGGACCAGAGCCTCAGGGTTGTTGTGCCAGGTGACGTACCGCTGATCTGGCTCATTGCTACTGACTGAGGTCTTTTGAGAGCCAGGTATTGGAGGCCTACGATGTCCTACAGAGAGACAGCAAAAATGCTCAACTTGGAGTGAAGTGGGTGGAAGGAGAAGGGTTTGTGGGAGGCAGGCCGGCCAGCCCAGGCTCGGGGCTCCACCTTGCCTGGTAAGAGGGGCCCCCGCGCCCACAGCCCAGACCTTCCAGGAAAGGATGGTATCCCTCACCTCAGGTTTTAGGTTCCACAGACTTCAAACTCAACTGAGCTCCAGGCCGGTTGCAAAGGTAGGAAAAAAACCCCACCTGTCCAGAGTGGGTGGACCACAGCCATGCTGGTGTCCCTTAGTGCTCACTCAGCTCCACAGAGACCAAGACGTAGGGGTCATGGGTTCAAAGGTGTGGGCTCGGGAGTTAGAGAAGACCTGGCCTCAGAGCAGGGATTGAGCTCTATACATTTGGGAGTTTTGGGAGTCACAGCCAGGCAGAGTTCTGCATGGAGCCCCCAATCAGGGCCCTTCAGTGTGCACTGGGCTGGGACAAAGCTTCGCTCACTAAAGGCAAAGCCACAGCAGATCTGAGGGACACAGCACTGCCCATCTTCCCTAGCTCTAGTCTCCAGGCTTCTGGGATACGGGAAGTGAACATCTCGCAGGGCGAGGAGATGCATCTGGCTGAAGATGAAGAGATGCAGTGTTTCCTCTAGTTCAGGGGTTACACACAGCATATAAGGGGGCAGGGTGGGCCCAGACAGCATCAGGAATTCTCAGGGCAGAACTGACCTAACGGTATCTCTATAGGGAGTTACTGTCTTCCTTTCCAAAATTCCTCAAGATGGCCTTCCAACTAGAAGCCTAATGTCTGGTCACCCTCATTACCCCATTTAGCCCAACTAGTAGACAGGCAGGGCAAGTGAGGAAGAGACTCAGAGAAGCACAGGATAGGGAAGCCAGTGGCCTAAGGCCTCTGGGTAGAGTCAAGACATAAGGCCCAGTGACAGTGGAGAGACCCAGTGACAGATGAAAGCCTCGGAGCCAAGCTAAAGCGGGTGTCACCCTGGACTCGTGTGCCCACGGCCCACCAGCTCTGACCCCCCAACCTCCCTGTCTGGTTCCAAGTGGGCTAGGGACAGCACATCCAGACCACATGAAACTCCAAGTCCAGCACATCCCCAGCCCAGGGTGGCCAAGAAGGGAGAGAGCTGGATTACATCAGGTCCCAGGCCTGGGAAAGAGGGCAGGTGAGGAAAAGGAGTTCACCTTACTCTCCACCGCCTTAGATAACTGCTTATCAGGAGCACAGGGCTTCTGGCTTGGCTCTGTGCTTCCTGGGGGACTGCCCGGGTCCTCTATCTCTTTGGGTCTGGGACCCAACTCCTCCTACTTGTTAAACAGAACTCGCTGTCTTGGCTCCTGACATCCAGTGCTTCATCTTGAGTTACTACCTGGCCCCCTCCCCCTTGTTTTAGAGACTTGGCTTAGAAGTTGTGGGACTTTCTCTTTGCCTTAACCACTCATGACAAGGGTTGGGGCTTTCTGGAATGAGGCAAAGCAGGATGGAGCATGGACCAGCAGAGGGAAAGAGGGGAGGGCCAGCTTTGGGCCCAGCAGACTGATAACCCCATCACATGCTCAGGCGGCTGAGTTCTCCCTGTAACTCCTTGCCGTAAAAAAAGCAGAGCTCTGAGCCTCTCCTGCCCTCCTTCCTCTGCCCACAGCTGGCCTGAAGCTAGCCCACAAACCTTCAGATATCACTGCACAGCAGGACTCCTCCTGGGATGGTATGTGAGAACCAGACCCATGTGTCTCCCCGAAGCTTCCAGGCAAATCCAGATGGCAGCAGATGGCTTCGATTTCTCCACCTTTAGGAGGCAAGTGACGTAACAGCTGAGCTAGATCCTGAGACGGCTTTAGGAGATGTGGGCAAAGTTGGCTTTGCTGCTATGCAAGTGGTCCTGGCCCTTCACGGAATTCTTATGACCTCCAGGACGGAGATTCCATGAGCAGGGACAGAGATTTCCAGAAGTGAGGGCTGTGCCTTGTCTGTGTGCTACTGTACCAGAACACCACATCCTGGTCAGTTATAAACAACACAAGTTCACTTAGCTCATGGTTCCGAAGGCTGGGAAGTCAGCAGAAGAGGTGCATCTGGCGAGGGCTTTCTTGCTGTGTCATTGTCTCCGTCACGTGGCTAGAGAGCATGAAAGGGGCAACAAGGATTTCCATGCAAGAGGGAAGAGCCCTGCTAACCTAATCACTCTTTAAATCATACGTCAGGCCTTCTGGGTTTTCAGTGCGCGCATTCTGAGGGAGCTATTCAAGCCTGCAGCGCTTCACTCAGCTCGGTGGCTAAGAGAGCACTGACCAGGAGAGAAAAAAGCATGTAGGACCTTGCTCACGTGCCAACCTAGAGGCATACAACCTGGGTCCAGACCCCTCACTCCCTAGCAGCATGGTCCATTAGGGAATTAGGTACAAAAATCCCCTTTGTTCTCATGAGATAAGAAGGAAATGAGGCTTGAAAAGGACCTGTCACATGAGGCCAGCATGCCAGTGTCGGTGAGTCCTTCACCCAGGCTCTCTGTGTGGTGAAGTCTGGCAAGAGGTAGGCTGAAATGCCTATCTATCTATCTATCTATCTATCTATCTATCTATCTATCTATCTATCATCTATCTATCATCTATCTTAGCACTGAGAATTGGACTCTGGGCCTGAAGCATATTAGGCAAGTATTTTATTTACAGCACTGCATCCCAGCTCTCCATGTTCTATTCATTCATTCACTCATTCATTCATTCATTCATTCATTTTATTACTTATTTAGCTACACTCTTAGATGGAGCCTGCCCTGGGCTTGACTTTTCAATCACCCTGCTTTTGCCTTCTGAGTGCTGGAATGACAGGCCTGTGTCACTGTGTCCAGCACAATCTTGCTGAGAATCCAGAATCATGGGCAACTGGTTCCTGAAGCACCACGGTTTCCTCTGGGTGGAAAGGAAAGCACACTTGTCCTGGGAGATTGTTGCCAGCTGTCACCACTCCCGTCATCTCCACTAACAAAAACCTTCCGTATTTTCTTCCCAACTGCATACTTTTTGTTTTTTAAAACAGTAAATTATTTAAAACAAAACCAAGTTGTTCTGAGCTGGGTGTGGTGGCACATGCCCGTAGGCCAGCTGTTGCGACGTAGTAAGCGTCTATAAAAATTGCAACATAATAAAGCAAACACACTGTGACAAACTTAAAGTGTGCAGCATAGTTTTATCAGATTTACACATTCATAAAAACCACAGTAGTAAATGTGTCTGTCAGCCCCAAGCTTGCTGTGTTCTCTGCTGACCCCTCCCCTCCGCCCCCAGAAACCACGGGTCTGTGTTCTGCTCCCATAGATCAATTTACATTTGCTAGATTTAGACCAGTCCGTGGGATTGTACAAATGTACTATTTTATATAGTTTTTAAAAACTAAAAAGACAGCATAATTATTTTGAGACATCTATATTATTGCATGTATCAAGAATTGCTTTTAGAATAATATTTCATGGGTGTACCAGTTTATGCATGAACCTGTTGATGGATATCCAGTTTCTAGGTTCTGGCTATGACAGACAAAGCTGCTATGAAAATTCATGCACTAGTTGTGGCATGAACATTTCGTTTTCTCTTGAGTAAGCGCCTGGGTATGAGTCTGTTAATTAGTCTTTCATTGCTCTGAGGAAATACCTATGAGAAACAGCTTAGGAGAGAAAGAATTTACTTTGGTTCATGAATTATTCCAGGGGTGTCCATCCACATTTACTTGGTCCTTCAGCCCTATACTCTTGGGCCTAAAAAAAGGCTAAAAGTGTTCAAGCAAAGCCATTCACCTTGTGGCTACTAGGAGAGAGAGAGAAATTGCGGGCGGGGATAGACTTTGGGTGACCTTCTTCCAATAACCCACCCAACTCTAACCTCATCGGTGGATTAAAACACGGGTGATCTAGTTACCTCTATATTGCACCACCAGCTATGAATCAAGCCACTAATATATCAACCTTTAGAGGCTACAGTTCATATCCTAACCTAGGTCACATGGTAGATGTCTCTAACACTTTAAGAAAGTGTTGCACTGATTTTCAAGGTCTTTATATAATTTCACAGTCTTGGTATTAATGTACAGGATTTCGGGTCTTCCTGTTTATAGTTGTTGAATGAAAACATTAATAGTCATTGATTGAAAACATTAATAATTAATATCATGGTGTACACAGGAGGGTGGGAACACATTCCATGGCACACATGGGAAGGTCAAAAGACAACTTTAATGACTTAGTTTTCTCCTTCCATATCTACATGGACTCCAGGATCTGAACTCAGAATGCCAGGGTGGCACAGCAAGAGCCTTTACCTGCTGAGCCATCTCGATTGCCTTCTGGTTTTTAATTTGATTTCACTATTGTCTGAGATTGCAGTGTGGATCTGAACTGTTTGAATTTGTTGGCTAGTTTCACAGCTCATTATATGGCCAATAACTGTATGTGCTTGTAAAGAATGTGAATTCCACTGCAGTTGGGTAATCAATAAGCATTAATCAAAGTCAGAGTGGTTGAGAGTATTGTTTAAGTCTACACTACGCTTGCTGATTTTCTGCCTATTTGTTGTTTTTTTTTTTTCTGCTGAGAGGGAACACTGAAGTCTCTGACTATAATGGTGAATTTGTCTCTCACTGATGTTCTACCATTTTTTGCTTTGTGTTTTCTGAAGATTTCTTACTGGGAACATAAATGTTCAAGACTGCTATGAACCCTCAATTAACTCTCCTGCTATCATCATGAAAAGGACTCTTATATCCTGGTGATATTCCTTCTTCTGAAATGTGTTTAACTCAGATTAATTAGTCACATGATGCTTAATAATCATAGCTATATTATTACTAATAGAGAGGTTTTATGTCAAGTTGATGCAAGCTAGAGTAATTTGGGAAGAATTAGTTGAGATAATATACCCACCAGATTTGCCTATACATAAGCCTGTGGTATATTATTGTTAATTAGTGATTGGTATGGGAGGGCCCAGGGCACTGTGGGTAGTGCCATCCCTGGGCTGGTGGTCCTAGGTTCTATAAGAAAGCAGGCTGAGCAAGCCAGGAGCAGCAAGTCAGTAAACAGCACTCCTCCATGGTCTCTGCATCAGCTCCTGACTCCAGATTCCTGTTCTAATTGAGTGCTTGCCCTGACTTCCCTCAGTGATGGACTGCATTAACTGTAAGCTGAAATAAACCCTTTCCTCCCCAAGTTTCTTTAGTCATGGTGTTTCATTGCAGCAAGAGAAAACCTAAGACACATACTATATGTGCTTTTTTATCATTTTATTTTAAATATTTATTATTATTTTTAAGTGTGTGTGTTACTGGAACCGCTTGGAGATTTAGTTACAGATGATTGTAACCCACCAGAGATGGGTTCTGGGGAACTGAACTCAGGTTCTCTGAAAGCGCACTCTTAAACACTAAGGCATCTCCCCCAAGCGCCTTTTCATCAATATTTATTTTGTTCTTTTTTTCATACAATATATTTTGGTCATATCCTTCCCTTCCTCAGCTTCTCCCAGATATTCTCTGCCTCTCTACACATTCAACCTTCTATTCTGCCCCTCTAAAAACAAACAAAAACCCAGCAAGATAAACACCAAAATGAAACAAAAGGTACCCCCAACACACATAGAAAATGGAGTCCGTTTTGTAGTAGCCAACTACTCCTGAGCATGCAATCTGTCCTGGAGTGGTTGACAGACTCAGTGATATGTTAAAATCAGTGGAGAAACCCGATTTTTCCTTTTCCCAGAAGGCATCAGCTGCAAATAACTTCTTGGTCAGGGTTGGGACTTTATAATCTACCTCCCTTCTCAGTGATAGGAATTTGAATCTGCGCTGGTCTTATGTATGCTATCATAGTTTCTATGAGTTAATGTGTTTATCAGTCGTCAGGAAGACACTGTTTTCTCGGAGGCATTGACCACCTCTGGCACCTGTAATTTCCTGCCTCTTTTTCTGTACAGAACCCTGAGCCCTGAGAGGAGGGTGTTGGCAAAGACATCCCACTTAAGACTAAGTGCTCTCAAGTCTCTCAATTTCTGCACATTGTCCAGTGGTGAATCTGAGTTAATCACCATCCATTGAAAAGAGAGTTCTCTGATGAAGGTTGAACAATGCACTGATCTACAGGCACGATAACATGTCATGAGAAGTCACTTTATTGCTTATGTTCCTTTAGTAGAATAACAGTAGGAAGTTTTCTCCTGGAGCTCATGGTCTATCTAGTCCAAGATTCTTGGCCACTTGAGCTGTGTCACATATGGATTTCATTGCATGGAGTGGGCCAAGCAAAAAGAGGTTGGTTACTCCTATAACATCTGTGCCACTTCTGCACCAGTATATCTCACAGGCAGGTCATTGTTGTAGGTCAAAAGGTTTGTAGCTGGGTCATATTGATTATTTTTCCCCTCTGGTAGCATGAAGAATACCTTCCAATACCATCAATGCTAATCTTTAGGGCTGAAGCTTCTAGTTAGGCACCATCTTGATTTTATCATGCTCAATGGCATAAGTGGAATTTTCAACAACACAGCCTTGCTGTCAGGTTGTGAAGAGTAACCAAGAGCCTTGGCAATAGCCTGTAAATCCCCCAACCCCCCAGGGCTATGGGACCCCTTTGGCCAGTGGCTCAACAAGATGCAATCCATTCCTTGCCCTGGAGGTTTTATTTGTAGTTAAGATGTCTAGTTGGGGCATTGTCTCCC
The DNA here is from genome assembly GCF_907164565.1 of Psammomys obesus. Taxonomy (NCBI): domain Eukaryota; kingdom Metazoa; phylum Chordata; class Mammalia; order Rodentia; family Muridae; genus Psammomys; species Psammomys obesus. The sequence continues at coordinate 14,089,283 of NW_026585698.1, read as the reverse complement.
CCATTACATGGTGACTTCATTTAAATACCTTTCATAGATGTAAATATATTTAGGAAGCTTCTACAATAATGGGTTTCCATAAAACTTTTTAAAAGGTCTTTCATATTAGCTGTCCCTCCTATTTTCTCTTTTAGCCTGTCCTCTCATTCCTAGCCCCATTTAATCCTCCTATAACAGTGTCCTCCTTATTTCTTTATAACAATGTACACTGTTTCCCCTTCTTTAGAAGATGCCCTTTTCCCCCTGGTCCACTACTATATACCGAATCTCTGTGATTATTCAGAGTTAAGCACACATATTGAAAGCTTAAAGAGTAAAAATCCATTAGTAAGAGAAAACATGCAAGATTTGCTTTTTAGGTGAGTTATCTCACTTAAAAGGATTTTTTTTTTGGTAGTTTCATCCATCTACCTGCAAATTTCACAATTTCGTTTTTCCTAACAGCTGACTAATATTCCACAGTGTAATTGTAGCAATTTTCACTATTCATTCATCAATTAATGATCGTCTAGGCTGTTTCCAGTTTCTGGTAATTATAGTAGAGGAGCAATAAGCATGGATGAGCAAGCATCTCTGTAGAAAGATATAGGATCCTTTGGATATACACCCAAGAGTAGTATAGCTGGATCATAAGGTAGATCAATTCCTAGCTTCCCAAAGAACCACCACACTGATTTCCATAGTGGCTGTATAAGTTTGCAGTCCTGCCATCAATGAATCACTGTTCCCTTTTCCAAAATCCTTGCCAGCAAGTACTGTCATTTTTGTTTTTTAATTGATCTTGGCCATTCTAATCAGCCAAGGTAAAATCTCAAGGAAATTTTAATTTGCATTTCCCTGAAAGCTAAGGATGTTGAACATTTTTAAAAAATTCCCAGCTGTTTGTATTTCATCTTTAAATTGTATTTCATCTTAAAATTGCTACATTTGCTTCTTAGGTCCATTTGCTTTTCCATCCTGATTTGGCGTCTAGTTTTGATTTGAGGTATGTTTCTTGGTTGCAACAGAAAGATGGATCCCATTTTGTAATCAAATATCGTCTTTTAGTTTGTGCCTTTTTCTTGGGGAACTGACACCATTAATATTGCGTTATTAATAAGCAGGGTTTATCAATTCCTGTTACTTTTGCTGGGGTTATTTATTCATTGTGTCTTTGTGTAGTTATCCTTCTGTTCAGATGGAAGTGTTCTTCTAGTGCCTTCACTAGACCTGGATTGGTGGACATGACTGATAAGTTTTGATGGTTATAGTAGTCTGGGTTGGTATCTATGGTTTCTCAGAGCCTCTAAAACATCTGAAAGATTTCCTTCAGAGTCTCCATTGCAAAATCAGGTGTTATTCTAAGGGTGTGCCTTTATATTTGACTTGTTTATGTTTTGCGCCCCCCCCCAGCCTTTTAATACCCTTTGTTTTGTGCATTTAGTGTTTTGATTACTTTGTCATGTGGAATTTCCCTTTTGGTCATGCCTATTTGGTGTTTGTTTCTTGTATAATCTTACTTAGATTGGGAAACTTTTCTTCTATTATTTTGTTTAAAATACTTTTCTGTGCATTCATCCTGGACTTCATTTATTTCCATCATTCATAGACTTGGTCTTTTCATAGTCTCACATTTCCTGGCTGTTTTGTGCCTGGGTTTGTTTAGAATTAACACTTTTCTTTTTAGACTGGGGTATTCATTTCTTCTACCACATCTTTAACACTTGAGATTCTTTCATGTCTTAATCTGAGGTTTTCATTTGACATCCTGAGTATTCCATTTCCAGTTTCGTTTCAATTTGGGTTTTCTTTAGTGATTATATTTCATTAAATTTTACTTTCATGTTTTGAATTGTTTTCATTATTTCATTCATTTGTTTTATAATCTTCACTAAGGCATTTAGTCATACTCTCTTTGAGGTCCTTGAACATACCCATAATTGATGCTTTGAAGTCCTTGTCTTATGCTTCAGGTAAATTGTTTTCAGTTCCTATTTCAAAAAAAGTTGTTGGCTTCTGGAAGAGGCATTGTTTTGGTTGTTCATGCCTGTGTTTTTATACTGGAATATAAGCATTTGGATTTATGGTTTTGAAGTGTTTCTTGGTTAGATATCTTCCTTTGGGTGGGTATTTTATTCTTTTGGTTGCTGTTACCCACTCTGGATCTTTAGTAAATATACAGCTGTGGGATCCCCAATACAGAGTGGTCCTGCTGGCCAGTGGAGGTTGTAAAGGGATGGAGATCAGCTAGACAGAAGGGAAGGCAACAAGAAAGAATTGTGGGGACCCAGGCCTGCATGAATGGGCCGTGTCATTAGGAGATGGAGGTAGGCTAGAGGTGCTTACTTTTTAATTTTCTTATTTCTACTATTTATATTTTTACATGTAGAGTATTTCTGAGCTGAGGAGAGCATGGTGGCATGACTGTAATCCTAGCACTTGGGAGGGTAAGGCAGGAAAACTACAACTTAAATACAAGTCTAAATTTCACCAAAAGTTCAAGGCCAAGTCTGGGATACAGAGTAAGATCACATTTAAAAACAAAAACCCAAACAAATGGTAAACACACTTTTAAAAAATTATGTACACAGAAATACTCTAAAAAAAATGATGATATAATGTCTTTCTATGTTTATCTGTGAGGGTGTGTGTGTATGTATATCATACGTTTCCAGGGATCAAACTTCAGGTGTACATGGCAAACACTTTTGCTCATCTTTCTTGACATACAATCTTCTTGCATAGTTCACGCTGGACCTAGAACTCACCGCAATCTTTCTGCATCAGCTTTCCTAGTGAGTGCATATGTGGAGATCAGAGTACATCATTGTAGAGTTGGTTCTCTTTTCACTATGTGTTCTGGGGATTGAACTTAGATCATGAGCTTGGCAGAAATCATCTTTACATAGAGCCCCCTTGCTTGCCATTCTTTTTTCCTTTAATTATTAATACCCCACCCCACAAGTCAGGCACAGTTGTGCATGTCTGTAACCCCACCACTCTGAGGCAGAGGCAGGCAGATAGTTGTGAGTCTGGTCTACAAATTCAGTCCAGGACTGCCAAGGCTACATAGAGAAAACCTGTCTTTACTCGTACTGGATTGAACCTAGGGCTCCACGCATGTTAGGCAAGCCTCTACCATTGAGTTGTATCCCCAGACCTTTGTTCCATCCATTTTTAAGATTTTTTTTTGGGGGGGAGGGGAGTTATGTAACCTAGATTGGTCTTAAACTCACCGTATATTGGAGGATGACCTTGAATTCCTGTTCTTTTAGCTTCTATTACCCAATTTTTGGGATTACAGGCATGACCCACTACTCTTACTTTCTAGAGACAGGATGCTTTCAGTCAGTCTTAGAACTTTTGATCTTGCTTCCGCCTCCTGAGTAGTTGGGATTACAGGCCTGGGCTAGCAGGTCCAGCTTTTACTGAACTTTCCTTGTGAAATGAGTAACCTGATGTTAATTCCCACACAGAGATTCAATCTGGACTCTTCTTCCTCCTCTCTAATCACTTTCAAGTTTCTACTTAATATTTATTTGAATTTATTTTATGTGTATGAAACTTGTGTACCATGTGCATGGTGTCTCTGGAGACCAGCAGACGGTGTTGGATAGCCTGGAACTGGAGTTACAAATGGTTATGAGCCACCACATGCTGGAAACTAAACCTGGGTCCTCTTTGCACTCTTAACTGTTGAGCCATCTATCAAGCTCTTGTATTTAACTATTTGAATATACAGGATGCAGTTGTAACAATTCCTTTAATGCCAATGTAACATCTGTATTGGCTTTGGACTTCTTTTGGCTTTTCTCATTAATAACTGTACTTTCCGTCTTTTGCATGCCACCAATTTTTGAATGGATGCCAGACATTATTTATTTTACCTGGATGCTAATATTTTTATATTCTTATAACATCTTCTTGAGTCTTATTCTGCTATATATATTTTAAAATTGTTTGGTTTTGAGGTTGAGTCTCATTCTACCCCAAGCAGACCTGGCAACTGTTCTGTACCCTAGTCTGGCCTAGAACTCATCTCGATGCTGCAGGCATGAGTCACCACACCCAGTTTAGACTGGGATCTTCATAATTGGCCTAGAAAAACAATTTGACTTTTTCAAGTCTTGTTTTTATGACTTGCTAAGCAGGTGCACAATGATGCTTGTCTAGGCTAATTGCTCCTGATTTATGAGGCAAGACCTTCCCAGGTACCGGCTATTAGTCTGTTTTTGTTTTTCAAATGCAACACCCTCTTTATTTTTCACAGCAGTTATTGAAGTCAGTCAAGTATTAAATAATTTAATTTCAAGGTGTTACTTATGTACATAAACTACATGTAATAGTGTAATCTTATACTTGAAAAATAAGAGATAAAATATAATCACTTCCTTGCATATTGTCTTCAACACTAATAGACTCTGCATGTACGTATTTGCAGTATGGACAGTGTGTATAGGTGTGCTATGCTTATGGCTTTCTGCCTTATATTGTCTTGACACAAGGACTCTCACTGAACCTGGTGCTAGGCTGGCAGCCAGCAAACCTATCTGTTCCCTACATGTGGTGTTAGAGACTTACCTGGCCATGTCTAGCTTTTTATGCTGGATATTTGAATTCAGGTCCTCTTTTTTCGGAAGTGTCTCAGTCATCTTCCCAATTCTGACATGGCTCAGCTGTTACTAGCACTTGTGGCTCTTAAGGGGATACAGGTTTGGTTCCCAGAACCCAAATGGTGATTCACAACCATCTCTAACTCCAGTTTTAGACTGGATGCCCTCTTTTACCTCCATAGGCATGAAGCATTCACACAGTATACCTACACACATGGAAGAAAAACACTCATACACACAAAACATTTAACCTTTAAAAATTCTGAGCAAACTTTCTATATACAAAAAACAAAACTTAGCTATATAAATATGATAAATTGTGATTTCATAAGCATCTTTTAAGAATGGAAAACAGTAAACAGAACTTTAAAAAAAAACTTTTACCAACATGTTGTGGGTTATTAATTATTGATTTACTTTTTAGTTAAGCAGCAGTTATTCCTAAACCGGCTGTATACCCAAATCACCACACAGAGACTAGGATTTATTTAATTAACCTAGAGCATAATGTTGGGCAATAGTCACGCCATCCTAAACCTTCAAGACCGCATAGTTTCCTACTATTCAGATTTCACCCATTATATTTGCTTTTAGTCATATCTTAGGTCCGGTTCATCTGGTCCCAAGACCTCCTGCTGACCTCTGCTCTCCTACTCCTTCCTTCCCTTTCCTACCCTCTGGACCAGGATGTCCCACTCTATTCTATCCATTGCACAGCACTGGCTGGTTGTTTACAACATAGAATAACAAATGTCAATTTTGGTGAATTTAAGAGATAGCTCAAGAGGTAAAAGAACTTGCTCCACAAGCCTAGTTACCAGAGTTTGATCCCTGGACCCCTTGGTGGTAGGAGAGAACCAACTCCTGAAAGTTGTCCTCTGTCATTCAATACAATGAAAAATCGGTTCCAACTTAGACAGGCAGTCTGGGGGAAAAAAAAATCACTTTTCACGTACCACTTATTGATACAAATTAATAAACAAAGAGAAAGAACCTACACATAGAAAACAGGAGCTAAGCTGAGGAAGGGCACCGCAAGAAATTGGGATGTCAGCAATGATGCAAACTAGCTCAGACTGGACAAATAAAGTCACCTGATAGCAGACGATGGCACAAGGTCTTTATCTGAGTTAGGGACACACAGAAACTAAAGGCAAGAGCATCTTTACTCCTACGGAAAGTTCTTCAGCAATCTATGCTCACCAATAATAATTTAACCAGTCATATTGTAAGAAGGAATATGGATGGCAGTACCAGAATTATAGTCAGAAAGACAGGTGACAGGGAATACAAACAGCAGCCAGGGGAAGGGATCCAAGATAGTGCATAAACTGAGGCAAGGAATAAGCACACAGACACATTTGAGAGGAAAAAGCAAGCAGCTGAAAGCAGAAGAAAAAAAAAAAAAAAGAGGGAAAAGGGCAGAATCGCCATTTTAAAAGTAAATCCTGACAAGCTAAGGTTGATTCCCAAGAGGCTGGAAGAACTAACCCCCAAAAGTTGTCTTCTGACTCCCATTATGTGTGTTGGCATCCATCCCAACACTAACTGTACAGCTGGGCATGGTGGTACACGCCTTCAATCACAGCTCTCAAGAAGCCGGTGCAAGTGCATTACTGAATTTGAGGCCACTTGGTCTACAAAGCAAGCAGGACTACATAGAGGACCTGTCTTGCTGCCTCTCACTCCCACCTTGGCGACCCACAGCCACGGCTCACGATAGAAAGCACTGCTGTTGGAGCGTAAAGATGTTAACATTTCACCAAACAGGTAGCTAGTGACTATGAGCATCCATGATGGCTTACTGGGTGAAGCCTGACTGCTAATGCTGCAGGCTCAAGCTTGCATCCAACCCTGAGGAGAGACAATACATGTCAAGTCAGTGGAGGCAACAAATCAAACTATTAAAGTTGACATGAAACTGACTGAAAAGTCTGTAAAGTGCTTGATTACCGGTGTTTAGTAAAAGAGTATGGCCACCCTTGACCCCAACAATAAACCCCTTAGGCCAAGGATATCATCAAAGAGTACTGCAAATCCAAGAAAAAAACAAAGGGGGCTGGAAAGATGGCTCAGAGGTTAAAAGCTCTGGCTCCAGAGGTCCTAATTTCAATTCCCAGCAACCATATGGTAGCTCACAACCATCTATAATGGAATCTGATGTACTCTTCTGGCATGCATTATGTACGTAACAGAGTACTCATAGATTAAAAAAAACAAAAGAAATGATTAACTGACCATTTTGAGGACTTCTGTTAGCTCATCCCAGAATCAACCTTTGACAACACTTTCTTTCCAATAGTTGAATGATTCAAGCCGTTTTCCTAATTTCTGTTTATGCTAAGTACTCATTTTGCATATCTTATCCTTCCTTTCTTAATAATCAGTGTGCTAATCAATGCCAAGATGCTCACAGCCCTGTGTGGAGGCAGCAGAGTAGCTGCAGACATGGGTCCCCTGGGAATCTCTGGACTACTTTCCAGTACTAGCCTTCAAAGACTGTCTTCAAATGCTGAGACACTAGGGTCACTAGACTACTAGATTAGGTACGAGACAGCTTCACAAGTTGGGTTGCCCGGGTTACCCAGTGTTACCTGAGCTGAGCTGATTGATGGTGCGCCACAAAGGTTACCTGAGCAAAGTGCCATATTATGTGCACATGTAAAGATAACACAGTTCCTAGAGCTTCTCTAAGTTAAGCTTTTTTTTTAATTTTTTTTTTTTTTTTTTGGCTCAACTAGAAACTGGCCTGAACAGCACTCAAACTCTTTATCAATAAATGCTATTTAAAAAGTACTGGCATTCACCCAACACAAGTCAAATTCTAATGTGTCAGATTCTAACCTGCTGCCAAAGCAAACTACAAAATGAACACACAGTTCTTACTTCCTTGAAAACAAAACAAAAAACCCCTCACATACACAAACCACAAAACAGCCACATTTTATTTAGCTTAAGTTTCTCTGATACAAAGAGAAATATCAAAAGAAAACCTAGGACATACGCACATGTAACCCCCCCCAAAAGAAACCCCTGCCATAACCTAAGAGCAAAAAGAACAAAGTTCCCTTCAACAGAGAAAATTATCTCCGCTTCTGGAAGATGTTTCCACGCCCCATTCCACGTCCTCTTCCTCTTGCAGCCACTGAAAGGAAGAAGGAGAGAGGTCAATGTGGTCAGGGATGGTCACAGTAAGCACTACCTGAAGCCTGGGTATCAGCTCTGAATGGGACCTGGAAGGCCACCTGGACCAACACCTGATCCACTACTTGTACGTGCTGATGGGGGAGGAAGAGGGGTGGAAGTTGGCACTGATAACCTGGTGTCAGGGTGGGAGGTTATGTTGACAGCAGTCTGAGTACACAGAAAAGACAAATTCTCAGGGCTGGGCTACGGAGACTAATAGGCCATTACAGATGCATTCAATTCACTTTGTATGGGGGAAGGGGTAGGGTCAGGTACTTGTGCGTACATGAACATATACAGGACACAGGAAAGCCTCAAATGTTGTTCATGTACCATCCACTACTTCGTTTCTTGAGACAAGGTCTGTCACTGGCCTAGAGCTTGCCAAGTAGGCTAGGCTCGCTGGCTAGGAAGCCCAGTGATCTATCTTGATCTTGTCAGTCCTGAGATTACAAACAGGTACTACCACACACGGACTAAACTCAGGTACTCATACTATGTGGTAAAGTTCTTTACCCACTGAGCTACACCACTCTGGCCCTCAACTTACTTTTAACTCTTGAAATACATATACTTAAGTGTTAGCATCTGTTAATTCTGGATAAGGAATTTTATTATTCTTTGAGTCTTTCTGCATGAAAGAAATGCTTAATAGCAAACACTACCCATAAAAAGGCACATGACTACCACTCTGTGATGCAATGTACCTAGGAGGCTAGGGGCTCAAGAGGACACATGGAGGATTCTGTGGACTGACAAAACAGTCTCATTCTTCTCTGTCCTTCAGAGCCTGGAGCAGTCCCGAGGGAGGAGTCTGATGGGAACGTAAGCATTTGCTGATAGGGACTAGAGCCAGGGGCTGGGAAAGGCACAGGTGGCTCAGGCAGCAGTCAGTGGGTCTGGGCAAGGTCACTGCCTGAAGTGCACAGCAATTTGACTGGTGAAGATGGGTCAGCAAGTGCAGCCCTCTTAGAGGTAAAGGGAAAATTTTTTTTTCTCTCTCTAATAGCATGTGTATTGTGTGTATATAGAAGTTAGAGGACAACTTCTCTAAGGCTTGTGCAACAATCACCTTTAGCACCAAGCCATCGATGGCCCCAAGATTTTATCAGCCTTTTCAGAAGTCTTAACAAAACAAAAGAACAAAAACTACAAACTATTCTATCTTTAAACACAGAAGTTACCTCACACATTAAATATAATGATGGAGGACTCAGGGCCTTTTACACCATCAAATCCTTTTCCAAACAACAACGTAGTTGCTTAGGACTATGCTTCTGTAACTAATAACGAGGCAGAACTTTTCAGGGACGCAGTTACAGACCACAATTGGGCTAGCTTCCAAGAGCAGCTAAGTAGTCACTGGGGGACATCATGGTTACACTTGCTGTATGTGTCAAAGTAGGATTTAATGTCAAGCTTAAGAAAATATAAAACAGCCAGGCAATGGTGGTACACACCTTTGATCCAGCGCTTGGGAGGCAGTGGCAGGCAGATCTCTGTAAGTTCAAGGCCAGCCTGGTCTAAGGAGTGAATTCCAGGACAGCCAAGGCTACATAGAGAAACTGTGTCTCAAAACAACAAAAATAAAACAACAAAACAAAACAGAAAGAAAAGGTAAAACAAGGGTTGGCAATATGGTTCAGCAAGTAAATGTTGTTGCTGCCAATCTTGCCGACCTATGTGCAATCCCGAGGACCCCCATGGTGGAAGGAGAGAACTGGTCTGAAAAGTTGGCCTTTGATCTCCACTTGTGTCCCCCACCCCACAAATAAGCTAATTCACACAATTTTAAAAAATAACAAAAATTAAAAGAACAAAAAAACCTGTACAACCAATACCAACCAACCAACCAACAAGATGGCTCTAACTAAAGGGCTGGGATGGTAGAGTGCTTGCCTGATGATACTTTTGTGAGTTTGTTCATAAACTGGGCATGTGGGCACTAGCCCTTGGGAGCTAGAAGGCAAGAGCACCAGAAGTTCAAGGTCGTTGTCAGGTACACAGAGCCTGAGGCCAGCCTAGGCACACGAGGCTCTAGTTTATCTGGACACATGGGGCACTAGAAGCGCCACTTAGTCTCTGCACTACTGCTGTGGAACATCACTTCCCAGACAGGACATGGCTGCTTACACCATGAATCAGAGCAGCTGTGATAAGCCACAGGAGACCTTCACCTCAGATCATAGCCACTCACTCATTCCTCCTGACACACCCTCCTACCCTCCCAATCCAGCCCCCACTGCAGTCTTGGGAGGAGGTGAGTACAGAGAAAGTGGATGGTTAACTGATGGGGAAGTCCAGTGAAGCAGCTTCATGAACTAGCACCCGACAGTCACCCATGAATCTGCAAGGGGCACACATGCTCCTGGGCAACCCTAATAAGCTCATTTGCTTATCAAGACAATGTGAGTGCAGTGGCTTCCTTGGTTCGTTGTTACCCTTTCTATCTTGAGAGAACAGGAAAAAAACTTATCTTGGGTGTGGGGTGGGAAATCACACACAGTTCTGGAAACGCCAGCACACTGTTTCAGGTTATCAATCCATATCCTCACTAGACCCAGTTTGCCCAGCCCTCTTGGATAGAATTTCTGAAAAGGAAGGACCTTCACTACAGACTGCATCACTCAAGACTGGGTCTCTACTTGTCTCTCCAGGGTCTTGCTATGTAGCTCAGGCTGGCTCCAACTCACTGTATTCCTTCTGCCTCAGCTCTTGAGTGCTAAGATTATAGGTGTGAGCCACCACACCTTTCCTAAGAAATCTGCACCCCTACAACCCCCGCCAAGGACAAATTTGGGATTTTACACTAAATTCTGTGATTGGATCAAGTAAGGCAAGAAAGAAAACAGGGAAAGGCCCCCATTACCAAGGACCTAAAGCCTTGCGGGCAGATCAGGACAGAATAGCAAGGAGATGCAGTCAGGTTCACCCCTGTCCCCAAGCAACAATAGTGCCTTCCCTAAAAGAAACAAGGTAAGTAGAATTCTAAAGCCAGCCCCAGAGGGGTACCTACCTTGGGCCTTCAGGATAGCAGCTTTTCCTCGGCCGGCTCCTGAGCCTTGGTTTTTATTTTTCATGCTCTTTAACATAGGTGCATTTTTCAACATGTCAGGCAATATCAGAAATCGGATCTTGCTGCCACGAATGTACACCTGTTCCAGCTGTGCCACTCGGCCATCTCTGTAGGTGACTGTGATATTGGACATCTGGAAAAAAATCACTAGCTTATTTGTAAGGTCAAAGCACTGGAGCACACAAAGCCAAGGAGCCTAACTAGATTAAGTTTAGAAATACAAAAGCCTAACACCAGCATAAAAAAGAACCAGACAAAGATGGCGAACTATCACAGCCAACAGCTGGCACTTCCTGTGTGCACCAGTGACTGTACACTTCATAGAAATGTCAGACATAAGTATGCCGCTCTCCCAAACATCTGATAGGCTGGAAGTACTGAGCTCGGATGCAGAGCTCCAGGTTGCACTGGCTCCTGGGCCAGCCTGTGAGGGACGGGGATAAAGCCTTTCTTACTTCATGTCCAAACGGCAGCCTCATGGGCCTGCTTGTACTCCAGCTGGAAAGGCACCTTCAAGGTCATATGTATGCACCAGACACAGTTCTGACTCTTAGTATACATCAGGAAGGCAGACAAGTAGGGATTGAGAAGTGGCTGTGACAGCGCCTGCTTCCAGAGCCTGCACAAGGAGAGAAGACTTGAGCAGGACCTTCAGCACACATGGACTGAAGCAGTACATCAGGACAGTACTGAGGACACTTCAGAGAGCAGGCAAACCACTCATGTTTATGGATGGAGAACTGGCTAACAGGGCTAAGGCAGCATTTTGGGAGGACAAACGTGCTAACATGAGTAGGTGTAGGATGAAAGGAAGGAGTCTTTATGAATCCAGTCAAGAGACCCACAGGGAACAGGAAAGTGACACAAACCTGTAGCACCAATTTCAATAGGTGCTACCTTTACCATAATTGCTTAATTGCTGTCCTCTGGGCAGAAGAGGACTACACTTTATCTAGAATGGGTGAAGCCTACACTGCAGAGATGTGCCAGCTTCCAGATTTCTTTCTTTTTAAAAATTTGTCCTTGTATATACTTTACATTGTACATGTCCTACTACTCATTCCCCCTTTTTTTTTTTAATTTTTTATTTAACTTTTATTAATTACACTTTATTCATTTTGTATCCCCCCATAAGCCCCTTCCTCCTGCCCTCCCGGTTCCACCCTCCCCCTTTCTGCATGCATGCCCCTCCCCAAGTCCACTGATAGGGGAGGTCCTCCTCTCCTTCTTTCTGATCTTAGTCTATCAGTTCTCATCAGAAGTGGCTCCATTGTCAGGGTTCTAGGTTATCTCCACAGATAGTCCTTGGTTGGAGTACGAGTCTCTGGGAAGTTCCCTGTGTTCAAATTTTCTTGTTCTGTTGTTCTCCTTGTGGAGTTCCTGTCCTCTCCAGTTCTTACTATTTCCCACTTCTTACATAAAATTCCATTCACTCTGCCCGACAGTTGGCCACCAGGCTCAGCATCTGCTTTGACAGTCTGCACGGCAGAGGCTTTCAGAGGCCCTCTGTGGCAGGTTCCGAGGTTGTTTCCTGTTTTTTTTTCTGATGTCCATCCTCTTTGCCTTTCAGGATGGGGATTGAACATTTTAGTTAGGGTCCTCTCTTGCTTAGTTTGTTTAGATGTACAGATTTTAGTGAGTTTATTCTATGTTGTATGTTTATATGAGTGAGTATAAACCATGTGTGTCTTTTTGCTTCTGGGACAACTCACTCAGGATGATCCTTTCCAGGTCCCACCATTTACCTGCAAATTTCATGATTTCGTTATTTTTCATTGCTGAGTAATACTCCATCGTATAGATGTACCACAGTTTCTTCATGGCCAAGATCAAAAACTCAAGTGACAACACATGCTGGAGAGGTTGTGGAGAAAGGGGAACCCTCCTCCACTGCTGGTGGGAATGTAAACTTATACAACCACTCTGGAAATCAATCTGGCGCTTTCTCAGACAACTAGGAATAGCACTTCCTCAAGATCCAGCCATACCACTCCTAGGCATATACCCAAAAGAGGCTCAAGTACACAAAAAGGACATTTGCTCAACCATGTTTGTAGCAGCTTTATTTGTAATAGCCAGAAGCTGGAAACAGCCCAGATGCCCCTCAACTAAAGAATGGATGCAGAAACTGTGGTACATCTATACAATGGAGTATTACTCATTCCCCCTTTCTTGCCTCTTCTCCCTACTGTTAGTCCCTGTATTTCTAAACAACTTCACTTCTACTTTAATTTTCTATATTCATAACACGATTTTATGTGACTATAAAATCTAGGAACCACAAATGAGAGAAAACACCTTTCTAAGACTGGGTTAATTTGCTTAAAGATCATCTTCGGCTACATAGTCACCCTGGACTCTGTCTTCTGTGTTGCTGCCTTACACTCCTTTGCTTTCTCAATGGCCAGGTCGTCTCTGCTTGAACACCAACAGTGAAAAATAAAGCCAAAACCTATCAATGCTCTAATGCTGTACCCGTTTACCTGAGCAACAGGAATGATTTCTAGGATTTCAAACCACTGTTCCTGTTCTACATTCAAGGGCAAGAGGGCCCTAGTTTCCCACCAACCAGCTGTAGGCTTCCCATTGCCATGTCCTGAAATTCTCCCAGTTCCTAAGTCCTTGCGACAGTGCCCCCGGACAAATGCCAGCACCTCTGCTGCCACAAATAAGTAGCTACAGTTGGCTTACCCAATTGAAAAACCTGGATTCCACCCACCCCCTCAACTCCAGGCATACTTATGACTGTAGAGGACACAGAAGTGGTCTGAGGTCCATATTTCAGTCCTGTCTATTCAATTAAGTTTCCATAAAACATACACTGGAACTTCCAGATAGCTGAATAAGTAGAATTTCTGGGATGGTGCTGTGTCATGAGGAAGCTGGAAACTGAGCCCATAGGCCCTGCCTGACACATCTGTATCCTTAGTTCTACCCTCTGCTATAAACCTGAAACTCTATTTCCCTCAATTCTATGAGTTGGTTAAACAAAGGCTGATTAAACCTAAGGAGGAGACAGTAGGAACACTGACTTGTACCTGGTCAGTCAGCACACAGGTTAAAACAAACCGGGGAGACAGTATTTGAGGACCAAGACCTCAACCAGTGATAGGTGATGCTTGCTCCTTGTAGCATTAGAACTGAGCTAAACGAGGAACACCCAACTAATCAACAATGCACAAATGATTTCTCTCCTATTATGTGGGGAACTTTCTCATACACAGTGTCAGGAGACACTGAGCCTCAGGTGTTTTTTCCTTCTGTATGGCCAGAACTTCCAACATCTAAAAATGTACACATATTTGAGGATAATTTTATACACACAGACTGGATATTCTGATGATGTTACTACACTACCAAATAATTTGACCTATCTTTGTTCTTAAGAAACACACACATAAAAAATGTTACAGGAGTACAAAGAACATCACTTGCTTGAAAATAGTTCATACAGCCTAAATACTGATTTGTTTTTCTTAAGCTCAGTAGCTTATATTATCTACAGAAATTTAATCAAATAGTGGGGCAAGGTGCTGTTTGTCTGCAATCCCAGTGACTGGAGGCTGAGGCAGGATGACCCCAAGTTTCAGGTAGCCATGCCAATAGTCCTGAAGGTGCTGTTTGACAAAGCTCCAGTGCTTGGACCATCTGGACTTCATTGCCCTTAGTGGACACAACTTTTGCTGGTATTTATATTCCTTACTGTTAAAGGCTTCTCACTGAAAGCTAGAGCTGGGATAATGTAACAAAAGCTGGTGTCAATAAAAATACAACCAATGGTAGTTCTCTGGGAAAAACAGCTTTGCAGAAAATTGACTCTTCCATAGAACCTATTACTTAGACACATACATTTAGATCATTAATAAGCGATGCCAGTAAGCATGAAACAGAATCTGAGAAAAACCAGATTCTGAAAAATTTAGGGAAGTTCTAGAAGTTGACAAAATATAACTGAATCATTAGGTTTTCATGTCCAGTTTTAGAAACATGGAACTAATATGGACAGGAAAATATTTTGACTGTGACAAACCTTGGTACCTTCCTGGAGGCAGTAAAGCAAGCAGTCTAGAAATCTTGATGTTCTTTTATCCTATACAGGACTGTAATAAAGATAGGGATCACATGGAACCAAGGGTTTACGACAAAGACACAGAGAGGGACATTTTGGCTCAGTGAACTGCCTGCCTTCCTGAGCAGCCTTGTCAAATCAGGACTTTTCTGATATTGTAGAAAAACAAAGAACAGGCTGCTTTTGCTTAAGTAATGTTTGTGTGCTGCTAGAAAGACTGCACAGTATTTTAAGAATAGAAGGAAAGGATGGTGGTCCTATGTCAAATATAAAAGAAAAATAGAAGAGGAAAAGGAAGAATTAAACGAGGGACTGAGAGGTTGGGCTTCTGTAGAAAGAGAAGCTTGATATAACAGGAAGTAGGAAATAATATCTGATCTCTTAACTTTGTGTCAAACTTAAACAAAATCAAACTCAGAGTCATCCTGTCTAGCATTTCTGTAACCAATAGGCTTTATGATCCTGATCTTAAGGAACAAGACGAGTTAAAAGAAAACTGATTTTATCATGTTAAAATTTAGTTCTCATGAAATTTGTTGTTTGCTTGATTTCTTTCACTTTAATATGCTTATGCAATCAAGAAGATTTTAGAAAAAAAGAATTCTAAAAGGCTATGTAATCAATGATTAAAGACTCTGAGGAAAACGGTTTTGTGTATAAATAAAGCCTGTGAGACACAGGTTGTCGGAGCAGATCAAGCTATACCGAGAAGGCTTCCTCTCTGTCTCTTGTAAAAAACTAAAAGGTGCCCTGCATCTGCTCTTGCACCCACCTGCTTCAGGCCTTATCCTCACTGGGCTGGACCCCGGCAGAGAGGGCTGCACAGAAAAACTCATCTTAAAAACCACATTGCAAGCCAGGTGTGGCGGTGCACACCTTTCATCTCCGTACTCAGGGAGGCAGAGGCAGGCAGATCACTGTGACGTCGAGGCCATCATGGTCTATAAAGCCAAGACAGAAGTCCTGTTTTGGGATACACAGGATACACAGAAACCCTGCTTTGGGAAAAATCAACAACAACAACAAAAACAAAACAAACTGAAACAACCAACCAAACAAACTGAAAAACAAACCAGGGCTGGCGAGATGGCTCAGGGGTTAAGAACACTGGTTTTTCTACCAAAGGTCCTGAGTTCAATTCCCAGCAACCACAGATGGCTCATAACCATCTATAGTAAGATCTGATGCCCTCTTCTGGCCTGCAAGTACACACACACACAGCCAGGATACTGCATAAATGATAAATACATAAATATTAAAAAAAAAAAAAAACAAAAAACAACAAACCACCAAACAAAACATTGCACTGAGAAATTTTAAGCTTTCCTAGTATTAGTTACCTCAATGTTTTGCTTTTTCTAAGTCACCCAATCCTAGATAAGTCTCTTGTGGACTATAATTTTTGTAAAATAACATTCAACTCCACACAGATCATTTATCTACAGAGAGGTTTGTCACAGCCAAGCAGACAGATCAAACAGTGCTGCTTTTGGTTCCCAAAGCACTATTTTAGCTTCTGTAGAACGCACTAACACTAACACTTTCTCCCACTCAAATTACTGAGAATTTTATCTCTCCTATAAAAAAAATACTTATTAATACAGTATTCTGCCTGCATGTGTGCCAGCAGGCCATAAGAGGACACTAGACCTCATTACAGATGGCTATGAGCCACCATGTGGTTGCTAGGAACTGAACTCAGGACATTGGGAAGAATAGCCAGTGCTCTTAACCTATGAGCCATCTCTCTAGCTCAAATTTTATCTCTTGATATATAATGAAATAGACCTACCTATTACTCTCTTCCTAAATTATATTTACTGGCATTATGATAATAAACCAAACACATGCTCATCATCTTCTTTTTTAAAAGTTATTGTTTTTACAATAATGACGCCTAAGGTGACCTCAAACGCCTGCCTCAGTCTCCTGAGTAGCTAGGACCAGTATGCTTACTCAACCAAGGACTGGTAGAGAACTTGCCAGGCATGAGTGAAGCCCTAGGTGTGATGCCTAGTACCTCATGAAGTCAGCCATGATGAGGTCAGACACTACAGGACTTGGAAAATATGTTGCTGTAATAACATGCTGATATTTATTAATAAATACAAATAAATTTTTATTTTTAGAACTTTAGCTGCTCTGTCAATTTTGGAAAAGTATCCCAGTTTCATGTGTTAAGTTGGCACTGAAAAAAAAAATTAACAGCCACAGGGTCTAGCAATGTTTGTTTTTGTTTTGGTTTCTGTTTTAGCCCTGGCTGGCCTTGAACTCCTAGAGATCTGTCTGCCTCTCCCTCCCCAGCTCTGGGATAACAGGTGTGTGCCACCACAGCCAGGCTTGGGTCTAGAAATGGTCACACAACAACACAGCTGTGTCTACCATTCTGAACTGAATGTAGAATGACTGTATCAAAGGACTTACTGACAGACTAAGTCACTTCCAGAAAGAACATACTAATTGGCAGCACAGCACAGCCAAGACCCCTTCAGCAGCATTACTAACTTTGTTTTCAAAGTTGAATTAATGTGATCTGTAAGTAATAATTTATCACATAATTATCAATAAGGACATACTGATGTGTAAAAACTATATGGATAATACACTAACCTTCCCTCATAAAAGATTGTACAATGTCCCCAGTATTAGCATCCTGGAATATGGTCAAGAATGCAACATACAGTAAAAAGTATAAATCGAGTCATGATAGTACACACTTGTAATCACAAAACCTCTGGGAGGTAGAAATAGGAGTCAATGCATTTTTCATCTTTAAATAGGTTTGTGCAGAGGGATTTTAATTCAGAACATCACTACTCTGGCAAGAGATTACATCCAAAGACCTTCTAGGTCTGTGTGATCTGGCTGGAATACAAACACACCTTTAACCCAGGGGACAGAGGCAAGCAGAGTTCAAGGACAGTCTGGTATAGAGCAAGTTTCAAGTAAAGAAAAGCTTAGGTTCAGGCATGGTAGTACAAGCCTTTAATCCCAAACAATGAAGGTGAAGTTATTTTGTGGAAGGAAGCAGCCATGTTTGAAAGCAATGACACAAATATGCGACAACAAGCAATGTTAAAACAACCAAGATCTAGGTATGTGGCTCAGTGGACTAATACTTTCTTAGCAAGTGCCAAGGCTCTTGGGACCCTAAAAGGCAGCAGATATTACAGTAATGTTGGTAACACCACCATTAAAAAAGAAAGACATATTTACACACTTATTTAATACAAGTGCATATGGATGTGCACCACAAGTGTGCAGGTGGCCTCAGGAGACAGAAGAGGACACCAGATCCCCTGGAGTCATAGGTGGCCATGAGCTGCCATGTAGGCATTGACAATTGCACCTAGGGCTTCTTAAAGAGCAGTCAGTGCCCCCAACCTCTAAGCCATCTCTCCAGCACCTAAGAACACCATTTAATAGGATCTCCTGTATCTGAATGCCAGAGAAATCTGATTCTCATGTACCTCAAATAATTTCCTTCTGCCTGGCCTCACACCTGAATGCACCTTTAATAGATGCATGGGAATCCAGGTTAATAGTCTACTAGTTACCTGGCTTTCTAATCAAGTTTACTGGCACCATGACCATTTCCTACTTTGAAGCTACCACAAAATGGAATAGGGGCACAGCCGAGTAGAGAGTACTTGGAAATTCTATTACTGGCACTTCAAAAAGAATATCCTACTGCATAAACTTTCTAAGCCATCTCTAATTAAAACACACAGGTAACACAGGTAAAGAAGTCTATGTCAACACAAACAGGGAAAGCAATGGTTGTAACAGAATCCTCCCATGCTCCCAAATCTTTGCCATGTGTTAATATCACAAAGTCCAGGCTTGCCTTCAATTTGTGGTGATGATTCTTCCGCCTCAGTTTCCCCAAGTGCTCAGACTATACCCATGTACTACCATGCCTCACTCTGCCCCAAGTTTACAAAGAAAATGTTCCACAGGGAAGGTGTTTGGGAGGGTGCCCTCATTTCTAAAGGACTAGGTAGGGCCAGGAAGGAGACAGCCTGCAGGAGCCATCCCAGTCCCAGAGACACATGAGCGCTTGCTCACATGCTGATGGACTGTGCTCTATACAGCCTATTGATCTTTGTGCAATGTGCTTAGGTCTGGTCAACCTGATAAAGCCTTACTATCTTGATATGGGCAATATTATGGGCTACATTGTGTCCCTGCAGAAATTAGCAAATAATGAAGTCCTAATTCCCAATACTTCAGAGTGTGATCATGTTTACAGACTCTGTAAGTAAATCAAAATGAACACTGACCTGTTAGTTTATTGCTGAGTTTAGGAGGAAGAGAGGGCAAAGGAGACACAAAGTTCAAAAACAAGACATACACTACTTTCCAAGTTGCAACATGGTAACACCAAGATCTGTGTGCTTCATAGCATGTGGGCTGCACTTCTGAGAAGATCACAATCATCTAGCCAGATAAAATCACATACAATTGGGCTGTCTGAAGCCCTTAAACCTCAGCAAGTTTAAATAAAGCAGCACAATAACACTAACAGTCACTATCTGAAACCTTTCATTCTCCTCACTAAATGCCCCAAAATAAAGATGCTGCAAAAGGACTGGATGTGTGAACAGGTCACTTCACAAAGGCATACTAAAGGTCAGATCTTCACAGCGCCAATCAGCTACATCTCCCACAACCTTCCTTCAGAAGCAAACTAAGCAGGACACAACTTCAGAAAGCCTGACAGCTGGGTCGGGTAGCACCTGCCTGAAACTGACGACAAGGCAGGTGGATCAAGTGTTAAAGACCAGCGGGGACTCTTCAGAGATCTTGTCTCAAAAGCAATCCCAAATCGGCCAATGGCACAGTTTAACCTATTATGCCTGAGGTACTGGGTTCTATCCCCAGCAGAGAAGAAAGAGAGCACATGCATACACCATCCAGCAGAAAACTAAATCTTGTTTTAGTTTGCTTTCTATTGCTGTAATAACATCCCAGCTAAAAGTAACATGGGGGGGGGGGGGCATTTGGCATACACATCCCAATTACAGGCCACACCAGGGCCTCAAGTTGGCAGGAACTGAAGTAGAGATCATAGAGGAATGCTGCTTACTTACTGACTTGCCCTCTGGGCTCATGCTCAGCTACATTTCACTTAACTCATACACACGCACACACACACTTTTTTTTGTTTTGTTTTGATTTTTTGAGACAGGGTTTCTCTATCTAACAGCCCTGGCTGTCCTGGAACTTCCTTATATAGACCAGGCTCACCCCAAACTTAAGAGATCCTCTTGCCTTTGCCTCCCAAGTGTTGGGATTAAAGGCATGTGCCACCAGGCCTGGTTTGGTTGAGCTAAGTGTCTCTATGTAGGCCTGGTCGTCCTGTCTTTGCCTCCCCGGTGCTGGGATTAAAGACACTGCACCAACATGCTCAGCCTTTAGCTACCTTTCTTATACCTTCCAGAAACAACTGTCTAGGAATGGCACAGCTGGGCCCTTCCATATCAATCACTAATCAGAAAAATGTTCCATAGTTTTGCCTATAGGATAATCTGATGGAGGCATTTTCACAATTGAGGTTCCCTTTTCCAAGACAACTCTAGCTTGTGTCAAACTGACAAAAACAACAACAGCAAAAACTAACCAGCACAACTGTAACAGTTTAAATGAAAAGTATCCTCCATCACTGCAGGCATTTGAACACTTGGCCCCAGTTGGTGGTGATTTGTTTGTTTGGTGGGTGGAGTTAGGCGGATACAGCCTTGCCTAAGGAAGACTGTCACTGGGAGTAGGCTTTGGGATTAACACCCTCCAACACTTCCAGTTTACTTTCTTTGCTTCATGCTTTCTATTGAAAATGTAAACTCTTAGCTTCCTGCTTGTTACCATGTCTCCTTGCCATGATGCACTGATCCCTCTGGAACTGTAAGCCAAAATAAACTCTTTCTAATAGTAATTATCACAGCCACAGAAAAGTTACCAACACAAACCCTTTGCAACAGTCAGGGCACCCTACCCACAGGTGTGACCCTAAATACCGTCCTTTACCTTTCCAACCTTTAGTTTTCTCACTTGGACTATAGCAACAAACACCATATATTCTGACAGTTAAAACCTTCTAACAGCAAAGCACTGAGCTGGCCGCTGCTTGTGTAAGTCATCTCTGTGACAACTCCAAAATATGAGTAGCAGTCTTGGGATATTACATTCACCCTTTCAGGAGACAACAGGCCGGGAGGAGTGTATAGAGCTGACAGCCTCCAGCTGCCACTTTGTGGCACTCACTCTGTGGCAGTCCTCCCCACAGGCGGCCAGTGACTGATCACAGCAGAAACATTCCTGCCTCCTGTTACTCCTCTTACTTGGATGAAACTTCCTCAGTATTACGGTGTAGTCTGAAGGCTCTTTTTGCTCAACTTGCCTTTCTTTCCCTAGACTGAAAACTCACCTGCCATGAGTGGATTTAAAATTACTGAAAGGACAAGCATGCCTTGTGGTATTATCTAATTAGGTTGAGGTGAGGAGACCCAACTTGATATGCTTGTTTGTCCCAGGCACTCATCTCTGCTTCTCAACTGCAGATTCAATGTAATTAGCAGCCTCCCCAAATTCTGGCCACCATGACTTCCTTTGACAGACTGTATCCTCACACTGTGAACCACAACAACCCCCTCCTTTCATAAGATGTTTGTCAGGAATTGGATCACAGCAACACGAAAGGTAACTAATTATATATGTACTCCTGCTCTCTGTTACCCTTCACTGCTATTTCCCCAATCTGTGTATTTAACTCTGTCTTAGCATTTACAGCACAGAGCGTCCAAAACATCTCCATCTTCATTCACAGAGGAGAGAACAAAATGATTAAGTTACCCAATGTCATATAATTAAGATTCAACTCAATTTGGAATCAGGGAATTCTGTCTGATTTGATCCAAAGCTCAAGCTCTTAACTAATGGAAAAACAAAACAAAAACAAAACCACAAAACAAAAAACATATGCTAAAACTTTGGTAGTTTATCAGATAAGACTTCCTCCAAGACAAAAAGCAAGCACACACAATGTGGGAGCTAAAGATTAGAAAACGGACACTGGCTCTAACCTAACTCTACAGCACCACTGCTTTCAGACAGACAGACAGACCTCTAAGAGAGAAAGCAAAGTTCAATATAACTGTTTTACAGACAGGGTCTTGCTATAAAGCCCACAATGGCCTTGAACTCTTAGCTTCCCAAGTGCTGGGATATACACATGCTATGACATCAGGCTGTCAAATGACTTTCCTCCCTCAGGGCTAAGTCTACATTGGCATACAATTTCAGAGCCTGTGAGAGTGCCTGACACATGTCAAACATTCAGTTAGTAACTGCTGGATGAGAGTAACTTCATCACGACCTCCAAGTAGACCTTTTTATCCCCCAGGAGAGAAGCCACAGCCCCTTCACAGCCTCAGGTGCAAGGCAGGGTACCTGGCAGTTCATGTTGTCCTCTGCTTCAATGAGCTTCCCTCTGTACACCTCACCAGTGTTGGTCTCACACGTTACTATGTGGCCCTCAGCCTCGTGCAGGACTTTAATCGGCACACCAATAGACATCTTGGCAGGACTCTTCTTGTGCTATAGTAAAAGAGAGACAACAGTTATCTTTCAGAGCTTAAAAAGGACTGACATTCCACAGGCTTTCCAAATATGTCAGAGCTGCACTTCCTGTGGAAGGAGTCAGGCTCTTGGCTTGAAGGAACCACCATGGCAAATTGGCACAACATGTAAGGTGGGGAAGGATGGTAAGCTGGACAAAGAAAACTAACAGAATACCCCCTTTCTCATCCCAACCATATGTTGCTTTGTAGTCATCAAAACAACTATGATTCAGACCTGGAATATAAACTAATCGATGTTTACATGCAGTTATTTAAACAAAACGTAAATTAAAACCATCAGTCCCTCAGTCACACTAGTAATATTCCAAGTCCTCAGCAACCAAATTTGGGAAAAGGCTACAGTACTTGATAGTACACATAGACCCAAACCCAGAGACCTCTAGGAAGAGAAGCTGTGCTTTCAATTCGGCATCTTAACTCCCCACCAAAGGTGAAAATAAAGTTATCAAGGATCTCACAAAGCGATACATGCTACACACAGGAAATGCTCAGCACACTGAAAAACAATCAGGGTAAACGCTCGATTTTGTCTCATTAAAAGACAAAGACTATGTACAGAGCTTTTTAAATTCTGAGATAGGCAACGACTTACGTCACCTACTTTCATGAAAAGATGCTTAAACGTACTCTCGGTGAGGAACCACAGCATCCAACTTTAATAAGAGTATGGATTTTTATGCTGTGAACGGTGGGAAAACACTGCAGGATTATAGCCAAAGACAATAAATAAATAAATAAATAAATAGATAAATAAATAAATAAATAAATTAGCAGCATCTACAACGTGGATCGAACATAGAGCTTCTGCAGCAGCATGGAAAGCATGAGGACCAGGGTCGAAATGGGAGTGGAAGCAGAGGTGCAAAGGACGTTGAAAATAATGGTCAAGAGAGAAAGGAGGTAATTGGTAGAAAATGACTGCTTGCAAGCTTCGAAAATCGGTGACCCGGAAAGGCACAGAACGTGCAGACTAGGTGTAAATTAGTAACTGTTCCAAGCGCTAGGGAGACGATGTTTGGATCGGCCCCGGCTTCCCGCCCTCCACTAGCTGAGTTCCGCCGCAACGTCCCTTTCCAGTCCCCAACCCTCTAGGAGAGCCTCGGCCTCCTCTCACCTATTCGCCGCCTTTCCTCGCCAACTAACTGCAGGCTGCCTTTCGGTTCTCGCACAAACGTTAGAAGGCGAAGGCGTGAAGCGAGGGAATGGCGGGCCCCGAATACCCACAACACCACGCGCTCCCAGAATGCCGTGCGCGGGGCTCCTCCTTTTCCTTTCCCCAGCGGAGAGAGCGCAATCTTAAATTACGCTTCCTTCTTACTATGCCGGCTGGGAAACGAGATCTCCTGCACTATAGTTCCGGCACTGCAGAGGGCCGGAGGACCGCCGGAAACATCAATCCTCGAGCCCGAAAAGGAAAAACTCACACTTACAAAGTACTCCAGGGACGCATTGGGCGGGATTTAGGCTTGAGCCCAACGCTCTGGGGCGACAGGAGGTGAGGCTCGGACTAGGAATTTAAGCATTCAATCCGGTCGCCTTCAGGGAAGGGGCGCACTGAGCACGGGAGACCATCACTAATCACTTAACGGGAGTCGGAAAAGGATTCCCTAGAGTCTCGGTGGATGAGGCATTGCGAGGGACCAGAGCTAACACCTGAGGCGGCAAAGGGGCAGATCTAGCGGAGGGAAAGTGCAAGAGTTTGCGGGGACCAAACGTCGCTAAAGGAAGGGCCTTGGGGGCGGGACTCGGAAGGAGGCGGGGCTTCCGGAGAACGTTTTGGGGCTCGACCCGGGGGTAGCGCTTTATGGAGGAGACGTGGGTGGACGGGAAGAGGCGTGGCTTATAGAATGGGCGGGTTTCCACGTCCCAGACCTGGAAGGGACCGGGCGTGGCTTGAGGCGGCCTAGCCTCCGCCTACCCGTCTCTGAAGCGCGGAGGCGGCGGCGGAGGGACTCTACGCGCGCTGGCCGCGCTCGCTGCCCAGCAGAAGTCGCAGCTGCAATCAGCTCCAGGCCGGGGCCATGGGAGCCCTGCGCCACCCGGGTCATGAGGACGGAGGCAGAGGCAGCGGGGCAGCCGCTCGAGCCCGGTCAGTGCCTCTCGAAAGGGCCTTGCCCTCGCTGGGGGAACCGAGGGGGACTCCGCCCTAGAGCCGGGCAGGGTCTGGCCGCGCGACCTTGGGCAGTCTGCGGCATCAGCCCAGCCTGGAGCTTCTAGTGGATCTTAGCTAGGTGGCTATTTCTTCGTACCTTTCTTCCTCCACTTCTGGCTGCTCCTGAGTCTCCCGGGGCTTGAAGCCCAGGGAGTTCTGAGAGCAGTCAAGGGGAAAAGTCCAAGGGGCAAAGGCACCACCTTCCCCAGAAACGAATAGTCCTGCTTGAACCACGTTGGGTGATCCTGTTCCCCGGGGAACTGTGGAAAGCCTGGGGCCGGGAGAATGGGCAGAGAACACTCAGCAGAAGGGGTGGTTGTTTTTTCTGGCATCCCAAAGTCGGCGCTTTTGTCGGCTTTTTTCTGCCCCTAGAAACCTCGAGCCCCTTTGGTTGCCCCAAAAAGTGGGGAAAGCGGGAAGCCATGGTGGAGCTCTGCTTAAGGCACAAGAGTTAGTTGATATTAACAAACTATTATAGCAAGGTGCCGTCTCGGGGGAGGAGGGGTCGAGGGTGGGGATCCAAACCATTTAGTTATAGAGTGGCATCCATCACTTTCAGGGAGTGGTTCCTTCTGGTTGTAGGCTGGAACAGGGCTTGGACCTAAGCTGGAGTTTCCTCCTCTCTTAACTCCAGTTACCTAACACTGTGAACTTTGACAAGATCGTTGCCCTTTCTTATCCTCTGCAGATAATGGCTCACTTGTGTAGGACGCTGAGAGGCACAGGCAGTGTTAAAGTGTTTATAGACTGTAAAGTTAGTTTTCATAAAGCCCAGTAAAGTAGGCTACTGCTGTTTTTTTTGTACTTTTTGAGGTGAGCAGACAGTCTGAGAGGGTTAAAGTGTCCAGGAAGAGTTGGCTGCCTTCTCTCTCTTGTGACAACCAGACACCTGAAGCCAGACCCGGGCTTTCCCCAGAGCGGACTCTAGTTCTCAGGTGGAGTATTGGCTTGGCTTAAGGCATCAATATCTGCAGCACTTTTGGGCTCTGAATGCTAAAGCTGTTATCAGGACAAATACCAGGACCTCTTCCACCCTTATCACCTACCCCCAGAAAACATCGTGTCTGTGCTAAGGATCAGGATAGTCAAGCAGGCATGTTTGGCTTGTGAGGCCTCAGGATCTAGACGTTCTAAGCCGAGGAAAGAGGAGAGACAGCTGAATCTCTTAGGAGCCTGAGGAGCAACTGTCCTGTACCATATTTTACAACAGTCTAAGAGAAGGCATAACCCAACTAATTAGAACCAGATCTCAGGCCACAGGTTAAGGAGGAAGCCTCCAGGAGAAGGTTGGGATCTGGAAGCCTAGAATGAATGGACACTTGTAGTGGACAAGGGCGGGAGCTTTAAAACAAACCAACCAAAAATCAGAAACCTGTTCAACAGCAGAAATGAGTGTCATCTGTAGTTGAGGGCTGGGAAAAGGCAAGTGCAGTCTTGGCCCATCATAGGATTCTCAGGCTGACCACAGAGAAAGTAGATGCTCCCTCTGTGAGCATATTAAAGGGCACAGAGAGAGGGAGAGAGAGACAGAGAGAATAGGGGGAACAGAGCATTTGCATGCCAGAGATGAGAAAGCAACATTCCAATGGTTGAATAAAAAGGAAACCTGGGTAGTGGTCAGCCTGAGTAGATCAGAGCAGAAAGGCCATTTACAGACTTAACAAGGGTTCTGAAAAGGGAAGACACCATCTTGATAGAGCTATACCCTGTAGAGAGTTTTTCCACTAGCATATTGTGCGAGAACTGTTTTAGAATGTAAGTCCCTGGAGACCAAGGTTTACGTCACCTTGGTATGCCCAGAGGCTTTCACATCAGTAAATGTGACTTTGTGTGTTTTGTTTTGTTTTGTTTTAATTTGTAGCACTGGGGATTGAACCTAGGTCCTGGACAGTGCCAGCCAAGTGCTACATCCCCAGCCTCAAGCATAACAACAGGTTACTACTAAACCTCAGGCAAGGAAACAGCAAACAAGATGTTCCCTGGTGTCTTAGTCCATTTGTACCACCGAAAAATTCATTAACAAGAGAAATCTTATTTTCTCAGTTCTGGAGACTGGCAATTCTAAGATGAAGATGCTGGCAAGTTCAGGACAAGATCCATCCATTCCTTATAGAAACTCTCTCCAGATGTGCCCACATGGCAGGAAGAGAGGAAAGGGAGAAATACTGTGTCCTTGCACAGAAGAGTATGAGAAAGATAAAAAGAAAAAGGCCCGTGACTGTTAGCATTCTTTCTTTCTAAGATTTCCTTTCTAAAATTTCAGGTGTCTTGAGGGTTTTGTCTGCATGCAGGTGCCCTCAGAGGCTAG
Source organism: Psammomys obesus (assembly GCF_907164565.1). Taxonomy (NCBI): domain Eukaryota; kingdom Metazoa; phylum Chordata; class Mammalia; order Rodentia; family Muridae; genus Psammomys; species Psammomys obesus. The sequence continues at coordinate 14,062,260 of NW_026585698.1, read as the reverse complement.
AAGAGGATGTTGGAACCCCTTGAAGTAGAGTTACAGACAGCTATAAGCCACCCTAGATGCTTAGAAACTGAACTGTGCCTGGGCCCTTTGCAAAAGCATCAAGCACTTTTTAACTGCCGAGCAATCTCCAGCCATTTAGTTTTAATTGTCAACCTAATCTATAATTATGTGGGAAAGGAATCTAATAAGAAATTGTCTAGCTCTGCTCTGAGGGATTCTCTTAATACGTTAATTGAGCTGGGTAGACTCACCCTAAATGTGGGTAGCTCCATTTCCTGGGCCACGCCCCAAACTGATAAAAAGTGGGAAGGACAGACATGCATTTATTTTCGGCTACCTGTTCTTGATTTTGGCAACAACATGCCTGGCTCTCTCCTACCACTGTGACTTCCCAGAAATGATGGATGTAATCTGGAATTGTGGGCTGAGGTAAACGCTTTCCCCCTAAATTAATTTTGTTGGGTGTTTCGTCACAGCGACTGGAAAGGAAACCAAGACAGGCCTAGGTTAGTGTTTCCTCACCTTTTACAAGGCCCGAATTCAGAGACCCCATGATTGGGCAATTACTTTCCTAAAGACCCAACTTCTCTTGTTAAAGGTTTTATTTTATGTGTATGAGTGTTTTGCTTGTGGGTCTGTCTGTATATCATGTGTGTGCTCTTGGGGCAGAAGAGCATTTGGAGATCTCCTGGAACTGGAGTTCTATCTGGTTGTGAGCTACCATGTAGGTGCTGGGAACTGAACCTGGGTCTTCTGGAAGAGCAGCCAATATGCATAATCACTAAGCCATCTCTTCAGTCCCCAAGACTCAACAACTGCTTACCACCACCACTGTGGGGTTTATGTTTCAACATGAATTTTGGTTGTTGGTGAGGGGATGCAGACTCACACCATCACTGTTGTTCAGGAACCTCAAGGTCTAGGGAGGTGACAGTAGCTTCTTTTGCCAAGCACTGAATGAAATAAACAGGATGTCATGAAAGCATGCCCTTCCTACCCATCAAATTCAGAGTCAGATAAAAACTTCTGAGGAGATTTTTGAACTAAGGCTGAAATGGCAAGAACAGTAGAGAATCAGACTGAGGGGGCCATGTGGGTAAAGTCACTCCTGCACAATTAGGACGGCTGGGTTTATAGCACAACCAGAACAGATGAAGTGAGTCTGGCAGACCCAGGTTAGGCAGGGACCTGCAGGCTGTTGTAGGTGGTTAGGGATGAGAGGTAGCTCAGTTGGTATAGTGATCACCCAGCAGGAAGCCCCGAGTGCCATCTCCAGAGCCACTAAAAGGCAGGCAAGGTGGCATGTGCCTGTGATCCCTCAGGAGGTGGGGTATAGGATCAGAAGTGTTTAGCGTCACCTTTGACTCTTTATCAATTTTGAGGACAGCCCAGTTTTTTAAAACGTATGTAGTGTGGTAGTCAGAACTTCATTTATTTTTATTATTTAGATTTTATCTTTTTTGTGTGTGTGTTGTGCATATGTGTTTTCTCATGTATGTGGGTGCATGTGTGTGCATGCACGTGAGGCCCGAGGCTGACATCAGGTGTCTTCTCTTACTCAACCTTGAGTTTGCCATTTCTGTTAGTGTGGCTAGCTAGCCTGCTCTAGAGGTTTCCTCTCCATCTGCTTGCTGGGAGTACAGGCAGGGGTGGGTTCTGGGGATCTGAACTCCCAGTCGTTACCCTTGAGCTCTTTATCTACTGAGCCATCTGCCCATCCCAAGGACCCTAAGGATTAGAAACTGTAGATAAAATTCTTCAGGCTGCTGTGTGTAGGGACAGGTGATGGGACAGGATGTGGGAAGGGGTCAGGCAAGACCGAATCTACAAACTGTTAAAAGGCCGAGGGCCTTGGAAAGACTTAGGTTTAGAGGTGTTTGGAGCAAAGGGAATGAAGGGCATGAAGCCTCAGCTTGGCCTAGGCCTTGCACAGCAGCTGGTGGTTCACATAATTTCTCACATCAAACATTATGCATATAGTCGCTCCACTTACTTATTGCATTCAGTGTGGTCGTTTGGTGGTGGTTCATTTCCTGGAAGAGGAGGCAGACAGAGAAAGGTCAGGTGGCCTATTTGCCATTACATCCTGCCTCCCACAGGCACACCTAGAGGTGAAGGGCCAGGGACAGTCACGAATCCCTGTCCGGCAGGCTACAGATCAGGTCAGTGTAAGGGCTGCATTCTGTAACCCTAAGTGTGAACTCGGGCTGAAAGGATTACAGCGGAAGGATCAAGGAATAGGCAATGACCAGCCTGGGGTTATGGAAAGCTGTAGAAATAGTGGCCTTTCAGCCAGTTTCTGAAGATAGGGGAGAGCAGGAGAGGGGGTGGCTGGTAGGTGGACTCCTGCATGACTCTGTATAGAGGTAGTCACCGGCCGGGAGATCCCAGAAATCCTCAAGGAGACTCCAGATAGACCTGCTTTCCGTGTGTCCAGTAAACGAAGTGGTGACCAATCTAAAGAAGTCCCTTCTGGTTTTGTTCTTTTTTTAGCTTAAAATTTTTTGTTTTATGTGTATTAAGCATGTGTGTCTGTGGGAAGATGTCAGATTACCTGGAGCTGGAGTTACAGACAGGGGTGAGCTTTCTTGTGGGTGCTGAGAACTGAACCTGGGGCCTCTGGAAGAGCAGCCAGTGCTTTTAGCCACTGAGCCATCTCTCCAGCCCCTTCCTCCTGGTTTTTTTAAGTCTGGATTGCCCTTTCCCCTTTCCTTCCTCCGTGTGTGTGTGTGTGTGTGTGTGTGTGTGTGTGTGTGTGTGTGTGTGATTTCCTCCTGTCTCAGCTTCCCGAGTCTTGTGATTATAAATTTGTGTCACCATACCCAGCTAGACTGAACTTTGTGTATATTCACAGGCCTAAGGTCCTGCAGGCCACCGGCCAGCTTGTCCTCTCCTCAGGGCCTGAGCACATGCTGTTTGCCATCCCTGCTGTGTTCTCTGAGGCACACCCCATTGTTTTCCTAACCTAAGCTGCTGGCTATCTGTTAAATCTGCTCTTGCTACACACTGGAACGGGACTTTGCTGTGTCACTTGTCACTATGCTACAGCACATGTGCCAGGATCTTGGAACATGAGGAATAGCAAAACTCAATCCAGTGAGAGGAGGATAGAGAGTTGCCTGCCCTCAGTCAGCCAGTGCTGCCAGAATGCCTAGGTGTGCCCCTTTCTGCTCATGTCACAGCCTGGAATCGACAGGCTGAGAGGTTTTCCCAGGGACCATACTAGCTGGAGTTGGGAGGAACATTCTGCTTAACTAGCCTATGTGACATTTCTCTCCTCCTAGCCATGGTCTTACCATGTAGCTCATCCTGGAAACTTTAGAGCCAGGCTGACCTCCTGAATGAAACACTGAGGAGAGGGGCAGCACTTTAGAAGAGTGAGTTCCAAGGTTAGCTCATGGGAGAAGCCAAAAAGTGTGTAGGAAATTGTGTGTAGTGACACCCCCCCACACACACACACGCCAAGTGTGAGGGGTCATGGCAGATGCTGATGCTGCCTACAGTGGGCCCTGGTGATGCAAAACTGAACATGCTGAGTCAGCAGCTAACACTGCTTTGTCTGAAAGTGGGGACCAACACACTGGAGGATTTTGAGTAGGGCTAGCTGGCTTTAGTGCTGGTGGTGTAAGAGCAGTGGCTGTGGGCCGGGCCCTGAGAGCCTGTGGAGGTTCAGCAGCGGTTGTGGTGGTGTCTCCAGTGGGGAGGCTGCTGGCGGGCACCGTGGGGAGACCCTGACTCCTCGCCCTTGCTTCTTTGCAGGGGACTTTGTGCAGCTGCCTGTGCCCATCATCCAGCAGCTGTACCACTGGGACTGCGGCCTGGCCTGCTCCAGGATGGTGCTTCGGTGAGTGTCTACCCCTGCTGTGGCCCAGGGGCGAAATGGGAAGCAGCCTGGAGGAGATCCAGCATCTGTATGGGTTGGCTTTGTTTGAACCGTGCCAGGAGCCCAGCTTCCATTTCGGCCCTGTCATATCTTAAACATGAACCAAGGGTGGATCAGGCTGCTCAAGTGTTGGCTCAGGTGATGCTTGGGATGATCAGGGAAGTCCCAGGTGTTGAGGTGGTGGCTGGTTCACCTTCCAGCCCTTCGATAGCAGAATGCTACATAAACATAAGAATCTGGTAGTCTGAGGCGAAAAGGACTGTTACCATCACCAAGGGCAACAGGAGGCCCAGATCAGTTCTCCTTTATCTACCTTACAGACAAAAATTCTGGGAAAGATAGAGTTTGACAAAATGTTTAGTGCCTGCAATTTTGAAAACTACTGTGATCCAAGCACTTCATCTTAGATATGCAGTCACTGAGGCCGGAGAGCAGCAACTTCATGTGAACTTCCAAGTTCACGTAGTCCATAAGAGATGCAAGAACCAAAATCCAGGCCCTTCACTCTGGGGCTCAGTGTGCCAGGTGCCTGAGCCCTGAAAGCCTTAGGTTGTACTCAGGTACCAGGTGGGCATGCCACGGAGGTTTCATGATACAGGATCAAAAGTGCCAGTAGCGGCTGTGGCACTCAGATTGGAGGGTGACTTGGTCTAGCTTTGCTCCAAGAACAAGCTAATTTCTTTGCCCTCTTGCCCTCAGGTACCTGGGCCAGCTAGACGACGGGGAGTTTGAAAATGCCCTGCAGGAGCTGCAGCTGACCAGGAGCATCTGGACCATCGACCTGGCCTACCTGATGCGCCACTTTGGTGTGAGACACCGCTTCTGTACCCAGACTCTGGGTGTTGACAAGGGTTACAAGAACCAGGTGGGCAGCTCCCCACTGGGAGGGCCTTCTGCACACAGAAAACCAGAGGCCTAGGCCACCCACTTCTCATACTCACCCAACTCTCACACTCACCCAGTTTTCACACTCCACAGGAGAGGATGGTCAAAGCCTAGACACTTGAGTAAATGCACGGGTGTACAGCGACCGGTGGTAGTGGCAGAGACACTACAGACACACGCCCTTGAGGTCATGCCTGTATGGGGCTTCTCCACATTGAGTCCTGGACTGTCTGCCTTTCTGTATCTGTCTCCACTGTAACACAGGACAGGTTCAAGGCTGCAGAGTACACTGATCTCACATGACTATCATTGGCTTGTTTTCTTTCTTCTCGCCAGGTAATTGGTATCCTGGAAGAAAGCATGTATTGGCTGTCTTGTCTGCTTGTCTGTCGTTCTCTTTTTTCCCTCTCTTGAAAAATCAAGCCATCGTAGGTGGTTGTGCCAACACACCAGTGAGTTCCGTCCCTTTGCAAAGCCAGAGCCGGTCTTACCTGCCCTTGAGGCGATCTTGGCCCAGGCGCCAAGGCTTGGCAGAGTAGTCTCTGCTGGCCTCCTTGGCAGAGGGACTGTCACATGGTGACCAGTGGCAGTTAGCCTAATTCTTCTTTGAACCTTCCATGCCAGGTAAAGAAGGCTACTAAATCTTAAGACAGAAAAGGGGACCTGAGAACAGAATGTCTTTGGCCTGCCTCCTGGGGCTCTGGTCACATGAGCACCAAGCAGAATATGTTCTGTGAATCACACTTGGCTACACTGAGCTGTGACTGAGCTGTCCTGGCAGGGGGTAGGAGGGCAGCCTTGTCCTCGGTGCTCCCTTGCTTTAGGCTACTACTCACATCTACCAGAGAATGGCCTGACCCATCCTCCTCAGAAAGCTGCTCCAAGACTTCTACTTTCTCATCTCTTGAGCATCCTCTTCATTCCCCTGTGTGGTCCTGTCCACTCTCCAGCTAGGGCCAGAAACAGCTTTCTTCCTGGGCATGCTGATAAAGCTGCTTGCCCAAAGTAGGGCTCTCGCACCCTCTTACCCCTACTTCTGTAACAGTCTCTTTGTTTTATTTGAGTGGAGTGTGTGTATGCAGGATGGGTGACTACAGTCTGCCCTTCTCTGTCAGTCCTTCTACAGGAAGCACTTTGACACAGAGGAGACCCGGGTAAACAAGCTGTTTGCACAAGCCAAGGCCTGCAAGGTGCGAGTGGAGAAATGGTAAGCCTTCCCACCCCTCTATCCTGGGTCACAGTGACAAGCCAGGACATTGCCACTTGCAGGGAGCTCAGGGCAGAGGGCAGACAAGCCAAGTCCTTACGTATCGTAACACTGAGGAGGGGGTGTGAACTGGGGGACATCAGTCTGGGAGGTGGAGACAAGAGCCCTCTGGCACTGGTTGACCTCCCTGCTTCCCACAGCACAGTGAGCGTGCAGGACATCCAGGCACACCTGGCGCAGGGCCACGTGGCTATCGTGTTGGTGAACTCAGGGGTGCTGCACTGTGACCTGTGCTCCAGCCCTGTCAAGTACTGCTGCTTCACCCCCAGTGGCCACCGCTGTTTCTGCCGCAGCCCCGACTACCAGGGCCACTTCATCGTTCTGCGTGGCTACAACAGGGCTACTGGGTGCATCTTCTACAACAACCCAGCCTATGCTGACCGTGAGTGCTGGGTGCCCGAGGGCCAGGGTGGGCTGTGTTGCTTTCCCCTGTGCCTTGACCTCACGACTTCCGCCCTTTCAAGCTGCTATGGCTGATGTCTGTCTCCAGAGCCCCTTTTCCTGGGATTCTGTCATCAGGCCTTGCCTATTGGGTCACAAACAAGCCTGCTGCTGTCCTGGCCACCAGCCACCTCTCCTCCCACACTGCCAGCTTCACCCCACTGCTCAGGTCCCCACTTTGATAAGTTCTCTTCCACAGGCTGTAGTCCCCACTCTTGGACTTCATGGGATAGCCAGAACACGAGCTAGCAAGTCTGGCCAGACTGTTCACCATCCTTACATCATGGTGTGGAGAAGGGCTTCTTTCTCTGATCTGTGTGGCCTGAACATATGTAACATTCTTTTCTTCCCATTTGGACTCCCTTTCTCTATCTGCTAAACTGGAAAGGAGTCAAAAGAAAGAATTAACTCATAAAGGCCAGAGTGCACAGGAAAGGTTTCCTAGGGGCGGAAGGCTTATGCTGAGAGGTGGCGAGGCAGGTAGAGCATAGAGCCCATCCGGTCAACCTGGGTACCGGCAGGGTGGGTATCTAACCCGCCCGTTGACCTGACCCCGGTCTTCCCCACCCCCAGCAGGAATGTGCAGCACCAGCATCAGCAACTTTGAGGAGGCCAGAACCAGCTATGGCACAGATGAGGACATCCTCTTTGTCTACCTGGACAGCTGACGGCAGGAGCTGGGCACGGCAGGTCCTCAGACCCTGTGTCCTTCCCCAGTCAGGCCCACTCAGGATGACCACACCCAGGGCTGCTGGGGCTGGGCTTCAGAACTGTAGTCTCAGCCTGTTTGACGAAGACTTTAGGAACTCTGACTGCTTTGTCCACCAGTGTCATCATGCCACTTACCCTTAACACCCTGTAGTTGCTGGAGACAACCCAAGAGCATCGAGGGGGAGTGTCTCCCAAGACCCTGAGTCCGACTCCAGCTGTGCACAGAGGAAGACCCCAGATCTGACTCCAGCTACTCCCAAGACAAGGGGAGAGAAGCATGTGTGGGATGAGCACATCCAAAGCCAGGCCTGTGGCTCTGGGCCACTCCAAGCCCTATAGTGGGTGGTGTCATTGCCCTCTCCTGCCTCCTGTGGACTCTGGTCTCTGGGACTGGTTACAAGGCCTTGTTATCGTACAGCATATGCATACCTCAGCCATTCTGAGGCTCTCTGACCCCTGGGATGCTGATGCCTTCTTAGCTTCTAGGTACCCTCCTATAGAGTGGAAAGCCTTTAGGAGTGTGCAGGGCCGAATGGGTGACAGCAGAAGAGGATGTTCTAGGAACAAGGAGTTGACAAGAGGCTCCAGAGAGCCCCTGCACCCACAAGGCCTCTTGACACCAGCTTGACTTCCCACAGCAGTATCTGCCCTCTAAATCTGGGAGTCTTTTGAGGATGGGTGCTAAAGGGTCTGTGCTCCTGAGGCTGCAGGCAGCTTCCCATCCATCCTTGCGTTCACACCAGGAGCATTTGCACAGAACACTGGGTCTCTTCAGTCTGGAAGAAAGGCAATGTCAGTACCACACAGCACAGCAGATAGCATCAAATAGAGCTAGTTAACTTGTCTTTTTGGTCTTGATAGCAAGGGTATTGTTTTATTGAGACCTCAGTTTCCACTGTGTGGGGAGTAAGACAATAATAGATACAGGTACTTTGAAACCACTAACCCTTCTTTACATAGGGCAGATAGGCCAGAGCAAGTCCTTTCTTAATAAGATGGCTGGCCTGGCCTCGCCAGCTGTCTGCATGGTGAAGCTGCACCAAAGACAAGTGAATAGGCTCTTCCTATAGGGACTAGGGAGCCCACTCCTCATGGGCTCTCTGGTGAAGAACAAAGGATACCCCAACAGCCTCCCACCATCACTGTACTCCACAGGCCTTGGTCTTTCAGTGCTCAAGGCATGGTGTGGCAGTAGCTGCTCCCCCTACCACTAGGTGCCCCCCGTGGTAGTTGAGGGACAGAGGTGATCTGTGTTTACAAGGGCAGTCAGACCACTCTCCCATAATATTCTTCAATATTAGATGAATTCTTGGGCTGAAGGAGGTGCTGTCAGCTAGGCAGCCACTCTGGGTTTCAGAGACTAGTATTGGTTTCAGTGTGGTCTCATTTCCATTGCCTTAATGCTGGGTGGCCCAGGGCCTCAAGGAACTCTGGCTCCAAGCTCAGAAGTCCCACAAAGCAGCTATGGGTAGGAGTGTCCTCAGAGGAGCTTCAGGTAGGACTGACTGTAGGAGGAGATGAAGCCTTCACAACAGGTGGATGGGTGAGGCATGGCACACATGCCCATAGGTGCTCATGGGAGGTGGCCTCCATAGGAGGACGTCATCTTCCCCCTGAGGACATCTCAAAAATATGTAGTCCCTGGACCCAGGTAAAGGCTTCTCAGGGCAAGTCACGAATTATCAAGTCCTCTTATCTGTAAGAATAGCAAGAAAGCTGCTGTCTTCAAGATCTGCTTGTCCAAGGAGGGTCACAGGCAGGGCACACGGCACACTGTGTTACATTGCACTAATCATGAGAACCGGCTAGAGAAAGCCTTATCATCAGAAAGTCCCACAGTGTGTGACACCCACCACTTTTCAGCTTCTCGTGCAGCCCAGTGTGGGCTCTGAGGCCTCCTGGGGACTGGAGATGGTTTTGTTCACTCGCGCCACAGGAGGATGAAAGGGATCTTTTGCATAGCAGAGGATTTTATACATAAATATATTTTGTTTGAAATGAGCCATTCTCAATAAATATTCTCACTGTACAGTGCTAACCCTCTTTGTCTGGCCATTGGGAAGCTGTGTTGGTTTGCAGAATTCCTGTCTCCCTAAATCGTTTTGGGACTGCTGGGAACCAGGTTCTTGGAATGCTATATCTAGTTTTGCTGGGACTGGAATTTCATTTTCTGCCTTCAAGGCGTCAACCCAGTCCTTGACATTGGACAAGGCTAGGATAGACAGCACCTACGGGTTTCAGAACTCAAGACAGGCTCTTGAAGAAGATAGGACATTTGACTGAGTTGAGAGAGATGGCCCATCTATAGGAAGGGTGCTGGGGCTCAGTGGGAGGACTCCAGCCTTTTTGTTTCCTGTGCCCCAGCCCACAGCCAGATGACAGGTCCAGAAGGCTTTTATTTGACATGTTATGACACCTCCACCAGGACATGACTGATATCCTCTGATTCGATTCAGTTTTTCCAGGCTGAGTACGAGATTCACCATTCTAGTTCCTTCCAGCAGACAAAGAGAAGCTGTAGTCTCTATCCTCGCCCTCCACCTAAAGTAGACCCTCTACCCTTCTGAACTCCAGTGCCTCACTGTCCTGTTGGATCCCGTCTATGGGCTTCTCTACAAATCAGCACCCTTTGAGCAATGTTCAGACAGCAGAATGTACTGAAAGGGTCCAGCAGTCTGTGGCTCACTCTACCCGAGGTTCCAGCAACCCTAACCCTCCCTGTAGAAAGCTGTTAGCTTGCTAACTTTGCTGATTGGAGCTTCTGACAGGGGAGCTAGAAGTTCCTCAGCATTTGGGGATCACTGTCCCTGACGCAGTGACCAGCTGTTCATCCTTCAAATCTGACTCACTTTATGTCTCTTAAAAAAAAAAAAAAAAAAGGATTTATTTTAATTTTATGTATGTAGGGATTCTGCCTGCATGTGTGTCTGCACCATGTGCATGCCATGCCTAAAGAGAGCAAAAGTGGGCTTCGGACCCTCTGGAACTGGAGTTACAGCTGGTTGTGAGCCACCATGTGGACATAGGGAGCAGAACCCGAGTCCTCTGCATATGGTGGCACCTGCCGTTAATCCCAGCACTGGGGCTGAGGAGAGAGTTCAAAGGCCAGCCTTAAGAGGCATGGTAGTAAATGAAGTCAGTCTATTCAAACATATAGCTACCCTGGCCCAGGTGGTAGCTCAGCTTTACATGAAGAAAATTGGCAGCTAGCCTTTTGAGGAGAACACAGCCATACTTAAAGCCACGGGCTCCATGGGGGCCCTTAACACAGTTTCTGCTGGTTTACGGGTTTATGGAACTGAAATTGTGGCAGTGTCTGCCAGCAATGGCTGTTTACGCAGAAGCAGCCACACCAAACAGAAAGTGGATGAGTCACTGCCCTGTAAGCAGAACCTGTTGAATAGCCCTGGACATAGCATTCCACTTCGTTGACCTCATTTACCCCTTGGGCTAAATCTTGGGCTGTTGCCCGTGGCCCAGTTTGGTCTGCCACTTAGAAAACCTCCCCTGGTATATATTATTTCTTACAATTATTTTATTTATTATAATTTTTTCTTTTCGATTTTATATACATGGGTATTCTGCCTGAATGGGTTTCTGTGCACCGCTTGTGTGCTTGCTGACCGGAGGCTAGAAGAGAGTGGCAAGTTTCCTGGAACTGGAGTTAGAGACCATTGTGAGCTGCCGTGTGAGTGCTGGGAATCAAACGGGTCCTGTGGAAGAGCGGTCCGTGCTCTTTAACCACTGAGCCATCTCTAGCCCCTTGACTGATGTTGAAAGGCTCCTCTCTTTGGACCTGTGAGTTGGGTAAACTGGCTGTGATCTGCTTTGTCTGAGACACATAAAGTCATAATGTCCATTCTAAGAACATGTTTTTCTTTGAGCCCGCTGGAATAAGGCTGTTGACGGCGTCCACATGACCTGGATCTTCCTTATCATTGTGTTGGGCATGGCAACACATCCACTGGTGTGAGCTGGACATTCTGGGAAAGATTGCTGCCAATCAGAGACTACCAGAGTTCACCTTGTACAGAGCATGGCCCTAAACGCCTCCAAAGTAGTCAGTTATTCTTGGCTCCCACTCAGACGGTTCTATTTTGTGGGATACAGGGCATAGAGCATCACGTAGAATGTCCACCTGAGGCATGTGACATCTCCAACATGCCAAGTCCATGAAAGGACTGGCTTTTTTTTTTTTTTTTTTTTTTTTTTTTTTTTGTGATGTTGGATAGAAATTGAAGAGGAAACGGGCCAAGGGTATGGTCACGGCTTCTTTGACCACCTTTGATACTTCTCCATATTATTATATTCTAGTTTGCTCAGCCAGCTGTGATGGTACCACGAGGGCTACTGAGCACATTCGTGATCTAGTTTTGGCATTCTGAGCCTGTTGTAGTCTGCCAGGGGTACACTTTTATCACAAAGGTCACTCAACAGTGGCTGGCAATCAAGGTATCCACACTTCCTGCAATCTGCAAGCATCAGGCTCTGCTGAGTACTGGAATGGCTTCCTGAAAAAACTCAACTGAAAAATGTGTTTGTGTGACTTTCTCAACCAGGAATGATTTACTAGAATCAAATGACCCTGTGATGTTGACAGTCCAGTTTGGGAGAGAAATATCAGACCTGGGTCTTCCATTCATGCCTGAGGATTCTGGTTTCACAGGCACATCCTTGACCTTCCACACAGAACTTAATAACCTCAGGTGTACACAGATTAACTTGCAAGTAAGACAAAAATGCTTAGCTCTTCAGGTCCACACAGATTAACTTGCAAGAAAGACAAAAATGCTTAGCTCCGGGGTTCCTGAATGTCCATTTCCTGAAATCTGTCCTAAAGATAGACTCTGAAGAACAGAACGAAGACCAGAGTTAGACTTTAAAATGTTCAGACCTTCATCTTTGGTCATAACAATACAAACGGGTGAATAAGTGAGTGAATAACAATTTCGATGTAGAATGATTAAATGAGGAACTAGTCACATGTGGAATATGCAGATTGTAGAAACAGTTTTGAAACCAACTTTTTTAATGATGTAGGAAAATGCTCATATCATGAAACAACGGAATGATGGCATTATAGACATATGGACCCAAAGACATTAAAATAGATGTTAAAAAGTATGAAGAGAGTCATGCCAAAATATTAGTCATGGGTTATTTATGAGGGATAACAGATGAATTTTCCCTTCTTAATTTTTCTTACTTTCCAAGTCTATAAAATGCTGACTTCTGAAGGGAGATGCCATAGTCAAAGAAAAACATGATCTTAGGATGGGCATTATGTATTTACGTGTCTCAGACAAGCAGATCACAGCCACAACTTAACGCAATTCACAGATCTCTCCCCACCAGCACACTCTCAACCACAGTCCCCAGCGGTGACTTCATTTATTCCCTAGCTGTTCCCTTGGGCTAATTGTTTACCAGGCACTGGAAGAGAAAGAATCCACAAGAGCCAGAGCAGAGGCCCAACTCACAGCTTACAGACACCATATCCCAGGACCCCTGGCTCATCCTGGGCCAGTGGGTGACCCAGAAGGCCTTCCCCAGCAGGTTACCGCCCAAGTGGGCAGCTGCTAGCGCTTGGGTGTTGGGAGAGAGCCTGGACCACGGATGCTCTGTGACATGTGGATAAAGAAGGGATGACAAGCCTGGACCAGCTTCCCCTCCACACTGGGGCTAGTTCTACAGCTCTGGTTCTGGTTTTTGGAGGGAAGAAGAAAAGTAAAAAACTTTGTGTTTCCCTGTTTATATGGGGAAGCAGAATCAGTCTTTGAAAAGCCTATCTCCTCTGTCTTAAGTGATTTCAGGGTTGGGGCCCTCTGAATGAGAAAAGAACTGTGAAGTGGCTTTGCTTGACAACTCCCTTCCCAGAGGAATTGTGCTCTGCTGGGTATGCTGGGTCCCAGCTGTCGGGAGGCAGAGTCAGGGGAATATCTAACTTAGAGCCTAGCCTGGTCTACGAGGCCAATTCTGGACCTACCAGGACTACATACTGAGACTCTGTTTTTAAATTTAAAAAAGAAAAAAAAAAACTGTGGTAAAATATATTGTCAAACAGGTAAGTTCAGTCTAATATTGTCTACAGAATTGATTTAGGTTTGGCCCGAAGCAGGCTCCAGGCACAGAGAACTGAACCCTAGCTTGATGTGTAAACAACTACAATCTGATCTAAGAGGAAATACTCTGGTAAACAAGCAGCCGGGGATTTGCCAGCCGCAGTAGCCAAGTTGCCGACTCAGTAGACCATGCTGGTAAAGGGCGAATGCCTCATCGTACTATGTCCGTAGATGGCAAGAGCTGATTGCAGCCAGTCAGGCTATTTCTTAGGAAATAATAGGGTCTTTGCCCCACTTCCCAACCTGTCTGGAGACACACAGACAGGCAGGCAGGCAGGGGCACACGCACGTTCATATTCGCACACGCGCACACACACCGTGTATATATAGCATGATTATGATGTAGGGACTTCAGAGCCAGCTGACACTTGCTATGTAGCCAGGCCGGCCTTGAACTGAAAGAGATCCACCGGCCTCAGCCTCCTGAGTGATGGAATTAAAGGAGGGTGCCACCACTCCTAGCCATCTTTCTTTTGTTTTAATCTTTATTTTATGTGTGTGAGTGTCTTGTCTGTGAACCACATACAAGCAGGGCCTGTAAGAGTCAGAGAGGGCATTGGATCCCCAGGAACTGGAGTAACCAATGGTTGTTAGCCGCTGTGTGCGTACTGGCAACCCAACCCTTGTCCTCTTCCGGAGCAGCCGGCCAGTGCTAGTAACTGCTGCACCATCCCTCTAGCTCAAATCCGTCTGAACTTTTGAGACAACATCTCTTGCTGAAGTTCCTGTTCGTCAGTCAGCTAGACAGTATGGCCTCCTGTCTGCTGGCCTATCTTAGAGATCAGGCGTGTCACACGGGTGCCGGAGGATCTTACTCAAGCCCTCGTGCCTGTGTAGTAAGCTTTGCTGATGACTGGCTTTGTTGATCTTTTTGAAGAACAAACGATTGGTTTCATTGATTACCTCTGCTGAGGGTGTATGTGCCTGTGGAGGCTAGAGGTCAACTGTGGGAGCCCATACTCCAGGATGCCTTCCATCCCATCCCCCACCCCCTGCTTTTTTGAGCCAAAGTCTTTCTCTGGCCTAGGAGTCACTGAATAGGTTAGACTAAGCTGGATGGCCAGAATGACCTGGGGTCCTTCCTACTTCCCAGTAGATAGGGACAGACCGAAAACACACTGGGGTCCCAGGGCACCGAGGTTCCTGCAGCACGGAAGGGTTACTGGTGACAGGGTAAACAGGTCAGGCAGTTCCACTGGACTTTGTCAGCCAAGGTGCTACCTGTCGCTGACATGGGCTTGTTCACATGATTTAGCTGCCTTCTCTCGTGAGGAACAGGAAGGGTGGAAATACAGAGCACACCTCCCACCCCTGACCCTCTTGGTCAACTACAGTTTGAGGCTCAGCTCTACCCCCGGCCTACCCCTCTGTCTGTGTGTTTGGTACAGGGGACACAGCTCACGAAGGCACTGCACTGACAGCTGCCTAAGAGCTTCATGGGACATCTCTGCCACCACCATCATGAAAGCTAATGCAGGACGGCCACGTGGCTCCATTATACAAAGACATAGGCAGAGAACAAAGTGACCAAATGCATAAATCAGGGATCAACCACCAAAGTGGGAACCAGGAGAAAATGGACAGAAATAAAAGACACCAAGAGATTTAGTACCTGACGGGATGATGAGAAGCCTGAGGCCCATGGGGAAGGCCACCAGGAAGACTCATCCTTAAGATTCTGCTTCTGGCTGGGAACACCTTTAATCCCAGTGCTCAGGGAGGCAGAGGCAGGTGGATCTCTGTGACTTCAAGGCCAGCCTGGTCTACAAAGTGAGTCCAGGACAGCCAGGGCTACACAGAGAAACCTTGTCTTGAAAGACAAAAAGATCCTGTTCCTGTAGGATCGATTTTGGCATCGAAGTCTTTATCAGTGAGACCTGACCAGAGGCAGAACTTCAGGGAGGGCTGTCAAGGAGGCAGATTGGACCTCTCACGGAGTGCTGCACCTGCTGTCTATACACAATTCTTTCCTCCCCACAGAAGCCCTGGGAATTTCCATCCAGGTTTTATGGCACAGCTGTTTTATGATCTCACTCCGTCAGCTGGCTATAAATTCTAATGACGTTTGTAAGATACCTTTGTGTCTGTATCGGTTATGCTGATTTTCAACTTATTTAGAACGGCACAGGGATGACCACACCTGAACACGTGTGAGAAGATTTCTAGATTGGGCAATTGGGGTGGGAAGACAAACTCTAAATACCGGCAGTGCCATTCCACGGGCTGGGGTCCTGGACTCAATGGAATGGAGAAAGCAGGCCAAGCAGCAGAACACAATCCCGTCGCCTTCTTTTTGTGAGCATAAGGTAACCAGCTGCCTAAGGTGTTGCCGTCATGGTTTCTCCGCTGTGATGGACTTTGCCCCAGAACCACGAGCAACTTTCACCTCTTTCCTCAAGTTGCTCTGTCAGGTATTTTTTGACAGCAGTGATAAGAGCAGCGATCACACAGAGCATGGCGGCATGGGCCATGGGTCCTAGCTAAGCCAGGATGACTGAGCAAAGTTTAAGACCAGCCTGGACAGCCCAGTGAGAGCTAGGTTGCCTTAACCTTCTCTGTCCTAAATATATATTTCTAAGATAGAAATGTGTAGCTTTGGCTGTCCTGGACTTGCTTTGTAGACCAGGCTGGCCTCGAACTCACAGAGATCCACCTGCCTCTGCCTCCCACAGTGCTGGGGTCACAGGCATGAGCCACTGTGCCCAGCTTCTCCTAAATCTTTTTACACATATGTAAGTCTGAGCCTAACTGAAGAATTTGGGCCTGTAGCCAAGGTGGGGTCACATTGAAAGACTCCCACCTGCTCACAGCTGTGCTTTGTCCCCTGGTTAGTTTTGTTGTCAACTCAGCACACCTGGGAAGAGGAAACCTCAATTAAAGAATTGCCTCCCTCGGGTGGGGGGCATTTTCTTAATTGCTAATTGATACAGGAAGGCTCTGCCCACTGTGGGTGGTGCCTCCCCTGGGCAGGTGGGCTTTGGTTCCTGCCTCCAGTGCCTGTCCTGGCTTCCCTTTATGACAGGATGTCATAAGCCAAATAAATCTTTTCCTCCCCCTAGTTTCTTAAGGCTAGTGTTTTAGCATCAGCAAAACCAAAGCAGAACACTGTGGTCTCTGTGACTCTCTGTGTGCTGGCATCCTCCATAGGCACACAGCCTCTCCAAAGTGGACCCTCAGGAAACTGGCACCTCAGCACTGGAGTGTTGGCATTTTTTTCCTTTTCTTTATTATTATTATTATTAGCTATTTTATTTCGGTTCTTATACCTCTGCCTCCCTTCCAATCCCTATTCCACCTTAATCCCCTTCAACTCCCAACACTAGGTAGGAGAGAGAAGGTTAGAGGGGAAAGGGGCCATAGACTTCTGTAGACTACTTACTGCTGATTCAGGATGTGGGGTTCCTTGGATCAAACCCAATCTTTGTCTTCATACTATCCAGCCATCCCACAATCTATCAATAGCAAAAGTAAACAGCAGCAGGGACCAGCCGCTGCCTCAGAGCACCCCATGCCCATTCCTGGGCTCTGGCATAGCTGTGCTAGAGTCCCCAGAATTAAAATGTCTGAAGCTGGCAAAGGTCATGCCCCTGCTAGAGCACGAGTCAAATCATAACCACCTGCTGTGAAGCAGCCTCTTATCCCACACCTGGGATTAAAAGAAAAACATATTCATGTGCTATAACTGGGTTTTTAAAGGAACTAAAACTCCCGCCACACTGGAGCATCCTCTGTGTCTAATTTCAAACCCTTTAGCATAAGCAACATCCAGGGATTTCTTAAACTGAGGTAGAATTTGTGTAACGAATGAAACACTTCTAATACAGTTTTACTTAATAAATGCCCAAGATTGTTGAACCATCTCAGAGTATTTCTAACACCTTAGAAGAAAACAAAGTACTCATTTTTAGCAGCTAACTTTTCTAGTTGGCCTGCCTCCTGCTTGGATATTTAGAACCTTGTCAATAGACTTTAAAAGTCACACACTGGGACATTATATGTCCCCACACCTAACTGGTTTAGGGAGGCAAGGGCTGGAGCCAGGATGGTGGGGCTGTAGTTGGGTTTTGACAGCTTCAGCCAGCTCCAGGAAACATATCTCAAATCTGCCTGTCATCTAGAATACACACACACACACACACACACACACACAGAGGAGCCTGCACACACGTATGCAGGGCATGATGGCACAGACCTTTAACCCCAGCACTCAGGGGTCAGAGGCAGGCAGATCTCTTTGAGTTCATGCCAGCCTGGTCTACAAAACAAGTTCTAAGCCAGCCAGGAGTGCCCAGCAAAACACTGTCTCAAAACAAACACAAAAACCAATCTAAACCAACTATAAACACGGCTATCTTCTTAGCTTTTTTATTGGGGTTCTTATATTTCTGCCACCTTCCAACCCCCCAACACTAGGTAAGAGAGGAAGAAGGCTAGAGGGGAAAGGGAGCAGAGGTCTTTATAGGCTACTTCCTGCTGATTTGGGACTTTTGGTTCCTTATACGGTGTTCCCTGCTGTTTGGGTGCCAGTTTTAGACAGTGCTGTTTGAGTTGTCTGGAAGTTTTTTTGGGTGTTGCCGGGACTGAAAAACACAATGACCATCCTTTTTGCAGAGGAGTACTGTGACCTGGTCTGGGCTAAACCTGAGGGATGAAAATCAATCTTCTGCATTCTCCTGCGATGAGATACAAATTAACATCGAGGAACAAGCTGAGAGGGAACCAGTTGGCCATGTCACCAAAACAAGGAGGGGGCCCGAAAGACCGTCCATGGAATTCCTAACTTCCAGGATCATTCTGAGATAAAAGGAAGTGATGCCCCTAACAAGAAAATCAGGAAAATCAAGACCTCAGAACTACTGCAAAAGCCTCTTCTCTGCCAGACCAGAGTCGAGAAGATGGGAGTGCAGCTCCTCAGAAAAGAGTGAAATACACGACAGTAAAGATTCAAAAAAGCCCTTGGCTGGGGGTGGGGTGGGAGAAAGATATTTATGCACGGATGGGTTTTCCAAACTTGGTAACAGCAAAATGACTGAAGCTACCACACTGGACTTAAAGAGGCTTGTTTTTTTTTTTTTTAAAAAAAATAATAATTTATTTATTTATTATTTATACAGAGTTCTGCTTACATGTACACCTGCATAACACAAGAGGACACCAGATCTCATTACAGATGGCTGTGAGCCACCATGTGGTTGCTGGGAGTTGAACTTGGGACCTTTGGAAGAGCAGTCAGTCCTCTTAACCTCTGAGCCATCTCTCCAGCCCAAAAGGCTTGTTTTAAGAAGATGGTGTCCACGCATGATTATATTGTGAGAGAAAAAAAGGAAACACTTTAAAGAACACAGTTTACTTAATGAACTAAAGCAGCTTGATGAAAAAGGGACAGTGACCCCAGTCCCACCAGATGGCCACATGAAGGGATCTAGACAAGAGATGTTTAACCTTTATGGCCTTCACCGAGCCAGGTAAGGTAGCTCTTTGGTAAGAGAGCCCTTGGGGTGCGGACTTCTAGCAGAGGTGTGTTGCTTGTTGTCCTCAGATCACAACCACCTGAGGACTCCTGAACCCATGACAACCTATGCTGACTCAGGGGACGTCATCATTATAGCTGGGGCGGGGGGAGAAAGAAGAAAGATGGGGACCTATGCGAGAGTCCCCCTACCCCTTCTAGAGAGCTCACAAAGGCCCCCCATATCTTCATGGTCCAGTTTCACATAGTCCTGAGGAGGCAGAGAGGCCAGTCCCACTCCTGTTTGATCCCCACTTGGGGAACAAGGTGCCCCCCGCATGAAGGATCCACACCCTAGCCATGGACTCACACACTACATGCAAGGAAGCAGAGACTCGGTGCTCCCTTCCAAGGTGGCCAGAGAGCAGGCACAGGCTGGGAGCAGACCCTGCCCAGAGGGAGTGGGTGGAATGGAGTGGGGGTGGGGGTGGGGAGGAGCTGAGGCCCACCGACAGTAAAGTTCAGGAACATACACCTTTCCACCTTCAGAAGTAAACTCACCAGGGTAGTGTTCCTGTGAATTAAGTGCAATGCCAAGGTAAACCTCTAGGTGGCAGCACCAGGACAGTCATTCCAGATCCCTCAGCCAGACCAAGCGCAGCAAGGGGCCCAGGCAGTTAAACTTGAAGTGGTTTTCGACCTTCCTAATGCTGCGACCCTTTAATACAGTTCCTCATGTTGTGGTGACCCCCGACCATAAAATTATTTTCATTTTGCTACTGCATAACTGTAATTTTACTACTATTACGAATTGCAGTGGAAATCTCCGTGTTTTCCCATGGCCTTAGGTGACTCCTGTGAAAGGGGCCCAAGAAGTTCACTAGCCACAGGTTAAGAATCAGAGTTAAAGGGAGACAAGGGTCTGAATTCAATGGGCAAGCAGCAAGTGTTTGTTCACTGTTCTGCAGGCCAGCAATGGGCTGTGAGGAAGCCAGCAAGGAAGGGGACAGACAAGCTTGGGTTTATAATCCTGGAGCAGGGAGACACTAGGTACCCACAGTTCTCAGGGCTGGGAAATGCATGCGAGGTCAGCCTGCCTCTGAAAGTAATGCCTTGCCTTGAATAACTGAACCACTGTGTTCCTTAGGTGGCCTGAAATCAGACAGGCTCTGGAGGGAGGGAAACTAATGACCGATAGATGCTCTGATGAAAAAAATTTTTTTTTTCTCTCTGATGACAATTTAACAGATGATTATTGCAAATCAGGTGTATCTCTGAGTTCAAGGTCTGACTGGTCTATAAAATGAGTTCCAGGACAGCCAGGGCTACTCAGATAATCTGTGTGTGTGTGTTTCTCTCTGTGTAGCCTTGGCCATCTTGGACTCACTTGACAGTAAGGAGATGGGTGTGGTATCTCCACTTCCCTTAGGTAGGGCCGGGGACACACCTGGTTCACAAGGTCAATGGTGGTGAAGAAGTGACTGGCAATGGCTGGACTGGCCACGGTGGGGTGGAGAGAGGATCACCTGGGAACAAACGTAGACTTCCCAGCTCCGCTCAGTGAAAGCTCAGTCCGGCTGCTGCCTTCCCAGACCTGTGGCCGGATCCTCAAACCTGCAAGCAGAGTTGAGCATGGTGGTACACGCTCGTACTCTCAGTACTGGGGAGGCTGAAACAGCAGGATTCCTAGCGTGAGGCCAGCCTGGGCCGGGATCAAGTTTCAGGCTACCCTGAGTCACAACGTAAAGCTGGGTCAGACCTTTATCTTAGGTCATAGTTTTCCTCTCTGAAACTTCCCCTAACGGGCACTAAACAGAAGAAATGACTGCAGATCAGTTTCTTCTGGGAATGGAAGAATACCTGAGTGAACGGATGCTGTGGACATGGACACGGCCATGGGGACAGCCTGCAGCTCTGTGGAAACGCTAAGGCCTCCCCACAGTGGCCCAGTGAGGCTCAGACGGATGGCAAAGCCTTCTGGTCTGTGTGTGTGTTGACAGCGTGTACAGGAAACGTCCATCATAGCTTTCTCTCTCCAGATATTTACAGCTTGAAGACTCCTCCCCTCCTACCGAGAACAGCAAAACCTGCCTCCTTGATTCATCTGTACACCATAAATCCTTTCTTTTTTTTTTTTTTAATTATTTTATGTGCATTCCTACAAAGGTGCCAGGTCCCTTGGAACTGTAGTTGCAGACATTTGGGAGCTGCCATGTGTGCGCTGGGAATCGAACCCAGGTCCTTGGGAAGGGCAGACAGTGCTCTTAACCACTAAGCCACCTCTCCAGGCCCATAAGGCCTTTCTTGTTTCTCTGTATGGTATAACCCTGATTCCTTATTCCACTGTAGTTAATAATAACCCTGCCTCCTTGTTTGTTTGTACACACAGCTCAGTTAGTGTTTTTATGCCGTGATGAAACACCATGACCAGAAAGCAAGCTGGGGAGGAAAGGGTTTATTGTGCTTACACTTCCACTTTGCTGTTCATCACCAAAGGGCAGGATCCTGGAGGCGGAAGCTGACGCAGAGGCCGTGGAGGGGTGCTGCTTACTGGCTTCTTCCACTGGCTTGCTCAGCCTGCTTTCTATAGAACCAGGACCATCAGCCCAGGGACGGCCCCACCCACCATGCACTGGGCCCTCCCCCATTGATCACTGATTGAGAAAAGCCTTAGCTGGATCTCACGGAGGCGGTTCCTCAACTGAGGCTCCCTCCTCTCTGATGACTCCAGCCTGTGTCAGGTAGACACAGGTAGCCAGTACACTGCAGTAACCCCGTCTCCCTGTTGGAACTTCTGGTGTGCTGCAGCATCTCCACCAGAGGGATGTCACATCGGGTGGAGGATGAGCACAGGAAACCTCAAAGCCCACCCCCACAGTGACACACCTCCTCCACTAAGGCCACACTTCCTGATAGTGCCACTCCATGCGAGCGAAGCATTCACACAGGAGTCTATGGGGGCCAACCCCATTCAAACCACCACACCCATCCACACGTTCAATGTCTCAGATTTTATTTTATTTTGTTTTTGCCTTTTTTGGTTTTTCAAGACAGGGCTTCTCTGTGTAGCCTCTGTGTAGCCTATTCTGAACTCGCTTTCTGGATCAGGCTGGCTTTGAACTCACGGACACGCACCTGCCTCTGCCTCCCTGGGTGCTGGGATGACAGGCAAGTCCCACTATGCCCCGCTAAACGTTTCAGACTTTAAATAAAGGCTTATTGGTTTTAAAATATGACATGCTATTGTCATGTCAGCTCAGAATTAATCATTTTGCAGAAGCATTTGTAGGACACTTCATGATTGACTGGATCAGGTTCGGGGTCGGGCTGATGTTTTGGGTTTGTTTAGGAATCACAAAGCAGCTGACACGTCCCAGATACAGTGCCTGGTGGAATGAAAGGCAGGCGATCCTCGGCGCTGGTGAGGCAGAAGCCATGCTCCTTTCTCAGAGAAGGAAGAGGACCTGGGACTCACAGTCACCTCCCAGTCGAAGGAAACCTTGGTCCTAAAACCTGCTCCAGAGTGAAGGAGTCGCCATTGGTGCTGTCCGCCCAAGCAGGCAGAAAGTGCTGCCAGCAAGAGTCTCCAGGGCAGGCAAGGCTCCCCAAGGACTTTTCGGAAAAAAACGGATGAGCTGTTTGAAGGAAGCTAGCAATGAAAGAAAGAAAGAAAAAAAAAAAAAAGCTGTCAAAAACAAAAATGTCCTTGGTGACCATTAATTCTTGACTCTCAGAGTATCGGGAGGGACTCAAGTGTCCCCAGAGAGTAAAACCTCCCATGCCGACTTCATTTCTTGTTGTCACGTGTTCCGATTTATGATTTAATGGTTGTTTTCCTGTTCAGATAAATATTCCAGCATACATTTCAAAAGGAGGGTGTAAACTGGAGGTTGGGGGAGGTTTTTGGAGTGGGATTCGGTTCTGAGCTAGCCCGTGTACATGAATTAGGCACGGGGAAGGTGTGTGTGTGTGTCTGTGTGTGGTGTGTATGTATGTATGTGTGGTGTGTTGTGTGTGTGTATTTGTGTGGTCATTTCTGTTTCTCCTTTGCTGCCTCAAAGGCACTTATCCCTGCCGTTGAAAGTCTCCTTCTGCAGCAATTTCTAAAGATTTTCTGGCCAAATTGAGCTTTCTGAATGGGCCGTGGAGAAGATTTCTGAAGAAGCCCGCTACCTTTAAGAACCCCGTCCAGGGGCTGGGAGTGTGACATGAATGTAGAGTATGGATACATACATGCAAAGCCTCAGGTCTGAACCGAAACTGAGAAGAAAAACCTCTCCACCTCTCTTGCTGTGTATCAGACAAAGAGCAGGGCACATTCTGGCTTAAGAGCCTTCAGCACAGGCCCCTGGCCTGCCGGGAAGTTGGACCGGGTTAGAAAGAGATGCTGTACTGATTCTGAACCGGGAGACTGCAGCAGTGAGGAGGGCTGGCTAGGCCTAGCAAAGGGGGGAGCACAACCAGCCAGCAAGCTGCTGTGTGCAGTTCCCGAGATCTCGGCAGAGACTGATGTGCCCACGGCCAAGGGGAACAAGAGGAAACCGGCTTCTGAAAGCATTTCTGACGCAGAACCGGAGCGCCATGCTGAGCTTAAGGGCTGAGCTGGCTGTCATGACAGAGGGGGTCTAGGGAGAAGTGGGTCCAGAGGATGAGGACCAGGAACTGACACCAATGGCGGGCCCCACAGCCATTTACCCTTCAGAAGGCTGAATTTCTGGTGAGGATTCCCAGAGCCTTGGCCTCTGCGATCCCCTAGGGCCTGGTTTCATGCCTGGTGCGGGGCGGCTGCTGGGTGAGTGTGAAAGGGCACAGGTGTAAAGGTTTACCCACATTTGTGGTTCATCACTAACTGCTAGGGGATTATTTACTTTCCACCACAGAGACCACAGGTCAGGCAGCAAATCCCTCCCGATGCCTGCTGCATGTCCAGGGCTGGGGTGAAACCCCAGGGGCACAGTTCATGGCCCAGGCCCAGGAAGGGCTTACCATCTACGGGCAAGCTGATTATGAAATGCCAAGAACACATCAAAAAATAACCTGACAGGCGTTACCTAATCATCATATTCCTCTCCTACTTGAAGTCACTCTCTTCAAGATGTCTCTTTCCAAATCACAGCCCTGTCAGTCCAAGCCCCCTGTCTCCACCCCCTGCCAGGAGCTTCCATGACAGCTCTGAGCTGGGTTCCGCCCCTGACAATCAGCCTGCTTTTCAAGCAGTCAAGGCTCCCTTTCCCCTGGCAGGTTAGAAATAGCTGCAGGGCCCACACGTGGCCTCCCCTCACTGTGATGCCTCAGAGTCTTCCCACCCTGGGGGAAGTGGCCCTGCCTATGGGTCTCAGGCCCTGGGAACTCTTCCTTGGTGAGAACAGTTGTTCCTTCCCAGCTCCCCGCAGATACTGTTTCTTGAACCTGAGGGGAGGCAGGGCCCGGCTGCTCCACGCTCCAGGCCACCTGCCATTGGGGCTTAGTTCTCCTGGGTGGCCCATCAGTGCCATCAGTTTTCTGTCATCATCATTTTGAAGCTCTCTTTCCTCCCTACTATCAAGGATGAACTTTCAAAACGTGTTCCAGTGCCTGTAAGATTCAAGGTCTATACTCAAGGTAAACTATATATGATAAACCTGGGCTGAGCACACTGAAGACTTGGCTTGGGGGCGGATGCTGTGGGGCCCTGGGATAGGCTGAACACGTGTGTCCCCTACTCCCAAGTCACATATTGAAGTCCTATTCTTCAAGGGGACTTTAAATCTAATTTAGGGTATGAGTATTTGACCCTCACAAACGGTATTTGTGAAGGAGGATCCATTTATTAGCCATCATTCTATTACTAGTCTCTGACCTGTCCTTTCCCTCAGTTTATCTTATGTGCTAGAATCATAGATATGATAGACAGACACCCAAAACATCTCTTTCAATGTCACAAACCTGGACTGGTGGACCTGGTGTGAAGCAAATGGAGACAACTTGCTGAGCTCTGACAGCTTCCTAAGATGGACAGAATGCCCCCAGAGATACAGCCACTAACCCCTGTCGCTGATAGGACTCTGTCTTTCCTGTCACCAAGAAAGAAGTAAAATACTTATGTGGAGTTTGGAGGCAGAGCACTTCTCTCGTGGGTGTATAACTCTGGCCATATGCCAACTGGCTTAAATCTTTTAGTTCTGAGGTGGGACCAGTCAAGTCCAGGCTGACATACAGGCTGCTTTTCCCCTTGGGACAGGTGACCCACAGACCTGGTGGCATTTGAAGAATCAGTGGCGGACAGGGTTGTGTAGGGGTCAGAGGAAGCTCTGAGTGACAGAAGCCCTGAGCGAATGTGTGTCCTTGACATGGGCACAACCGTGTCAAGGACAAATGCCTCAGCCCTATGGGAATGGCACAGCCTTCTCCAGTGAGGCTCAGAGGTACAGCAAAGCCTTCCTTGTGGGGGGGGGGTCCAAGTTACAGGACCCCAGTGTTTCCAATCAGTATCCTCACTTTAAGTGTAGACACTCTTCAAGGATGACACCTAAGCTTTCATGGTAAGTTAGCTAAGTGACTTGTTCCTGATTTTTTGACGATTTTTAGCCCCATAGCTGGAGCTGGGAGCTGGGATCTCTGGGCTCATTCTTTCCTTCTGTTATTTTATCCACAGATGCTACCAGTAACCAGTTAAGACTCATTGCGTTTCTTAGTTTTCCAGAAATACTGAAAAGCTTTAAAGAAAAAAAAAAAAAAAAAAAATATATATATATATATATATATATATATATATATATATATATATATAATCATTAAATCTCTTGCCTGTCAGAAGTGGTGAATCAGGAGTCACAAACTCATTCATCTTATATAATCCATTAAAGAGTTCTCCCTGCAGACAATGTCCCCTCTATTATCAAAAGAAACTTTTTGCAACTGTCGGCATAGTCAAATTAGAGTCAGCTCTTAAAAAGAAAAACAACAAAAACAACAAAAACTACTGGGCATGTTAGAAACACTTATCCTTAAAATTCTGTTCCTTAAGTACCTGCTTGGTACCAAAAAATCTGTTATTAGTTAAGGTTCTCCAGAGGAGCAGAACCAATCGTGCCCATGCATGCGTGTGTGCGTGTACTTGTGAGTGGTGCATGCGTGCCTGCCTGAGTGCCTCTGGGTGTGTGTGTGTGTGTGTGTGTGTGTGTGTGTGTGTGTGTGTTCGGGATTAATTTACACAACAAGGACGGGTAGTTCAACAGTACCTGGTTTTTTTACACCAGAAAAGCAGAGAAGCTGGCAGCTGCCTAGTTTGCTCAGCTGCCTCACCCGTCCCAGACTGGTGCAGCAGGCCTGGAAGATCCCTGGTGAGTCCCTGGTATTCAGGCCATGATGGAAGGCCAAAGAAGCTGGATTGTAACGTCAACAGAGGGCAGCGGCGGCAGTGCTGGACACACTTACTCAAGAAGAATAAATGAAGCCAGGGAAGCATAGGATTTTTTTTTCCTCAGCCCTCCTCTTTCTATCTGGCCCACTCACTGGGAGGTTCTCATGGAGAGAGTGAGTTTCCTTTCTCCCATTCAGCCTCTCTGGAAAAGCCCTCACAGACCTGCCTAGAGGTTTGTCTCCAAGATGATCAACCGAGGCCGAAGGCTCCTCAGTGCTCAAGTAAAAGCCCGGAGGTATTTGGAAGGGCTACAATATGTTCTGTGGTTACAGTTCCTCTGCTTTTAGAAGCTCTGCGTTGGCTCCTGCATCCATCCTCGCTATTTCTAGTGCTCTCGTCCAGGCTTTTCTCATGTCTTGCTGCAGCTACTGCAGTGGATCAGGAGTCTTCACTTCCAGCCATTTGCCCCGCTTAGCCTCCGCTCAGAGCACACACTGACCAACTTCTATGAAAGATTCCATAAAAAACACTACCTAGAATACTATTCATACCCCCGCTCCCAACTGGAATGGAAGCGGGCCCCCAGTTACATGACCTTGTCTTAAGCATTACAGCTTGTTACCTACTGCTGTATATTGTTTATGCTTTAGTCAGGGTTTCTATCGCTGTGATCAAACACCATGACCGGAAGGATTTATTTTGCTTATTCTTCCATATCACAATTCATCATCTAAGGAAGACAGGGCAGGAACTAAAACATGGCAGGAATCTAGAGGCAGGAACTGATGCAGAGGCCATGGAAGGGTGTTGCTTACTGGCTTGGCTGCTTCAGCCTGCTTTCTTATAGAACCCAGGACCACTAGCCATGGAATAGCACCACCCACAGTGGGCTAGGCCCTCCCACATCAATCACTAATTAAGAAAAGGTTCTACACAGGGTTGCCTGCAGCCTGATTTCAGATGATGGTAGCTTGGGTCAAGCTGACATAAAACTAACCAGCACAATATGCCTGCAGGAATGCTTACTAAATGGATGAATAACCACTGAGAATCCAGTTGTGCAGAAATGGGGATCTGAAAGAGGACCTATGAAACGAATACAGGACACTCCCTGTCCTCTGGGAACTTACATTCTTACTGGAGAGACAAGATGAGGACAACAATGTGTTATGAACCTGGAGACATAGTTTCTAGATGTCAGAGGAGCTCAGAAGAGACTGAGATGAGTGTGAAGGGGAACCGGCAGAGACTTAACGGTAGAGAAATGTTTTAGTTAAGAGCTACAAGAATGGGTGGAACCCAAAAGAGTACCAGGTAGAGTACAAGATGCTCCAGGTGGAGACGGCACGGGACAAAATGCTGAGTATCTCTGTGCTGACCTCCGGTGAAAGGCAGTCGGCTTAACGCTGCAATTTTCAACCTGTGGTCTACAACCATTAGAAAACACAGAATTCCCATGGTCTTGGGAGCTGAGACACCGCTCAGCAGCAAGATCTCAGCTGTGGGAGTAGCAAGGCAAATAAGGTTATGGTTGGGGGTTCCTAGGAGCATCGGAAATATGTGCTGTCCAATGGTTTCAACCTGTAGGTTGAGAGCTGATGGCTTAATGGGAATGAAAGATTATATTGGGGATCAACGGAGAAGATTGAGAGGGCACCAGATAACAGACAACTTTCTCCAGAAGTTAGAAAAAAAAAAAGTGGAATGTGGTGCTTTGAATAGGAATGGCCTCCATAGACCCACGCATGTGAGTGCTTGGCCCATAGGGAATGACACGATTAGGAGGTGTGGTCTTGTCGGAGTAGGTGTGGCCTATGTGGAAGAAGTGTGTCATTGCGGGGGCGGGCTTTGAGGACTCTCATATGCTCAAGCCTGGTCAGTGTGGCACAGTCTCCTTCAGCTGCCTGCAGATCGAGAGGAAGAACTCTGAGCTCCTTCTCCAGCACCGGGTCTGCCTGCACGCTGCCATGTTTCCCTCCGTGACGACAATGGGCTAAACGTCTGAAACTGTGAGCCAGCCCCGATTAAATGTTTTCTTTTCTAAGAGTTGCCGTGGTCACAGTGTCTCTCCACAGTAATGGAATCCCTAACTAAGACAACTGAACTTTCTCCCAATAAGAAAGCAGTGACATTATTACATATTATAACATACCAAACTAACATATATAAAAAAAGAATAGAAAACTTTAATTTCTATAAAAAAAAAACCCTGCCTCAAGAGACATGCTTTCTCTCAATAAAACAACGATCTATGGTAGATACAGGTAGACTATCCCTTATCTGAAATGCTTGGGATTACATGTATTTCAAATTTGAGACTTTTAATTTTTTGTTTAATCTGAAAAGAAATGTGATCTTGGAGTAATTTCCCCAGACTTCAATAGTTGAACACCTCTAAGAGGATCTGAAATGTTTCCAAGTATGAAATATCCTGGGCCTCATTGCTCTGTTGTCTTGGGTTGCAGTTTTGGAGGTGAGAGTTATCCATCGTGGACTGGATGGATGCATCATTTCATGCATGAGGAAACTTTGCACAGAACCATTAAATAATGGGTTCAAAGTCATAGAGACACCCGCAAAGCTGTGGGGCGCTAAGAACTATGGACACAGGAGAGCTAACCAAAGAGAGAGACACACAAATGATTTCGGGGCACAGTGGCCTCTGAGGACTGAATCCGCTGCCTTGTGCTAGCCAAGTGCACCAACTACTTCGGACCTACATCCCTGGTCTTTATTTTTGTTTTGAGATGAATGGGTCTTGCTAGGTTGCCTAGGCTGAATTTCAACCCATCATGGAGCCCAGGATGGCTTTGAACTTATAGTCCTTCTGCCTCAGCCTCCCAAATAGTTGGGGGGGGGCTTACCTGTGTATGCCACCAATATTTAAAAATAATTTACTTTAAAATATCGATATGTCATACATTACAACAAATACATGACCACAATGGGAGTGTTATAGTAGGAAAAATTAACTGGAAGACAAACTTAAAAACTCAAATCAGAGCAATTGCTTCTTAGCCAATGAAGCCTCCATTAATAGGATGTTGCAAATAGGTACAGGGAGAAAATCGACGATGCTAGACACACACACACACACACACACACAGAGAGAGAGAGAGAGCGAGCTAGGAAGGGACAGAACACAAGATGTCTCAAAAGCAGGAGTGACAGGAACAGGCTTAAAGGAAGAACAAAAGCGAAGACTGTCGTTTTAAAATCTGGAAAAGTCAAGAAGTGTATTGTAGGAGGCAGATAAATTCATTTAAAAGTACAGCAAGTTTAATATAAATCCTGTTCCAGGAGAATATAATAGGCCTCAGTGTGGTAAGAGTCAGAAATGAGTCTTTTAAAACTGTCAGCAGACAAAGTTGAGGTGTATATAAAGAAAAAACTTGAAGATACTTTAATTATACCTTGTGTCGTTTAGATGGTATTTTTCTATATTTTTACTTTCTTCTTACTCCTTCTTAATCTCTGTTAGCAATTCTGATTTGCATATTCCTCTCCACAGAAAAGAGATATGATTATAAAGTAACAAGCTGGGGTTCAAACATGCAGAAATTTATCCCAGAGTGATTCCCAAAATGCATCTTGGCTCTTCTGGAACTTTGAGTTGCTTTATAGCTGACCTACAGTCAAACAAGAAATCCAGTCCTAGGGCCTGTGACATGGCTCAATGGCTATTGGTACTTACCAAACCTAATGATGAGTTCCAGTCCCAGAATTCACTTGGCTGAGGGAAAGTGTCAACTCTTGACAGTTGTCCTCTGATCTCCACTGTGACACACACACACACACACACACACACACACACACACCACATTAAAATATAGGGTTCAGTTTTGGGGTATCAGAAATTATCTGTGGGCTCAGCTCAGCTGGGTGATATTTCTAAGCGTGGATGCCAACCTTCTTTAGAGTTAGATGGTTCTCACAGCCTGTTCCCAAGAGACTGGAAAAGGTGATCAGGAATTTGCTGACAGGGATGGGGTATGTGCAGTGGCTGTGGGAGTCTGGGGTCCCTATCTGGGATGGGGCACACGAGTACGAATGGGTCCTCGTGCATGCCATGTGGGCAGGTGAAATTGGTAGGAAGAGTCTGGGGTCCCATTAAGGAGAGCAGGGACCTGCCAGCAGGCACGAGATATGTGGTCCTCAGGCAGGCTACGGGATACGAGGGTGGCATTGGCAGTGTGAGTCGTGTCCCTGCCTGGAGAAAGGGGCCAAAGGGGAGTTAGAGGAGGATGTTCAGGACACGTGATCCTCAATAGGGGTGGGGATAGGGCACAAGGCAAGAGATCCTAAAGCAAGCACAGGGTGGGGGGAAACGGATTCTAGAGAGTCCATTCCAGGAGATGGGGGGGGCCCAAAGGGTGGACCACAGGGTGGGTGGTGGTAGGATTAGGGTCCCTACCTGGACATGGGACACTAGAGGTAATAAGGTGGAGGACTTGGAAGGCAGGGAGGGCTGTGGGTGAATTTGTTACTCTCCTGTGCTCTCTGCTTCTTCCTGGACTGTGTCATAATCGGTGCCCTGCTGCCGCTGCCGTGCGTCTTATCCATGCCAGATCTCAGCTTCCTGATTAGTCTGGAGGTGAGCAAGTTTGCTTTGCGTTGTTCCTGTCCTGGCCTGGGGCCAACCCTGCCACCGCGTCTCTCCTGTTCCTTTCAAACTGATGCCCAATTCTTCGTTTTTTAAAGTTGTTCCAGTAAGTGGTTCAACCACAGCAGCACAATTCAATGAGCTCACAGGCACAAGAGTGTACTCACAGGTGACCAACTGGCTCAAATGGTAAATTCTATGATATGTACTCATATAGCCACACAAACCCAAAATATTTCAATAGAGAATGGGGAAAAACAAAATAGCATGGGCTGGGTTTTTCAACCACAGAAATATATATTCCTCTGAGTTCTGCAAGCTTAAAAAAAAAGTCTAAGATCAAAGGGTCCGGTCTGTACCCCTTTCTTGGTTCAGGGACAAGGACTTTTGTGCTCCTACCATATAAACAACCTCCATATGACTTCTTTTATAAAGGCTCTAATATTCCTTGGAGTCTTAGTTAGCTGCACTTAGATACTCATCTCCCAAGGACAAGGGAGTAGAGAAGTCTATAAAACTAGAAAAGGAAGCTTAATTTTACTATAGCCACACTGGGAAGACAGGTATGTGACTTTCTGGTTACAGAAGGGAAGGGATAAAGACAAGAATGGACAGATTCCCATAGTTCATAGAGTCCCATGGTATGGTGGATTGCATCTCCAGAGGAAAATTTTGATTGGTGCCAAAGAAACTTCTGCTACTTCAGCAAGCCTCCAGGAGAACTGAGCATGGGTTAATCATTGCTAAGGCACTTTTGAAATTTGTTAAAAATTATTTGGTGTAAATAAGTTCTTTAGGTGTGTATTGTAAATACTCCTGATATCTATTTTTTCTGTAAATGAGTAAAGTTACTGAGTATGGGGCAGTTGATTATTTAATTAGCTCTTGGATTCTCCCTTGTTGCCTGGCTGCTATTAACAAAAGAACTATCAATTTAGTGGCCTGCCAAACCTACCCACTGTTATATTTTTATCCTCCAAAAATACCCAATGACCAGAAAGACTTTACAATTCAATTGCCCTGCCAGACACCTGTACTCCCAACACTCAGGGAGGCAGAGGCAGGCGGACCTCTGTGAGTTCGAGGCCAGCCTGGACTACAAAGTGAGTCCAGGACAGCCAGGATACACAGAGAAACCCTATCTCAAAATTTAAAAAATCCAATTACCCTACCTTGGTTCATGTGGGCTACTGTGCTGCTTGCTTTTAGCTTTATCATTATATTGCTGATCTGATTTTAATTTGGGATTTTCATTAGTTCCTGAGCGGAGGACTGTCTTTACATCCAGGTCAATTATAAGGCAGCGGGTGTATTTCACAGGATGAGAATTAGCCTCTAAGATCTTCAGTCATGGAGAGATTTTGTGCCACATTAGGTACAAAGATATAAGAAATGAGTCTAGGGTAATGACTGCATGGTCCAAAGTATTTTTTGTTTTAGTTGACTTTCTATGGCTCTGATAAAACACCATAAGCAAAAGCAGCTGGGGGAGGCAATCGTCCACCTCCACTTCTGTATTATGGCCCATGGTCAAAGTACAGAGAAGCCGTTGAGGAGTGCTTACTGGCTTCCTCATCAGGGCTTGCTTTTTTACACACTCCCCGCACAACCAGGACCATCTACCCAGGGATGGCACCACCCACAATGGGCTAGACCCTTCCACCCCAATCACTAATCAAGAAAATTCACCACAGGCTTTCCCACAGGCATTGTGTGGGCATTTTCTTAGTTGATGTCACCTCTTCCTAAACGACTCTAGGTTTGGGGCCAAGTTGACAAAAACAAAAAACAAAACAAACTAACAAAAAAAAAAAAAAACAGCACAGAATTTTAGCGAGGCAAACATTTTTACTTCTATAGAAAGTTGTATAGCTGTGTCAAATTAAACAATTAGTCAATCAATCGAGCGAGCAAGCGAGCGAGCAAGCAAGGAAGCAAGCGGTTTATCCCTAGGCCCCACTCTAACTGGTTAGAGCGTAGCCTCACCATTTGACCCGACTGGCTAAATTAAAATGGTGCAGTTGACAGACAGAATGCAACCTTGAGCACATGGGCTGAGTTCAGGAAAGATTTTTGCCAAATAACATCTTATTAGTCACAGTTCTCTAGAGTAACAGAACCTATGAAATGAGCCTCTTTTTATATAGAAAGGGTGCAGGGAAAGTTTTGGTTTCTTTTATGTGTGTTTTTTTTAACTTTTGTTTTGGTCCAAAATGTGGGTTATGAAAATGTTTTTAGTTCATCCTCAGTTAAAACCAAACTCGTGAGAGGGCACATGATTTTGATCAGCTGAAAACAGACACATGAGAGGGCACGCAAGGGTGCAAGGAACGTGGTTTTTGCCGGCTGGAAAAACAGTCTTTTGTGGACTCTGAGAAGGGATGAATAGAAGCCCACGGACAGGGAGACAATGCTTTCGCATCACCACGCTTTGTAAGGTTCACATCTCTTTGCTGGTCTTCGTTTTTCTACATGTCACTTCTCAGAGAGAAACGCTCCAGAGAACTCATGGCACTCCAGCTAAGTCTCACGGCTTCCCCTGACTCGTGCCGATTCAGTGAAATCTCGCTGTTTCTGTTAATTCATGGTGCTGTTTGATGTTTGCTATTTGAAGCTGGTATCTGAACAACAAAGAGTGGAATTGCCCCCCTCCCCCCCGGGAACTACGTCTAAAAAGGTCCATAACCCCCTTTTCCTAACAACCTCTTTCCTAACAACCTCTGGTCAGTAGGTTGGAAGGCAGGTAAAAGCGTTTAAGAACCCTAAATAAAGTAGGTTTTTGGCAAATCTAAGCCTATGAAAGGGGATTTATTAGAATGACTTACAGGCAATGGTCCAGCGAATCCAACGATGACTGCCTGTGAACAGAAGATCCAAGAATCCAGTAGTTGTTCAGTCCATGAGGCTGGATGTCTCAGATAGACTTCAGCATCTCCCAGAACCCAGAAGGCCAGTGAAGGAATGGGCTTGCTAGCCCAGGAGAGAGCAAGAAGGCGAAGAGCGAAAGCTTCCTTCTATGTCCTTATATTGGCTTCTAGCAGAAGGCAGGGCCCAGATTAGAGGCGTGTCTTCCCACTCTAATGATCTGGATTAAAAGTGGATCTTCCCTCTTCAGATTAAGCAAAAATCTCTCATAAGGTGTGCCCCTCCATTTTGAGGTGCTAGTTAATTCCAGGTGAGGACAAGTTAACAACCAAGGATAACCATCACAGCCATTTTCTTTTAAAAACGGTTCTTGCCTTACCTTATTTTACTATTTTTTTGGTAGAAAAGACAGCATGTCTCATTTACATTTCCCACAGAGGCTAGCTCCAGTTTCCATGAGAAAGACTCTCTCTCAAAGGATTAAGATGGAGAGTGATGGGGCGGGCATAATGTATGCGTGCACACACACACACACACACACACACACAAAGACAAAAAGAAAACCAAAACCCTCAGCTGATTAATCCAGCTCCTAAAAGCACAGTACCAGAAAAAAATGTCCTGTACTAAATGAACTTCAGAGGACCCTGCAACTGTTTCCCTTTTGACGGGAGGGAGAGCGCATCCCACGGTCTAACAAAGAGATCCTGTGAGTGATGCTATGACCGTGATTGGTCCAAACACAAGTCTTGATCGACTCCGGCTGACACTAAGAAACAAGGCCGACTCTGGTTCAAAACACAGCAAGCCTCAGTGACTGATGGCACCGTGAGACAAGACTCTGACTGCCGGTGGTTCTCAACCTGCGGGTCGTGACCCCTCTGGGGGACCCCACATCATGTATTCTACATGTCAGGGTATTTACATTATGATTCGTAACAGTAGCAAAATGAGGCTCCTGTCTCCAAGCGTAGCAAAGCATCATTAATAGAGTCAGCCTGGTTCTCTGCCGTGGGGTGGGTCTCAGGTTGGGCCAATCATTGGTTGGATGTTCCCTCCATCTCTTTATATCTGCACTTCTTATAGGCAGGGTAATTTTTGGCTCAAAGGTTTTGTGGGTGGATTGTTGTCGAGACGGATGCTGGGATGTTGCAGCCACGAATGGGGCAGAGCCCTGGGGGTCTTGTGGAAGCGTTGGGGGAAAGATGGAAATACCTAGAGGGAATGGGAACCCCACAGCCAGTATCTGTCCTTTTGTTCCTTTGGGATTTAAGACACAACGTTGTACAAGTGTGACGATTGTTTGCTCGAATATAAGTATCTTCAGCTACTTTTCGCAAGTCCTAACTGGCTGCCAACGCCAGGGCATTCATCCTGTGTGTGTGTGTGTGTGTGTGTGTGTGTGTGTGTGTGTGTGTGGCGGGGGTGGGGGGCACTGTTTCCAAAAGGACTCTACTGCCGGCCTTTGGATCACTTCCCCCAGCGGGGTTGCCTTGCCCAGCCTCAGGGGATGAGGATATGCTCAGTCCTGATGTGGTTTAATATGCTGTAGAGGGTTGATACAGGGAGAGGGGGCGTTTCCCTTTTCTGGGGAGAAAAGAAGGGAAGAGGGAGAGGAGAAGGATGGGAAGAGGGAGGAGGTACCCTTTGGATTTAAAGTAAATAAACAAAATAAAAATGAATTACTAAAAAAAAACAGTAGCAAAATCGTTGATACGAAGTAGCAATGCAATCATTTTATGGTTGGGGGATGGCCACGACAAGAGTAACTGTGTTAATGAGGCCGCAGCATCAGGAAGGTTGAGAACCACAGGAAATGGTTGCGTTAAGCCAGACATCCCTTCCTGGGTTGTAATTAGTCGAGCTCAGTGAGTCAGCCAATGACAGGCTTCTCCCCAGAGACCATTTCTTGTCTGTTTTCAGTGGTGTGGGCTGAGCTGGTGACAAGGAGAAAGCAGCAACAGAGACAGAGGGCTTGTGGCAGAAGAGAGGCAGGCTTCTGGTGGTGGCAGACACGCTGCTCCCAAATGATCCCGGCAAGCGCCTTGAGGGGTCCTGACTATGGAGGCGCTCATCTGGCCAGATGCCCAAAGCAACAGCTTCACAGTTTCAGAGCAGCCAGCCCGCGGAGCAGAAGGGCAGCGGAAGTGGAGACACGGGAAGGATAGGCAGAGAATGGAGACTGCGGAAGGATAAAAAGTTGTAGGAAGCCAGAGAAGAGAAACTGCAGGCATCTGCCACTGGGAGAGCTCCAGGGAGGGTCCTGCTGTGTTTCCAGGGCCAAAGGTTTTAAAACCCAGACTGTGAGCTGTTATGCAGGACCCTGCCATGGGCACAAGGACTGGACCGCTAGAGAGCGCTGTTTGCAGCAGCCGCAGCCTGAGCACTCCCTCAGCTCACTACTGCCAAACATGTGGGAGCAATAAAATCTGCCAGGGTGTGAGGAGCTAGCTTCTTGCCTGTTGGTAATGTCAGCCAGCTGACGGTTGACAGGACTCCCTTCTGAATTTGTGTGGTCTCATTGCTTTGGAGAATGATGCTTTGTGTCTTAGTAAAAGGAGCTGCTGCGTTTAAAGCTTCTACTTGTCCTGCCCAATCACCTCTTTACTGTCTGGCCTTCTCTGGTATGATGGAAAAATTCAGTCAGCACATCTTACCTGCAATTGACAAATATAATTAGCTATAGGAAACACAAGAGTACCAAGGCAGTTCCATGAGAGAATTTACTTCCCACCGAAAGGAAGTATCCTGTTCTTTTAAAATCCCACTCTTAGGTTCAAGTTCTGCATAGTCAGGTTAGAAAAGAGTCAGTTCCAAGTTTCAGGAAACCCCGTGCCTGCTGCC
This sequence comes from Psammomys obesus, assembly GCF_907164565.1. Lineage (NCBI taxonomy): Eukaryota > Metazoa > Chordata > Mammalia > Rodentia > Muridae > Psammomys > Psammomys obesus. Next base: position 14,025,848 of record NW_026585698.1, on the reverse strand, counting down.
TTTGTTACAAGTCTGTAATGATGTTCACATATTCTGTAATAGTCTACCATCCACAGCAGTCTTAACTAGTTGCTGAGGGGTCTTAGGCTCCTGAGTGCTGGAATTGCCTGTTTTCAGTTGGCTTTGAGGCTTGGCTACCCTTGCTGCAATTGAAACCCCAGCAACACTTTATATTCAGTGAGGGGGTTAAGACTCTGGATGGTATTTTCCAAGCAAAATTCTTAAGTCAAGCTGGCAATGAGCAAGTTGTAGTTGGTCCAATAGAGTAAAATTAAGTGCCCCGAGTACCTAGCAGCAAGAGCAATGACAGAGAAGCAGCCTGCTTGAACATAGTGGGCTGGGGTAGTTTTAGTTTAGGGGCTATCTTCTTTGTGTGTGTGTGAATTCTCCCCTATAGAATTCCCACCACGCAAATGAAAGCCGTCCTGATCAGCCAGTGTTTGACTCTGGGTAGGAAATGGATTTACAGGGCTACACCTGTGTGGTACTGGGTTACGGTTAAATGGATTGTCCATGCTCAATTTTGTGATCTCTACTCATGCTTTGTACAGAGAGTATTATTATTATTATTATTATTGTTATTTTACGATGTTATTGGGAGTGTTTCCTGGATCAGGCCTTAGCAGAAGCTCATTTCTTTTTTGCTCTCTCCACCATGGTTCTCTTTGTACACAAACGATCTACTAGAGTTTCCTGTTACAACTAACTGTAACATTAAAAAACCATTAGCCAGTGTTTCTCAACGTTCATTCAAACTAATTGTTGTAGGGGTGGGGTAGGGTGGAGAGAAGGCTCACGGTCAAGAGCACTAGCAGCTCTTCCAGAGGACCTGAGTTCTCTTTTCCCTGGCATCTACATGGTGGCTCAGAACTATCTGTGACTTCAGTCAGATGTCCTCTCTGATCTTTGCAGGCACTGCACACAAGTAACGCACAGAGACATACATGCAGGCAAAAACCCATACACACAAAATAAAAATGAAGAAAAAAATTTTCAGGTAATTTGAGCTAACTTTTAAGCGGAGTGGAAAAGAATGCACCTTTTAAACCAGGCATAGTCAACTATTTGGAGGCAAGCTTGTTTGAAACCTTTTGCTATTTATCTATTTATGGATTTATTGATGTATGTATGTATGTCTGTATGTCTGTCTGTCTGTATGTATGTATTGTGGAAGCAGGGCACACCTATCCCATGGCCTGGAGGGGGCGTGTCAGAGCACAACTTTGTGGAGTGAGTTCTTTTCTTCCACCTTTTTGTGGGTTCTGGGGATCAAACTCAGGTCAGCTGGTTTGGCAGCAAGCACTCTTTTGTACTGAGCCATCTCGGCAACCCCAGAAAAGGCATTTACCAGGAAATAACCATAAATAATCATAAGGCACCGAAGAGCGATTATCCTCGGCACTTTTGTTAAGTGTAAGTCTAGAATAAAACAATAGTCTTCAAATATGGTTTTTCTTGCTGTGTGTTTGGTTTTTCAAATGATATTTTTATTAATTCATTGAGAATTTTATGCAAAGTATTTTATTTATATTCATACTTTCTCTAACTCCTCCCAGACCTACAACTCTGATCCATGCAACTTCTATTTTCATTGAAAAAATTAACATGATATATTTGATCACTATTTTCCCTTCCCTAAATTCCTGCCAGATGCTCTCCACCTCTCTTCCCATTCAATTTTATGCTCTTTTTCTCCTTCTTTCTCTCAAATAAAAACCAACCAAACAAAAACAGCAAAAGAAACACAAAATCTCCCACAAAATAAAAAACTAAGCCAACAAGCAAGAGACCAATAAGACAAAAAAATGATAATAAAAAGAAGCCTAGACAAAGCGAAATGCAACAGTAAGTTCACCATTAAGTTCAAATACCATTGAGTTCATTTTATATTGACCAATACTCCCTCAATGGCACAGAAAATGACTTTCTGGACAGAAAACTGATAGCACAGGCACTAAGACCAACAATTAATAAATGGGACCCCATGAAGTAAAAAAAATTTCTGTACTGCAATGGGAAAAGATCCTTGCCAATTATACACCTGAGAATTATACATTAATTATATACATTATACATATATAATTACATAAATTATACATCTGTAGTATCTAGAATATATAAAGAACTAAACAAACAAACCAAAATCCCCCAAAATTCCAATCCCCAAACCAAACCAACCAACCAACCAAAACCCTGAACATCAAGAAGACAAATAACCCCATTGAAAAATGGAGTATTGGTTGAACTAAGCAGAGAGTTCTCAAAGGATGGAACACAAATGGCCAAGAAACATACACATGCTCAACATCTTTAGTCCTCAGGGAAATACAAATTACAACTTTTTGATTTCATCTTACCCCAATCAGGATGGTCAACATTAATAAACTATTTCATTTATTATAAATAATGACAGTATGTGTTTTGGCTTCTATGTCAAAATCAGGTGTCCATTGGTGTGTGGACTCACGATGGCCTTTAATTAGATCCTGCTGATTAACATATCTGTTTTTATGCCAATCCCATGCTGTTTTTGTTACTATAACTTGAAATCTGTATTGATACTTCCAATGAGCTATTTTTATTACTATTCAAGATTGCTTTGGTTATGCTGGTTGTGTGTGTATTTCCATATGAAGTTTAATGTTTTGTTCACAATAATTATCAGGAGTTATGTTGAAATTTTGATAAAGCTTGCATCAAATCTGTAAATTATTTTTGTAGGCCATTCGAAAATATTAATTCTACTAATCCATGAGCATGGAAGAGCCTTCCATCTTCTGGTGTCTTCAGTTTCTTTCTTAGATGTCTCAAAGATTTTATCATACAAGTTTTTCATTTGCTTGGTTAGAGCCAAGTTTTTAGTTTATTTCTTTGTTTGCTTGTTGAGCCTAGTGTGAAAAGTATTGTTTCCCTAATTTTTTTCTCAGTCTGTTTGTCATTTGTATATAAGAAGGCTACTGATTTTTGTCTGTTAATTTGTATCATGTTACTTTGATGAAGTGTAGAAAACTTTGGTTGATTTTTTAAAGGTTGTGTGTGTGTTTAAAATCCTATTACCTACAAATAAAGATACTTTGACTTATTTTCTATTTTAATCCCCTTGATTTCCTTCAGCTGTCTTGTTCTCTGCCTAAGACTTCAAGTACTATATTTAATAGGTATGGAGAGAGTGGACGACCTTGTCTGTTCTGATTTTAGTGGAATTGCTTTGAATTGCTCTGTTTAGGTTGATCTTTACTGTGTGCTTGCTGCAGGCTACCTTTACTATGTTGAGGTATTTTCCTTGTATCCCTACTCTCACCAAGACATTTATCATGGAGAGGGGTTGGATTGCATCAAAGGCCTTTTCTGCATCTCATTAGATGACCTTGTGGCTTTTGTCTTTTAATTTATGTAACTTATTGCACTTATGGAATTACATATGTTGAACCATCCCTCCATTTCCAGGATGAAGCCTATTTGGTTATGGTGGATAATCTTTTCAATGTGCTCTTACATTCTCTTTGCAAATATGTTATGTTCGATTTGCATCTCCATGTGTGTGTAATATTCTTTTTTGTTAGGTCTTTTGGTGGTTTTGGTATGAGGCAATAGTGGCTTCAGAAAAAGAATTAGGAAATGTTCCTTCATTTTCTATTTTGCAGGATAATTTGAATAGTATTAGCATTAGTTCTTCTATGTAGGTCTAGTAGAATTCTGGGCTAAATCCATCTATCCTTAAGCCTTTCATGGTGAGAAGAATTTTAATTACTGTTTCTATTTCACTTGGTGTTAAAATTGCTCATTTGATCTTGATTTAACTTTGGTAGGTCATATATATCAAGAAATCCATCCATTTCTTTTAGGTTTTTTTCAGTTTGATAAGATTTTTAAAGTATGCCCTTATGATTCTCTGAATTTCCTGTTGTAATGTCTCCCCTTTCATCAGTAATTTTATTTATTTGGATCTTCTCTCTTCATCTTTTCATTAATTTGGCTAAGGGATTATCAATCTTGTTGATTTTTCTCAAAGAACCAACTCTTTGTTTCATTGATTTTTTTGGTATTGTTTCTGTTATTTGTTTCTATTTCATAGATTTCAGGTTAGAGTTTGAGCACATTTTGTCATCTAATCATGTTTTTGGTATTATTTCTTCTTGTTTCAGAGATTTCAGGTGTGTCACTAAGTTACTAATATATGCTCTCTCTCTCTCTCTCTCTCTCTCTCACTCTTTTTGGATTGGGTATGTTCAAGTTTGTATATTTCCTGATGTTTCTGTTGCCATTGATATGCAGTCTCATACCTGTTGAGACTTGTTTTGTGTCCTAGTATGTAGTCTATTTTGGAGAAAATTCCATGAGCTTCTAAGAAGAAAGTATATTCTGAAGTGTTTGTGGAGTGTTCTGTAGATGTGTTCTAGGTCCCTTCAATTTATGACATTATTTAACCCCAACACTTCTGTTTCATTTTGGTCTGGATGACCTGTCCATTCAGAAGAGTTTGGCACTGAAGTCACCAACCATCTGTCTGAGAGTCAGTATGTAATTTTAGCAGTAGCAATCCTCCTTTTATAAACTTGGGTGCCCTTGTGTTAGGCGCATGGTTGCCAAGAATTGTAATATCTTCTTGGTGGATTTTTCTTTGATAAGTGTGCAATGCCCCTTCCCTATATCTTATGATTAGTTTTGGTTTGAGGCATATTTTATCTGATATTAAAATGGCTACTCCTGATTGCTTCTTGGATCCATTTGCTTAGATTATCTTTTTCCATCATTTTACCTGAGGTGATGTCTGTTCTTGATGGTGAAGTGTGTTTCTCAGATGGAGTAGAAATATAGGTCCTGTTTTATAATCCAGTCTGTTAGTCTGTATCTTTTCATTAGAGAATCAAGACCATCAACATTTAAGTTATTATTGAGCAATGTGGGTGATCTGTGGTATTCATGCCTCTAAGTCTGGAATTCTGACTGTTATTTTTATAGAGTATAGCAATTTGAAAACTCACATAGAATCTCAGCACCTCACACCCAAGCTCTGTGACCAGGGACAAATTATTCAGCTCATCAATTGACTTCCTCATCTACTGGATGCTTCTAAAGAATTAACGAAAAAAACTGACTTAATTAGGGTTACTATTGTTATTATGAAACACCATGACCAAAAGAATGTTGGGTAGGAAAGGATTTGTCTTAGGATTTCTTATAGAAACCGGGATCACAAGCCCAAAGGTGACACCACCCACAATGAGCTGGGCCCTCCCCCATCAATCTCGAATTAAGAAAATGCCCTACAGGTTTGCAAACAGCCTGATCTTATGGAAATATTTTCTTCGTTGAGGTTCCCTCCTCTCAAATGACTTGTGTCAAGTCGACATAAAGCTACCCAGCACAAGAACCTGTAAAAACTGCCTGACAGTGAACAGTAGATAAATAATTTTAAAAACAACTATACCAATTGGAGTTTGCCAGGTTTGCACTCTGGGAAAAGAGAGAACCGTGTATTCAGGACCTCTGGGCTATGATTCAGACAGAGTCAGCCGTCAAATTTTCCCACAGATCAATGGAAAGTCACTGAACTCCGTCAAAACAGTGGCATCCTTCCAGCGTTAGTTAGTCTGCTAGGATCCACTGCTAACTCCTGAGGTCTGACACAATGGCATTTCTGTCAGGGATGGGAATCTAAGGAGGCTTGGGAGATTTTTTTTGGGGGGGTAACTAAAATGCTAAGTGTCTCCAACTGCTTTTTTGCTTTCTTTCTTTCCTTCTTTATTTATGTTGCTATACCAATGACACATTAAGACCAGTCTATTGTCATCCTAACAGTTAAGTCAAGGAAGAAAAAAAAAACTAGACTTTCATACTGTCTCTCCAACAGGGACATGATGTGGGTAGTGAATGTCACAGATTATTCCTTAGCCCTTGGTATCATGGGGTGGTGCCCCAGGCTCCAGGGATAAGGTTATGAACATGGATTCTAGGGTCACAGGTCTTGGTTGGCTGAGTCAGAAGGACTGAAGAGTCAAAGGACGCCTGGGCTAAATAACAAGAGATTCATCTCAAATAAACACAGAAAAGGGTATGGATGCCTCTTTAAAAAAGACATGTGATAGTAACTTGGATTTAAAAAAGAAGTTTTTTTGAACTGATACCAGCAAAAAGTTTATCTGTTAATATAACTGCCCACCGTTGAGACAGAATGGGAAAAGGAAGCATACACATTTTAAAACATGGCTCTAACACCTTTTGCTCTTCTGTGGCCAAGTTCTCCAGTTTGAATCACAAGCTGGGCATGAAGACAGAGGCCTTTAATCCTAGCACTTGGAATGCAGGGGCAGGCTGGTCTACATAGCCAACGAGACCCTATATTAAAAAGCAAAAACAAAATTTGTCTTGAATCTTCTTTAAAAAAAAAAATCAGACATTATTATAACACACCTATTTTTCTTTACAAGAAAATTATGTTGTGTATAAATGTGTATATATATGGTATTTTAAAATTTAATTGACACAATAGAATAGTACATATGTATGGGGCACCAGGTGATATTTTGATGCACGTATGTATTACATAATGTTCAACTCAGGCTAAGATATCTATCTTCTCATTTAGCACTTCTTGGTAATAAAAATATTGGCGTTAAGTACAAAGAGTAGAAGGAAAAGCTCTCTTATTGAAGGACATTTAGAACTCACGAAAGGACAGGGCTCTGGGGAGCAGATGACCAGAGAGGAGGTGGGGATCTCACTGTGGACAGACGAGGAGGTGCCACCGGGTAAGACAAGGACAAAGAGACAGGCGGAGTTGAGGGGCTTCCTCCGCCACACCCTCGGCCCACTTGAGAGGCTCACCCAGGCAAACAGATGCCCGAGCCCCTCCGGTCTGTGTGTTTCTACAGCTGCGACTCAAGAGCTGTTCATCTTCCCTCCGAGAGATTTCTTGGCACGAAGTCAATGGGAGTCCGGGCTCTGGGAGAGTCTCAACAAAGCAGATGGGCCAGCGGCAGCCAGCAGGCTTGTTGCCTTTGGCTGAGAGCACCGTCCTGGAAGGGGACAGCCTGTGAGTGGGTCCTGGCAGGCTCGGCCGTAGGCCTGAGTCAGGCAGCCCACTTCTACAAGCTTCCTTCTCTTCTCGGGATTTTCTGTGCCTGTTGAGAATGTAGTGCTTTTGATCCTTTGGAGTATTCACAAGTGCGTGGCACTCAGGCTCAAGGGTCCCCGGCTTCTGGTTGCTCTGTAGTTGCTGATTTCCCTCTGGATTCTTCTCCCTAGTGGCCAAAATTGTCCTTGCCTGGGCCACAGTGTTTTCCACTGTAAGGCTCTTTATAGTAAATTACGTACTCTTCTCTGGATTCTTTCAGCAGCCCTCGTGTGCTGCTACTGTCCGACTTCCACAAATGAGGAGGCAGAAGCTTAGACTTTTCATACCCTAACTACCCACTTAGACTTTGACCTCGTCTGGCATGGTGAGGTACATCTGCCATCTCAGCCACTCAGGAGGCTTGGAGGATCACATGAGCCCAGAGTTCAAGACCAGCCTGGGGAACCTAGCATCTCGGGGTTTTTTCGTCATTTATTTACTTAGCGGAGGAGGGAGGCTAGTTCCACAGTGCTCACTCGGAGGTCTGGAGATACTCGGCTGTGCTTGGTCTCACGTTCTATCATGTGGGTCCTGGAGACCCATCTCCAGTTGTCAGGCTTTGTGCCAAGCACCTGTTGTGTACCTTCTCTGCTTTATGTTGGTCCTAGAATTTAGTACCCCATCGTATGCTACGGATATTGCTTTTTCCTCTGCCCTCTCTTCTCTAAGACAGGAGGTTCCTTCCGGAAAGGTCTTTGCCGTTGTCTTTATCGTTTAATCACTGTGTTCCCCAAGGCCTAGAATTCTGAGTGGCACTTAAGCACTGGTCGAATTAAAGTTAAGTGATTCTTTGCAGGAACGTAAATTGGTGTAGATTCTATGGGAGTTTATTCAGCAATGGTAACGCTCGACGCAGTAATTGTGAATTCATCCTAGAGGTCAAAGGTTCACGCATGTGCACATGATCATAAGTGAATGGACGTTCACCACAGCTTGCTTTCTAGTGAAAGGCTGGAAGCAATCAGCTTGTTTATCAGTTTAGGGACTCCTTAAGTAAGTCCCTAGGTTCTTACGTGCATTCTAGAGAGGGCGAAAGGAAAGGTTTTAAATGAGCGTGTGTTGTAATGCCCCATCTAAGAGGCACACTATTTAGTAAGAAAACAAAAAACAAAAATCATACTGTTAAGTAAGCAAAGAACAGCATGTTACTTCTTTCTATTTATATTAAAAATATGTGGTAGATTTTAAGAGGTATTTGCTATGCCTGGGCTATTTCTGGAAGACAAGAAAAATAGTTGTCCTTACAGGAGGCCAGAAGTTCTTGGCTGGGATAGGAATATATTAATATTAAGATATACTTCACAGGTGGGTGGGCTGGCGCATACATTCTACCGTAAATCTTGAGCAAAGGCGAGAGTAAGATGAGTCATTCTGGGGGGGGGGGAGAGCTTAGGCTGTATAAGCTGATATGTCAAAAAAAATAAAATCAAATAAATCAAAATAAAAAACAGACGAAACAAAACAAGTTACGTTCATGAACCACATGACTGCAAAACTGCAATGCTTTTTAGCGTATTGCAGTAGTTTTGACATTGTGATAAGAAGTTTACAGATAACAAAATTATCCATTTTACCCTTTCCTGATGTAAGACTGAGTGGCGTTAAAGTCCTGAGATTATGCACACGTCTTCAGTAGTCAAAAACTTTTTCATACGCGTGTAAGCAATTATAAGGTAGTTTTACTTCTAAAAATTATGTGTGGGTGTTAGCTTTGTTTTTTCTAAAAATTACTCTAAAAGACCATAGCAGGTTTGGAAAACATGGTAGCATGCCTAGGTTCTCACGGCTCATACCTTGTAGCAGCGAATGTTAAGTTTATTATAAAATATTAAATATTCTGTGGCTGGCGAGATGGCTTAGAGCTTAAGAGCACTGGCTGTTCTTCTAAAGGTCCTGAGTTCAATTCCCAGCAACCACAAGGCGGCTCATGATCATCTATAGTGAGATCTGATGCCCTCTTCTGGTCTGCAGGTATACATGCAGGCAGAGTATTGTATAAATAATAAAATAAATCTCTAAAACTATTATAAATCCTTACAGAGAATCAACTTGTCAGTACTTCCGGATAATCAATGAGATGTTTGGTGTCGTCTAATGCTCCCAAGTCATAAATTACATACACAGCTTAGGGTAGGTGGTGGGGAGGCAAGGTGGAGGCTGAATTGAGGAAGCCTATCATTAGCAGGCGTCCAAATCCAAGGGATTCAGAGTCAGTCATCAAGAGATGTTTTGTTCCCTCATGTTTTGAGCCCCTAAAAGAGAGCGGGGCTCCAATTGCTCCCTGAACCATGGACTTAGTCAACTCTGGGTTGGGATCTCTCTTAGAAACCCAGGAGCCTGTCTGGCCTGTAATAAAGAATGGGACTTGGCATCCTGATGTCCTTTTAGGGAACCTTCAGGAACATTCTCATGGTCTATTCCTAGAAAAAAAAAAAAAAAAAAAAAAAAACCTCCTTGGTTTTCCCTCCAAACTCAAATTTCCATTTATGATCTTCACGGATGAACCTTTCACATATAGGATGAATTCACAGTCACATGTTCTAAGTTCCAAAATTAGCCTATGTCAATGTGCACCTTTATTTTATTATTTTGAGACAGGGTTTCACCGTGTAGTTTCTGGCTATCTTTGAAAGTAGATCAGACTGGCCTTGAACTCACAGAGATCCACCCACCTCTACCTCCTGAGTGTTGGGATTGAACATGTGTGCCGCTTTACCTTACCCAGGATAAACCGTTTCATCCTCACACCAAACCGTGAATTCCCCCAACCGCTAGCGTGAACTCAAGGAGGAGACGGAGCAGGAGCGTGGCTTCATACAGTACCTCCCCCTCGAGCTGGTGGTCGCTTGGTTTAAGCTGTGCCACTAGAGGAGGGCGGGTGAGAGGAACTGGATTTAGGAGTGTTTCTCTCTGCCTCCATGATGGATTACAGACTCTGACAGCAACTGTAGCTATCCCTCATTCACTGAGGGGGTGTAATCCTCCCCGCCCCCACCGTACCAAGCCTGGCATCAATAACACCATTCTGTGTTCCCCTGTTTCTTTTCTAGATGGGTGAAAAGTCTTGCTGTCTAGGGGGCTGGAGAGATGGTTCAGCAGTTAAGAGCTCTGGCTGCTCTTCCATAGGACCTAGGTTGAGTTCCCAGCACTCAAATGTCAGCTTATGATTTTCTGTAACTCAAGTCCCTGGGGGAATCTAATGCCCTCTTCTGGCCACCACAGGTACTGCACACACATGATGAACATACAAACAGGCAGGCAAAACATCCACATACATAAAAAATACATCTAACAAAACATCTTGGAACCTAGTCCAACCCCTCAATTTTTATAAACAAGGAATTGAGGCCCAGAATGAATGACATCCCCAAGGTCACAGAGAGAGGCCTGTCAGAGCCCAGCCTGGTACCTCATCTCCTGCCCCTTAGGCCAGCTCTTTCTTTGTAAAAGCCTAGAGAAAACAGAGCTGCCCTGGCTTCTCGCCAAGTCCCTGCAGGAGGTCACACAGCCAAGAAGCTCTCAGAGTCCTCTCTATTCTTAGCCTGAACTCTCAGTGACTCTGCTCTTCAGGCCTTTTCCTCCTCTTCCCCTTGCTTGGTCTGCCGTGTGTGTGGTTTGTGTTTTAATAAGTGGGGCTGCGTGTAGGAAACAGGCTGAGGCCAGTCCCGCTGCCGAGGCCCCAAGAAGAATAAACGTGCGACAGGGAGGCCTGAGAAAATAACCGGCTTCCTTTCCTCTAAGTGACCTCGAGTGTCCAGGAGCTGCTGTCTCTGTCGCCGGTCACAGTTGCCAACGGGGCTAAGCTGCCCACGAGGAGGGCGAAGCCACCAGAAGCAGGGAAGGAGGACTGGCCGCTGGTGCTTGCCTCTGAAGCAAAAACCAAGAGAGGATGGAGGATATGGCAGCAGTGTGCAAAATAACCAGTGAGAACAGCTCTATCACATTCAGTGAGGCAAGGGTTGCTCTGGGCAAGAAGTCAGAGGAGCAATTTGAGGAGGGTCTTGTGTATCCGTCGTCTATTGCTGTCACATATTATGCTACGTTGGGTGTTACTGTCCATTAGCACATAGCAAATTACTTTAATATTGTGGCTTCAGACAACAAGCATGTATTATCCAACCATGTCCGCGGTCAAGGATCTAGGTACAAGAATCGGATGCCATTGGTTGAGAGTGTGGCTGTGGTATATAGCTTTTATCCTAAAGGCTGGTTGGGGTTGGAGGAGATCCAGTGTCAAGTTCACTGACCTTTGTGGCAATTGAGCGGCCCCACCTTGAACTAGATGCTCAATGCCAGGCTCGGATCTTGTCTGAGTGCCTCACTCAACTACCTGATGATGTGGATACAAATTACGCCTACTTTATATTTTTGACCTTATGGTTATGGTAGAGGTATAAAGCAGATGGCCCAGAGACAAGCATGGTATCACATACAATCCCAGCACTTGAGTGAGGCAGGAGGATTGAAAATTTGAGTCTAGCATGGCTGGTAAATGAATATAGATGTGGAATTAATGTTGTCCTTCATTTCCTTTAAGTTCTTATTTTATTTAATCACTTTATAGCCTGATTGTCCTTTATTTCTAAATAACCATTTTTTTTTCAAGCATCCAGCAAGTAAAAAAGCTGGAATTTTGAGTTTAGCCATTTACCTGCATGTCCCAATTGATGGAAATCTGCTTAAGCACTCCAGCCGTCTGCTGAGCCTCACGATCTTGGGATATATTGATCAGAAGGCAAATGCAGCATTTGAAGGCAGACAGCTGATTTCCACGCTCCTGGAGGCTCAGGACCATATTCTATCCTTAGAGTGGGGCACACTGGAACAAATGACTCTGTTAGGCAGCATTTCCCTCTCCCTCTCCTGGCCGGGATGTTTCCCAGAACTGTATCTGTATAGCTACACATCCTGAGTGTGTAAGAAAACCTGCTCTGGCTGAGGTGTGTGTGTGTGTGTGTGTGTGTGTGTGTGTGTGTGAAGTGACAGCAAAAAGAATATATAAGTTTAAACAACATTTATTTTCTCTTTTGTGTGTGTGTGTGCGCACGCACCATTGCTGTCACCTTCTAGGTCCCCTGTGTCTCTCAGGGCTCCACCCTTGTAATCATCCTTTATTTATTTACCTCTTCAAAGGCCCCGTCCTGAAATGTCAGCTCGCTGGGGCTCAGGGCTTAAAGATGTGCCTTTCCAGTAGAGACCAATCAGGCCGCTAACAGCGGAGTTCTGAGTGGGCACCCTCCCCCTCATTCATTATCCTAGCAGGGTGTGATAACTTCCCATTTGTGCAGATGGGTCATTGGTACTTCTTAATGGCATTCGACTTTGATTTTGTTTATTTTGATGATGTACTTTAATCACAACATTTTGCCCCTTCCTCTCCTGACTTCAAACCCTCCCATAGACCCCTCCTGGCTCTCCTTCAAAGTCATGGCCTCTTTTTTCACCAACTTCTATTGCATGCATACATGAGTTTGTATATACATATATATTCCTAAATGCAACCTGATGAGTCTGTATAATGCTCCCTGTATGGATGTTTTCAGGGGCGTTTGACACTGGACAACCAATTGGTGTGTTCTCTCCCTGCGGTGGGGGCATATCTCCTGCTCTCGACTTTACTCAGCTGCCTGGGTAGCGCTGTTCTTTGTGTAGGGTTGGGGTTATCACACACACACACACACACACACACACACACACACACACACACAGAGAGAGAGAGAGAGAGAGAGAGAGAGAGAGAGAGAGAGAGAACAAAATCCTTAGCATCACTATGTTGCAGGAGCAGACGGAGATTGACACTTCACAGCACAGCAGCTTGGAGGAGACGGCTGGCTGTGTTTGCTGTTGATGGAGATTGGTATAGAGCCCTAAAAGAACCCATCGACCCTAAACAGCCAGGAGAAGTAAAGGGGTCTGTGACCCCTCTCCTCACTAACTTACTCTCTCCTACTTAGGTTTGGGGAGTTGGGAGGGGAGGCTTTAAGGAACCCCAAATAAAATAGAGTTTAAAAAATGAACGAAACACACTGGCCATTTTTGCTTTTAAAAGCCCACTTCTTCTCCTTGCTCTACTCATATCAAAACTTCTAACCTTTCCAGGTTCTTACATTTGATTTTCAAAGCTATAAGTATCTGACTAGGTCAGCTATCAATGAGCTATGTGGATGGGTCAACGAATTACTTAACAAACAGGTTAACGGTCTATGGCATTTTAAAGCTTGAAAAATATTCCTGGGACATGAAACACCTAACATATCTTAACCACGACAAAAATTGCATACAACTGAGGAAATCTCTTTCTGTACAATGAAGGAGAATCTGGATCAGCTCAGGATCATAGAGTAGCTGAGGTAGGACTCAAAGCTGTGAACCTTTGAGTTGTGCTAATTCATTTTTGTTTCTTGCAGTGCTAGGGATTGCCTCTGGGGGCTCTGAGCATGCCAGGCAAGCACTGTAGCTCTGAACCACTTGCTGAGGCCTTTTCAACTCAAGAGTCTCAATGCATAGTTCAGGCTAGCCTTGAGCTGGCTATGTAGACTAGGCTAGCCTTGGACCCCTGCCCTAGTTTGCTTCTCTGTCGTTCAGATAAACAGCATGATCAGAACCAAACTGGGAGAGCAAAGGGTTTGTTTGGCTTATGTGTCAACGTTACAGTCCATCCTTAAGGGGAGTCAAGGAGGGAAGTCTAGACGGGAACTCAGGATAGAAACCCGAGGGCAGGAACTGAAGCAGAGTTCATGGAAGAACAGTTTACTGGCTTGCTTCCCATGGCTTGCTCAACTTGCTTTCTTTTTTAAAAAAATGTTTTAAATGAAAACAATTCTATCACTTCCCCCTTCATTTCCTCTCTCCAGCCCCTGCTAGCTACTCTCCTTCAAATGTCTCCTATATGCTCACATTCTTAAGTTGATATCCTCTTTCTCATATATAGATAGATTGATTAGATAATGGCAGCCTGCTGAGTCTGTTTTTGTTGTTCATAATGGTTTCATGGCAGATTCACTCTGCACTGGATAGCCGATAACGGGTCTCATCTCTGGGGAGATGTGAGCACTCCTTCCCCAGGAGTCAACAGCTGCCTGTAGTTCTCTGTCTGGGAGTGGGACCCTGGGAAATTCCCCCCTTTCATGCTAACACGACCACTGCCATTGTTCCAGTGTTGTTTATGCAGCCATTTTGGGAGAGCCTGTTTCCCAGCACACTTCCTGGTGCTGTGGCCCTCTGCATCCTTCCCCCTCTTTCACAAGCCGCAGGTGCTGGATTGACGGTGTAGATGTAGCTCTGTGGGGGCTTGGCTCCCCATACTCTGCTGATGTCTCATTGCGTCCAGCTGGGGATTTCTGTGATGGCCTCCACGTACTGCAAAGAAAAGCTTCTTTGATCAGGGGAGAGATAACTACACTGATCTCTAAGGTTCCTGTGGGTCTGAAGCTCCCGTCCTTGGCCTGGCTGTGCCCACACCAATAGGACTTCATCTGTTTTGCTTTGTTTTTACACTCAAGGCATCTTTGGCTCTTCAGACTTGGCTGCTCACAAACACTGGGCAGTGCCCAAATGTGGACGCCACTCTTCGTGACAATCCTGGTTTTAACTTTCAGTGGATTTTACAGTTACACATCCATAAACTTCCAAAAGGGCGCCATTCCTACCGAATTTCTAAGAATGAAGAGCGGCTGGTGAAGCAGCTGAGTGGGTAGATGCAAAGGTGAAAACCTTAGCCTGGTCCTTCCAGCCACGAGAAGGTTGAGGAGAACCAACTGCGCAACACTGCCTCACCTCTACACGCCTGTGACACGGCTTGCAAGCACTCTCAACTGCTGAGTCATTCCTCCAGCCCTCTGCACCTTCACTTTTGAGCCAGGATTCCCCACTAAACTTACCAAGTGGCTGGCTGTGCAAGTCCCCGAAATCCTTGTCTCTTCCTCTTCAGCTCTGGGATTACAAGCATATGCTATCACATATCATGGCCAGCTTTCTTTCTTTTCTTTTCTTTTCTTTCTTTCTTTCTTTCTTTCTTTCTTTCTTTCTTTCTCTCTCTCTCTTTCTCTCTCCTTCCTTCCTTTCTTTCTTTTCTCTCTCTTTCTCCCTTCCATTTTTTTTTTTTGAGACAGGGTTTCTCTCTATAGCCTTGGCTACCCTGGACTCCATTTGTAGACCAGGATGGCCTTGAACTCACAGAGATCTGCCTCTGCCTCTCAAGTGCTGTCATCAAAGGCGTGTGCTGCCACTGCCTGGCTCACAGCCAGCTTTCTACATAGGTAATAGAAATCAAAACTCAGGTCCTCATGTTTCTGGGGCAAGAATTTTACCACCTGAGCCATCTCCTTAGCCTGTTGTTAGTATTTCTGTTGTTATGACAATAAAATGTTGGTTTCAGGGAAGCAGTGCAGTAGCTACCTCTCCAACATGGTTGTGTTTTATCTTGTTTTTCCATGCATTTATGTTTCTGGGCTCTTATCAGCAGTCCCTCTTATCACCCAATCTCTGCCCATTATCTCCATCTCTCTTCATTGTGCTGCTCATAGGATTGTTAGAGCCTGAGCTCCTACCCTGAGGACCCTCCTCGTGGCCGCCATGCTGGGATCTCCCCTCACCATCACCAGGGGAATTCCCTTGCCTCCTTCCTGTGATGGGGCATCTGCTTCCTGGACTCCACGTCTTCTCCTTTTGTGCTCTCCCCCCTTCCTCCTCCTCGATGACATAGGTGCTGCAGGAGCTTCCTGAGAGGATATGTGAGGTCCTGTCCTTCAAAGTCTTGCCTGTCTGAAGGTAGCTAACGCTTGGTTACAAACACAGCTCCAGTGAGAAGCCATCCTGCCTCAGGACAGCGAAGCCATCATCTTCCAGCACGGCCCGGGGTCTTCACCCCTCCGGGGCTGCTGCTGAGGGAGCCTAAGCCATTCTGACCACTGACTCTGTGTGACCCTGCAGGATTTCTGTCTCAGCAACAGGAAATGTCACCGTGGGATGCCACTCAGTGTCCCCTTCATATTGAAAACTCATGTCCTTTGGCTCTGGGATGTCTTCTTCAGTTGTTTCATGTTCTTTGTGGTGCTTCTAAAATCCCTGTTGTTCTGATGTTGCGATGCATTTTACTCCTGTTCACTCTTTGCCCTTTCACTTACATTCTGTGAAATCTCTAAATCGGTGTTTTGTGTGGTCTAGATAACAATCTATAACAGCTGTACTTTCAGTTTCCAATGCATGAGTTCTGTTACGCACATAGAAAACAGAAGCAAAAGAACAAACAGCACATAGCACGCAGACGACAAGCACCTGCTTCAAATCAGGTGCTTAGAGCTAAGTCTCAAAGTAACTTGTAACAAATGGCTAATTGAGATTCCTATTAACACATCAACTGGGACACTGGCCAACAAGCTCTGAGCATAGCACGTACCTGTTACAGAGTTGTCCTGGCTGGTACGCCCTGCCCTCAACCCGAAACCTCTCTCTTCCCCCCAGCTTCTCTGACTCCAATATAACTCAGCCATTTTGGCGACATGTCCTCTTTATTCTTGGTCTTTCTCTTGGCTCCTGGTTCCTCTCTTGGCCTTCTCTCTCCTCTCATGGCCTGGTTCAGGTTGGACTCTTCCAGATGCCTCTGGATGTGTTCTCCCTCATATCTATAGTATAAACCTTCTCTTAAACCACACCTAGGAGCAGGTGTAGCTTCATATTTTATTCGCTTCTAACATTCAACACACGTGACTGGAGCAGCCCGATTTAAAGAGCAAGCAAAGACGACACCATCATACCCAGGCTCACAGCATCTGGCAGGAACTGATGAAGGCAGCCACATAAAGCCAGCCAGCTAGGGTTCTCAACTGAGACTTTTCTCCAGGGATGAGTTTCTGACTTCCGGTCCCCACTGCAGACATGTCTTACTCCTGTCTGCTGCTAACAGCTGGCTCCAGCCTGGCAGCCCCTAGCTCTGAGGATTATCCAATTAGCCCATTAGCCCAGCATGTCCTTCCTTCCTCTGAGCCTTTAGCTCCCCTGCCTCCCTCTCCCTCCCCTGGGGCTTCTCGTAGCCTCCCTTACTATCTCCTTACCCAGTCCTGAGTCAACCCCCCAAGTCCCTCCGTCTGCTTCATGTTTAAACCAGGGTCACATGACTAGTTCATAGCAACAGAGAGCTAACACCTGGACTTCTCGACATCACAGTTGTGCTTTCTGCTTTGTCACGTGTGTGATGGGTCTCATCAAGCACTCGCTGGGCTTGCTCCTCGGATGGAGAGGATACCAACATGACCAGAGTAGCCCAGAGCCACAGAAGAGGTAGAACCAAGGAGCTGCAGGCAGCCGCCACAGTGGCAGAGGTGACGCCACAAGAAAGGTGGCCATAGGACCCAACAATGGAGAGAGCTTCAACATCAGCGAGAATGAGCAACACCCAAAACAAAGCTAAAACCAGGAGGCAGGGAAGAGGCGGACAAAGGCTGTGTCCGTTAGCTCCCTACCTAACCATAGCCAGAAAAGGGGTTTCGCACCCATCGCCGTGGGCTTTTGTTTGAAGGAAAGGCTGTGTTTTTATTCCAATCGTGGTACCTGTCCCCTCTGCACCAGCCACAGTAGTCCTGCCAGGCCACCAGGGGAAATGAACTTCTTCCGGTCGGGCTTCAGGGACATCTAGAGTTCACTGAGACTTGAGATGGCAGTAGGTGCAGCACAGAAGGCGAGAGTTGAGGCTGGGGTGTTACCTTCAAGGGCTGCATCGTGCTTCAGCAGTAAGCAGCTACAGCTACCGACAGCTTCCCCAAGCCTTCCCTGCCAGCTGACTCGGGGAATCTGGTCGGCTGCTTGACTGACTATACCTATCTCATGGGAGGTGAAAAGGGAGGGAGGGTGAGGTGGGGGGGGGGCTAGGGAGGGAGCTGCAGCTGGGATACAAAGTAAATAGATTGTAATAAATAAAAGAAGATATGAATGAAAAAAGAAAAGAAAATATTTAGTACGAGGAATTTCCTGGCGGGATGCTGGAAACTCTGGTTACACAAGCCTGAGGCCCACGGGGAAGGCCACCGGAAAAGGCGGGCTGGGACGCCTGGGAACTATCTGGTGATCCGCCTACACAAAGATGTTTCTGATGGCTTCCTTCATGTCATGGGCAACTACTTCCCTGTTCACCATTAAAAAAAAAAAAGTCTTTAAACCAAATCCAGTGGAAAGAATCCCAGAAAGCCAGAACCAAAGAGGAAGACTCATCCCTAAGATTCTGTTCCTTTGGTTGCTTCTGGCATCAAACTCGGGATCAGTTAGACCCGACCTGAGGCAGAATTCATAGCTATGTATTAGGAGATGTTCGGAGACGTGAAGGGAGGAGTGGTGGGGCTGTCAAGGAGGCAGACTGGACCTCTCACCGAGTCCTGAACCTGCTGTATTTACACAGTTCCCTCCTCCCCACAGAAGGCTCAAGGATGCTCTTTAGCACTGTAAACAGACGGAATGAGGCCCACCCTAGTTTTATGGCACAATCCCACTCAGTCAACAGGCTATAAACTGTAAGCACATTTGTGTAAGATACCTTTGCACAGTGCCGGGCACGGTGGCACGTACCTGTGGTCCTCGCCACTCCGAAGGCTATGGTGGGATGATGATTTGATCCTGGGTCGTATTTCAAGACCAGCTTTGGAAGTACAATGGGAAGTACCATGCCTCCCACCCCAAACCTTTGCATGACCTAGGTTTGTGTGTGCCTGAGTAACTGGGCTGTAGCTAACTCGACCCAGCTCATGCCAAGAGCAGCCTGCCTGCTCATAGTCATGCTGTGGTCTCTGTGACTCACATCTGCTCTCACCCTCTTGCTACTAGTATAGTTTTCCAAACGGACCCTCAAGGAGCTGATGGAACTGGGATGGACAAGAGGAGCACGGCACCAGGTAGGAGCAGGGAAGACTCGGAATCGGAACCTGGCTTGAGGCCTGCCTGGTCCATGCGGCTTCTCATCACAGACACAAACGGAAACCGGGGTTGGAAAACTGGAAAATCTGTCAAAGATTTTGCCTCCCAGGAATCCCCTCATCGTATTCTCCTCTGGACCAACTCCTTCTAATGGCCTGGAGATGAGCTCACAGCACCTGGGAACTTCTCAGCCTGAGATAGAGTTTGCGCTGCACAAAACGAACCGCTTCTAAAAGGACGAAATCCGGTTACGTTTAATGATGCCCCAAGAGTGTCAAGCCATCTTTTGAATCCCTAAACACTTCCAAGTCCCCAGAAGAAAAAGCCCACTTTCATCATTAGCCCAGTCCATTCCCCCTCCTGCTGCCTGGGTATTGAAACCTCCCTCCCTCCCTCCCCCCCTCCCCCCCTCCCCCCAGACATTTTAAAACTTATCCACTGGGGCCAGAGATGTCCCCAGACCTAACCCGAGCTAGGGGCTGGAACCAGGTCTTCCTTCACGATGTTGGGACTGTAGCTGGGCTTGACAGCTTCAGCCAGCTCTCGGGCGTACATCTCAAATCGGCCTGTCATCTGAAAAGAAAACATACAGGCTTGGGGAGATTTAAGAATCTATCCCTTACTCGCCACCACCTCTGGCCACTAGGGGGCAGCCACAGGACAGAAACGCCTCCATCATGCTGATTGACAGGGCTATTTGAGACAGTAGTAATGACAAAGTGACCTCAACATGGATTTCGGCAAAATTCATGAATGCGTGATGATTCTCAGTCTCTCCCAATTGACCTTGACCTCTCAGTCAAGACTGCAGGAGGTGTGGTCAGGCTTAGGGCAGGATGGAGGAGAGCTAGCAGCAGAGAAGACTCGGAATTGGAACTCTGCCTGCTCCGAGTAGCACCTTGTTCAAGACACAGATGGAGACCAGGGATGCTGGGAGGTCCGTCAAAGCTGCCCACTTTCAGGTATGCCCTCCCTCACATCCCCCCCCCCCCTGCCCGCCCCTCCCAATGGCCTGGAAATGAACTCACACCCAGCACCCTCCCAGCCCCCGCCCCGGGGAAGGCGTTTGTTCTAAAGGCTCTGCCTATCACTCTCGGAGATACTGGGTCAGAGAGCCAGCCGCAACCCTGGCTCTAACTTCTGACTGAAACAGAATCCTGCGTTAACCCCAAGCTGCCCAAGAAGGTGGTGGGGAGGTCACAAGACCTTCTCCCGGGCTGGGTCTTGTTTATCCGACGACGACGAGCATCTGAGTCTCTGGAATGTGAGCAAGGACTCACACTCGGGGAAGGTCTAGAGTGCACACCTGGACTCCCCGAGCCACACTTCACAAAGCCACACAGAGTGGGAGGTTCTTTTTTCTTTTTCCTTTTGCGAACGGTTCGAGGTGAGTGTAAGAAATCTTGTAGTCGGGAGCCCTTCCAGGGGTCCTGGCCATGGCCACTGCTGTCTCAGCCCAGAGGGGCAGGCACCTGCACTCTCAGACTGCTGACCCCACAGGCAACATTTGAGACTGTTCCTTGTTCTGAGGGACAGAAGATGCTTGCTCCAAAAGATAGAGTCAGAGCCAGGCCAGGAGCCAGTTTTCCCACGTGACCTCATTCCCACTATTGTCTCAATGCCTAGACGGTGGAGCCTGGACGCAGGCAGAACTAGACATATGCACATTTATCTTGTGACAAGTGCAAATGCCTGGAAAGGGAAGGAAAAAAAAAAAAAAAAAAAAACAGGCGACAGAAGCCAACCCGCTGCATTCTCTAGACAAATGAAATTGAGATTAATTTGGGCGAGGACGCCTAGAATCTAAATCAAATGAAGGGAGATTGTATTGAGATCTTCTGCCTGCACGTCAGTCCACACAGAGCTCCATGCCCACGGCCAGCACAGCCCTGGCCTTCTGCTCAGAAGAGAGCTGCATTTCGAGGGAGCTGGTGCCTCTTCCCAGCTGCCTGTGTGAGCAAACCTGAAGTCCCTGCAGCTGCAAGACTGGATGGAGGCCAAAGCAGAGGAGCAGGGCCACAGCCAGGGCCTCGGGTACCCACCTTGAAAGTCCAGAAATCATTAATCTGCTGGCAGAGATTGAGGTTGAGCTCCGTGACCAGCAGCCCATCCTGATTGCGTGAGAGGCCCGGGGTCCGGCTGCCATCGGGAGCTGCCACATAGCTCGAGCCATAGAAGTAGCCAAGGTCATGATGAGCTTTAGGGAGCAAGGGGGAGTGGCCATGAGCTTGTACACAGCGTGAGCTCTGAAGAAGGGGAGGCAGGCTGGCACGTGGCAGGACACCTGGGAGAAAAGTACTCAGAACGGCACCCTGGTGCCTGCCAACTGCCAGTCTCCCTCCTCAGGCCTAAAGGTGAGGAGGGAGGCAGGGCTTAGCTTTCATGTCACTCTCACCTAGCCCTGGGAACACGTCTAGGTGTCTGTCACATTTTGGTGGGCTAGCCCTTCACTTTCAACAGAAGCTGCCCAAATCCAAAGGGAGCGTCCAGCTCTAGTGTGACACACTTCCTGTAGTGGACCTGCCCATTGTCCTGTATGGTCCACCCTTCTTGTCCCGGAGCTTGTAGATTTAACCCTCTTCTGCATGCCCAAGCCCTTCACCAGCCACAGAGAGCTAAAGGCCGCCACAGCGGGGTGAGGTGGCCCCTCTAAGACAGGGCCAGAACTCCCTTTCCCACATCTTCTGCCTGTCCATTGTCAGGGCGCATCTGGGATGGGAAGTCCTGTAAGTGGGGGTTGCCGCCTGGGCCTACAGAGGGTGGGACCTAGGTGACAGTTCTGTTCGTCCTCCCGTGTCTTTCTGAGGGGGACCCAGCCAGCCAGCTGAAACACCCCTTTGGTGAACTAAAGCAGTCCTTCCCTTTCACAGTCTTGGCTAGAGAGGTTCGACCTCAGGGTGCGGACTTCTAGCAGAGGTGTGTTGCTTGTTGTCCTCAGATCACAACGCCCTGAGGACTCCTGAACCCATGACAACCTATGCTGACTCAGGGGACGTCATCATTATAGCTGGGGCGGGGGGAGAAAGAAGAAAGATGGGGACCTATGCGAGAGTCCCCCTTCCCCTTCTAGAGAGCTCACAAAGGCCCCCTCATATCTTCATGATCCAGTTTCACATAGTCCTGAGGAGGCAGAGAGGCCAGTTCCACTCCCATTTGATCCCCACTTGGGGAACAAGGTGCCCCCCGCATGAAGGATCCACACCCTAGCCATGGACTCACACACTACATGCAAGGAAGGGTGTTCCCTTCCAAGGTGGCCAGAGTGCAGGCACAGGCTGGGAGCAGACCCTGCCCAGAGTGAGTGGGTGGAATGGAGTGGGGGTGGGAGGAGGAGCTGAGGCCCACCGACAGGGAAGTTCAGGAACATACCTTTCTTTCCATCTCCAGAAGTAAACTCATTGGGGTAGTGTTCCTGTGAATTAAGTGCAATGCCAAGGTAAACCTCTAGGTGGCAGCACCAGGACAGTCATTCCAGATCCCTCAGCCAGACCAAGTGCAAGCAAGGAGCCCAGGCAGGAAACAGTTTAAGGGAGCCAAGGGTCTGCACTCACGGGACAACCAGCAAGAGTTTGTTCACTGTTCCGCAGGCCAGCAATGGGCTGTGAGGAAGCCAGCAAGGAAGGGGACAGGCAAGTTTGGGTTTATAATCCTGGAGCAGGGAGACACTAGGTACCCACAGTTCTCAGGGCTGGGAAATGCATGTGAGGTCAGCCTGCCTGCGGAAGTAAAGCCTCGCCTTGAATAAGAGAGAAGAGAGAGAGGAGAAGAAGGAAGGGGAGGGGAGGAGAAAGCCAAGATGAGGAAAGGAGAAGCAAGATGAGAAGAGGAGAGCAGAGGGGAGGGGAACAGAGGGAAGGGGAGAGGAGAGGGGATAGGAGAGGAAGAGAGGGGAGGGAGAGGAGGGGAGGGGAGAGGAGAAGCCAAAACCCAGAAGAAAAGTACCAGATCAAGCCATTTCCTCTCGGTACCCCCAAATTTGTGGCGTGTATGCAGAAGGAGCGAGAAGACAGGTGGAGCGTCCCTTCGGGGCCAGCAGTCAGTGGGCCTTTCCTCAGCTCTACCTCAGACACATACCCGACCCACACGGTTAATGGCACAAGTGAAGCAGTGGTTGGCAATGGCTGCGTTTCTGGCTTCGATGGGCCACATGGACTCACTGCGAGAGGACAAGGAAGAGCAGGCTGTAGACTCCTCAGCCCCGCCACAGATTCTCACCTCTGAGATGCAGGCCAGCTGTGAGCAGAGCTGGGCATGGCACCAGCCTGAGGCAACCAGTCCGGGTTACCCAGCAAGGGCCAGGACCGCCTGAGCTAGCTAACACAGGCTGGAAACAAGACAGCCAAGCTGACCAGCAGCCCATCAGCACTTTGCCTGCTTAATCAGCAGCAGCTTCCTAGGGGCAGAATCTGTGTGGCCCCAGTGTGCTGGGGGTCAGACAGCCCCGTATCAAACCTTTGTCCCAAGTCTCATTCTCCCCCCAAGACATCCCTCCAGGGAGATGAGGCAGCTTGAATGACCAGGAAGAGGATGTTCCTCATAGTGTAGTTCTATAACGGTCATGCAACAGAAGGCTGGTGAGTGTCAGAGAGAAGCTACGGGTTTAGGGGAGCTAGTGCATGGCCCGGGTGGGATGGGCTTGGAAATCATGACATGACATAGTGGTCTCTTAACGCTGTACTTAAAAAAAAAAAAAAAAAAAAAAAAAAGAAAGAAAGAAAAAGAAAGAGAGAGAGAGATCATTTATGCAAAAATCATATATTAAAGAAAACTTCCCAGCATGCCCACCAGCCTAATAAACTAGTTGCTATCACTTTTCCACTCTCTTTGACTATCCTTGCCCACAGTCCCCACCCCCACTCAGCCTTACAAGTCACCAAATTCTGACCACATATAGCAGGGACATATGTCACATCTTCCCATTGCTCACAGATCTTATCGCCACGCTACATTAGCTTCAGAATGACTCAGTTTAGTGTCACCAACCCATAGAAGAAATAGGTTGAAATTTATTTAACCCTTGACATTTCTGTTGTCGCCAGTGTCTCTATTACGGACGCCAAACCTACCGCCACAAACATCTCCCGCACAAACTTCACTCTCTCTGACATCACTTCCTTAGGCCACAGTTACGGAAGTACCATTAACTGGCTAAAGGGCATGAACTCAAAGGCTCATCCCATGGTACACTCTGCTTTCCCAGAGACGGGCACAGCGTCGCCCGCTCACCACACCCTCAAAAGCTCAAGGTTGGGCAATTCTTGGCCAGGGAAGGAAAAAGCAATCACTTTCATTAAGGCTGCTGTGGACATAAGAAGCTACAGTCATATGACATTGGATTGCTTCTGTTTGCTAAACTGAAGCTAAGAAAAGCTCAAGATAAGAGGCTGGGGCGGATCTTTGCCTACATAACATCAGGCAGCCTTCTGGGTTTTCCCAGAAACCGGTTCACACCCATGCGCCCAGGAAGTGAACTTCAGGTTCCTCTAGGGAAGCCTGAGGGGAAAGACGGAGCTCCCCTCCCCGAAGTCTTCAAATTTTTTTTAATTACATGTATTTGTTTGTCTCTGTGTACACATTTGGAGCTTGGAAGAAGTTGGCTCTCTCCTTCTACCGTGCGGGTCCCGGGGATTGAACTCAGGCCATCACACTTGGTAGCAGGCACCTTCACCCTCTAAGCTATTTTTCCCGTCCCTCTCTAGATCTTATACACAGCTGGTAGAATGGGGATACCCCACGAGGAGGCCCCAAGGTTCTACTAAGACCTACAGGACGGGTGACCAATGACCATCTTGGCTTTCAGCTGACAACGGACAGTTATGTGGATTCAAAGCACCACGAGACATCTGTTTTCTGAGTGGGAAGCCCTGAGGGGAAAATCCAAAGTCTGACCTTTTTTCCTTCTACCCAAACGCGGCTCCACATGCACCTAGCAAAAGCGGCTGGAGAACTACATTCTAGGTCTCTTAGGGGCCTTGCTGTGACGATTCTGAACTCGGAGGGATGCTATCCAAGAAAGGAGCATCAAGCCAACTAAAAGTTGCATCTGAGATTTAGATGAAACTGAATGAAAATCCACTGAGAGCGAGGAGCTTTTCCCATGACCCCCGACCCTACTGGGACGGAATGCAGACATCATAGCCACCAAATGGAAGCCAGCACTTTCTGCTGTACCCATCCGTCAGGCTCTGGAGGAAGGCAGTTCCAGGTTGGGATGTGTGCACGTAAATTCCTAGAGCTTTTTAAAACCTGTAGTGTAATTTGGAATCACCTAGGAGATACACTTCTGAGAATATTGATGAGGCTCTTTGCAGAGGAGACTTAACCAAGGAGGGCCCCACCTTTATCCCCATACTTGGGTGGTCCCTTGCCAATGAGCTGGAGTCCCAGACTGAAGACAAGGACGGAGCAAGAAGCTAGTGGACAGCGGTGTTAATCTCTCTTCTTCCTCCTCCAGAATCAGACCTCACATTCCCGCTGTCAATGCTTTTCCTGGCACGGTGGGCTGAACCATGAAACCACACGCTTTCAAAATAAACCCTACTGCCTTTGACTTCCTTCTTGTCTGGCTTTTGAAAAGTGGCTATTCAGATCACTGATACTGGAAGTGGGGCCTCTGCTTTGAGGACCCTGGCTGTTTGGCTCGTAGGCCTTTTGAGGGAACACTGAAATTTGGAGCTGTGGAACCTGACACGCCAAAGAATATGGTAGGGGAAGTTAATGGGCCAATTTGGTCAGAGTTTAAAAGACCTGAATGCTAATATAAATTCAGGTGGTTAAGACTCTATTGGCGAAGTTTCAGGGGGAGAATAAAGACTGTCAGAAAGTCAGGTAGACACCATAATTTTAGATTCTGGCACAGAATGAGGCTACATTTATGCCAATATATGTCAACTGGAATCTTTTGTTTCTTTTTTAAGATTTAATTCTGTATTTATTATTTATACAGTGTTCTGCCTGCATGTGTGCCTATATGCCAGAAGAGGGCACCACATCTCATTATAGATGGTTGTCAGCCCCCCTGTGGTGGCTGGGAACTAAACTCAGGACCTCTGGAACAGCCAGTGCTCTTAACCTCTGAGTCATCTCTCCAGCCCCTTCTTTTGTTTTTCTGAAACAGAGTTTCTCTGTGTTGCCTTGGCTGTCCTGGACTCCCTTTGTAGACCAGGCTGGTCTCAAACTCACAGAGATCCGCCTGCCTTTGTCTCCCTAAGTGCTGGGATTACCGGGCATTCACCACCGAATCTGGCTGGAGTCCTGTGCGCTCACCTACCGCGACCCCCAGCAACACCACAACAAAGCAGTTTTACCTATGTTACAGACAGGGCGCAGAGCCAAACACTTCCTGTTCCGCACATTGAAAGGGAGACTTTTCATTGGTTAACATAGAGCAGAGGGGTTATTCCTCTGCTCCACTCCCCTGGAGGAGTCCCCTTCCTGCTGGGCGTGGCGGAGTTAAGGCTCAGGATCCCGAAGACCCCTGACAGGAGTTCCTGCTGGCTCCGCTTAGAAGTCCTGCAGGAATGTGGGCACATTACCTTTGTCCCCAGTGTTCAGAATCCCAGAAAAGGTCGCGCCCAATGGTAGGGCGAATCTTTGGGGAGATCAGATTTTGCAATGGTCACACTGAGCAATTTCTTTCCCACTGAAAAGCTGGTTAAATGTGCAACATCCAGTCACTGGGCTGGGATCTAGACCAGTGCTCACGCCCGCTTCCCCCAGTTTACCAAACCCATGCCGGAAACCCACAGGTTGACCCTGGACCTGGAGCAGCAAATGAGCCCCCCAGAAAGACCCCCGAGTGACCTGAGTTCTCCGATGGTGGCCGAGGGGTTGAAGATGATCTCAGCGCCGTTCATGCTGTACATGAGCCAGTTGAGGGGGTGGTGGCGCCCGTAACAGATGTTCACCGCGATCCTGCCAAACTGGGTCTGGAACACGGGGTGGCCCAGGTTGCCCTCCATGTAGTAGGTGGACTGAAAAACCACAAAGAGCTGTACGCTGGCGCCCCAGAGCAGGAACGCTTCTGCTTCCCTTAGAAGGGAACGCCACCAGTAAGCTAGAAGGAACGTTTGGGCTTGACTCTATTTCAAGTTCCAGAATTTCGGTGTGTCAGGGCACACACAAAACCCAGACCCAATAACAAAGCCACAACGGCCTAAGTATTTATTTAACCCACAACCTGCTTGGTGGTCTAGCACGTGATTTCCAGGATAACCTACGGTAAGGCTTCAATCAGGATACAAGAGAAGGTTGTAGTTGGGCGGAGGTTACTAGGAGTCCTCTCCAACCGCATATCCTCATGCAGAAAACGGAGAGGTGAAGGGCCCAGACTCACCCAGGGAAACTCGCCCTTTTTGGAAACTGTGTGTCGCTTGAATTGGCTTGGGACTTTCCCAGCTGAGCAAGACCAAATCTGAGAGTGGAACCCATACCCTCCACATGGGAGCCTGGGTGTCCTGCCTAGGGTTGAGGACACCCCTGCAGGCCAGGCCAGTAGCATCCTCATTCTCCCCTCCCTTCTTTTCCACCTGAGCCCCGAGGATGCCTATCCCCGGACTTGATGGGGATATAGTTGAGGGGAGGTTAGAAGGCAAGGCAGGTTCCAGACAGATCTGCTCCGGGAGCTTTTGCCTTTCTCTCACTCATTTCAAAATTGGCTGGGTCAGGCAGCAACCAGGATATGTACTCGTAGCGAACCCTGCTCAGATCCTGCTGTTCTCAGCCCAGTGAAATAAGCAGGGAGCTAAAGATTAACCCCAGGGTAAACAGGCGAGGGGTAAATCTGTCTCACCCCACCTCCAGCCGCTACTTAGAAACACCCGCTCGGTGTCTCCCTGGATCCCTGTGAATGGTTTTCACCTTGTTGATCAGCCCGAGAGGGGCATGAATTCTCCAAACCAAGGATGAGCTGTGGGGAGCTCATGAGCAGCATATCCCGAGCTATTAGCCCTTTTGAAAAGTCAAGTTCAAATCCAGATTCAGTACCCTGGCATTGCGTAGAGTTCATTTTCCTCTTTCAAATGCCCCCCCCCATTCCATCTCACCACTTAAGAATTGGCATTTGCCAAGCAAAACAGCCCTTCTCTAGAATTCCTATCTCCAATGAGCTTAAGAAGTCCCGTATAACCACCACTGATTATATGCCAACAGACACCTACCTGAACACGAGCCAACTTAGACACCATGTAAGTCACAAAGAATACAACCCACTAAAACCAGGACTATATCATGGTTGCCTAGGAGCTCAGAGCCCCTTTACAGGGGCCTGCAGGAGTAATTTCATATTTGTGTACTGTTTGCTTGCATTTTAGTCTATGCACCAATGACCCCACGGGAATCTTGCAGAAAGTCAAGTTACCGCAAACACATACAACACACATGTATAAATCCCGTGCAGCTAAAATTTTTTGTGACTCGGCTATCTCATCTGTCCTCATGATGCAGGGCACTGCTCTCAGACTCTCTGGATGCTCCACCAGTACTGCCCCATGGTGTCACACACGTCAGGGACGGAACCTCTCCCCGAGGAAGGCCCACTGAGCTCTGACTGGCACTCACCTCGTTGAAGTCACCCACTCTGGGAATGTGGTTCTTCCTGGTCTTCCCCATGACCAGTCCCGAGTTGGAGATCACCACAGCCGTGTTCCACAAAACTCCCCCGTGATCTCCGTCTCGTTCCAGAATTGGAGACACCACCACCATGTTGTGTCTCTTTGCCAGCTGGGGAATTGAAAACCGTGAAGTTCCTCTCTCAGGCAAATGGTTACAACACTGTTTAACTGCAGAGGGATTTAATGATGTTTCTAAATAACCGGACTTAGTTTGCAGCTATCACTTAAAGCAATTATTATTTTTTTTAATACTAAATGCTGCTGTTGTCTTGATGCCCTACAGTTGCTTATAAAAGAATAATCAACAGCCAAATATGGCATGTATCTTTTAATTCTAGCGTTCATGAAGCCCTCCTCGTCTACACCGTGAGTTCTAGGCCAGCCAGGACTACATAGTGAGACCATGGAGAAGGGGGGAGAGAGGAGAGAGAGAGAGAGAGAGAGAGAGAGAGAGAGAGAGAGAACATCTTTGCACAATGTTGGGATGAGAATATAAAATGATACAGGAACTCTAGACTTAGAGCTTCTAGGTAATTCTATGGCTGCTCCTTAATGTTAAACAGGGAACTGTGACACAATACCACATGTGTACGCACACCTAAAAGACTGAAAAAGCAGGTGTCAGTGAGACAGATCTATGCAGTGATATTCAGAGAGGCGCTATTTGCTATTGAGAGCAAAAGAAGCAGCTTTGTTCAGTAAAGGGCTGAACAAAATGTGGTGCATGAAGGAAATGAGATACTCTCCACCCATGTCACGCAAGGAATTTCAAGGAATTTCCATCCCGTGCTATAAGGCTGATGGACCTTGAGGGCATGATGCTAAATGATAACACGGTGTTGAAAGGCAACACAGGATTTTTCACCTGTGGAGGAATCCTAGGGAAATGAAAGTCACAGACATGGACAGTAGAATTTGCTTCTCAGGGGCTGGAGGAAAAAGGCACCAGGAGACTCTCTAATGGACACAGTGTTTGAAAGGATTCTGATAGTCTGTGGCACAGCAGCTGGCACACATTTTACAGAGTTGAGCCATACAGGCAAAAGCATGGCGGATGAAAAATTTTATGTTCTTCATATAATAACAGATTATGAGTCGGACTCGAGTTACCAAAACCAAGGAGTGCTCTCAAAGGCTGTGGGGGCCATGTTGGGAGGTGTCCTATTGAGTGGGAAGGGAAAACTGAGGGGTTCATGGGATCAAGACACACTGTATACATGTATTAAATTGTCAAGGAATAAATGAAAGATATTAAAAAAATTCAGTAAGGGGTCAGGCATGGTAGCTCACACCTGTGATCCTAGGACTTGGCAGGCTGGGGTGAGAAAATTATGAAGCTGGGACTAGGCTGGGAAACATATTCCCAGGGACTACTAACCCTAGAGTAAGACCCTGTCTCAAAAAGATTCTTAAGGAATTATCATTGTTCTTCTCATCTATACTAAGATATCTTGCCAGTCAGTCTGTTCTGCGTTCTTACAACAGAATAACAGAGACCGAGCAACTCACAGAGAACAGAGATTTTCCTTGGAGTTCTTGGACCCCAGGTCAAGCATGCAGCAGCCAGCAGTTACTGGGCCTCTGTGCTGAACAGTCTGATAGTGGAGGGTGAGAGGGTACGAGGAGGCTGAGCTTGCTTTTATTACAAGAAAAACACCCTGGGGATAACTGATGCAAATCCACTGGCAAGAGCTAAATCCTCATGGCCTGACCACCTTTACAATGCACCTCCTCATGCTTGTTTTACAAATTAATTTTCTGACCAGTTTTGGAGAACATATTAAGCCACAGCAGGCACTAAATTTTTTCTATCCAATATGAACATCAGGACCTGTTGACTAAGTGAGTAACTTCAGATGGTCACTTGTCCTCAACACTATCTAAGCCTTCATTACTTGTGGCCATAATGAGGGCCTCTGGTCCCTTCTGAGGTTGACAAGTGTTCTCTGGCACCAGCTCTAAGAACACTCTTCCTCTCGTCCTAATCTAGGCTTACCAACGGAAATAGTCCCCTTTCTTCTGTCGCAGCAATGAATCAATAACTCCATGAGAGGTTTTCCCCCGTAACTTGAGGGAACGGATGTTTAGAGTCACAGTTTGGTACTGATAAAAACCACTAAGATTACGACTCTGCCCCAGACTCCCTTAAGTATAGTGCAAAGTCTGAATGAAAACAGAAAGTGTTGCTGCTAGAGCTGAGAAGCAGAACACATTATCACACACAATTTCTTGGGGAGCACCGGTTTTTCCGATTACAGCTTTACTGCAATATAATCTACATAGCACAGGATCAATTTTTCTTTTTTCCTTCCTTCTTTCTTTCTTTTCTTTCTTTCTTTCTTTCTTTCTTTCTTTCTTTCTTTCTTTCTTTCTTTCTTTCTTTCTTTCTTTCTTTCTTTCCTTCCTTCCTTCCTTCCTTCCTTCCTTCCTTCCTTCCTTCCTTCCTTCCTTCTTTCTTTCTTTCTTTACTTCCTTCCTTCCTTTCTTCTTTCCTTCCTTCCTTCCTGTCTGTCTTTCTTTCTTTCTTTTGAGACAGGGTCTCTCTGTGTAATCTTAGCTGTCCTGGAACTCACTCTGTAAACCAGGCTGGCCCCAAACTCACAGGTCTACCTGCCTCTGCCTCCAGAGTCCTGGGATTAAAGGTCTGGCCAGAATCATTCTTTTTAACATGATACATTAATATATATATATATATATATACACATACATTTGCATACCAGAACAGGGCACCAGATCTTACTATAGATGGTTGTGAGCCACCATGTGGTTGCTGGGAATTGAATTCAGGGCTTCTGGAAGAGCAGACAGTGCTCTTAACCACTGAGCCATCTCTCTAGGCTCAGAATCATTCTTTTAAGGTGTATAAATAAGCTGCTGGTGTTTAGTATATTTCCAGAGTTGTGCAATAGTCACAACAAGCTAATTTTGGCACATTTTGATCACCCGTTAGCAGTCACCCCCACCCCCTTCTTTCCTCACCCTCTTGCCATGACTTTTTTTTCCCCTCCTGCCTTCAGAGTTTTGGTTATTCTGAACATCTCGGATAATTGGGATCAGATCTCATGCATAACAAGGTTTTCTATTAGGAAAAATGAAAACCAGTTTCTACACTACGGGACGGACCATACGTGGAAGCAAGTGGGTAGGAAAAAGGCCTAGAAAAGAGAAATGTCCACCCCCCTTGCAGTGCAAGCTCCACCATGAAGTCACTCCAAACCATCCCTCCCCGGGTTGCAACTCTGTCACGGAACAAAGCCAGCAAGAGCCATCCTAGCTCTAAAACTATGATCTTAAGCGGAAGTAGAGTCTACAACAGTAGGAATGTCGAAGTCCTATCTACTCTTATCTGGTACATGCTTTCCACAGCAAAGGGACCTCTCAGACAGCCTCGGCTGTGCTCGAGACCTGCGTGGGTTTGCCAGCCACAGCCCAGGAGCACAGCTAACTTCTCACCTTCTGACAGAACCTGGTGGTGGGCCCATCCTCCGCCGACTCAGCAAACTCCGTCCAAGGAAGTTTCTCTCGTGTACAAAAAGCAAAGGGCATATCTGTAAAAAAAAAAAAAAAAAGAGGAATTAATCATGTGGGGGGGCCCCATGGTGGGTATCGGCAGCCCAGAGCAAGTTGCCTGGGGATAGGGAGACTCCTCCAGAAATGAGCCATCTGACCATCCTACAAAGGCTTAAAAACAGCTAGGCAGGAGGAGCATGCCCAGAGAGAAAGCCATTATTTTCAGGATTTCTAGCCAGACTCTGCCAGGGCTTTAGTTCAGTGAACATTTTTACTAGGCTGTGTTTTGTTCGTTTGGTTGCTTTCATTCTGGGGTGAGCGCACATGTACTTTTCTGTACAGGGGCGTGCTGGGTTGGATAAGAAAGGCCCCATAGACTCATGTGTTTGACTGCTTGGCCCCCGGGGAGCAGCACTATTAGGAAGCGTGGTCTGGTTCTGGGGCGGTGTGGCCTTATTGGAGGAAGGGTGTCACTGTGGGGGTGGGATTTTGAGGTCTCAGATGCTTAAACCCAGGCTCAGGGGTTCACATTCTCCTTCTGCTGCCTGTGCATCAAGGTGGAGACCGCTCAGCTTCCTCTCCAGCACCGTCTCTTACTGCGAGCCGCCTCCTTTCCCACCACGACGGTGATGGACTAAATCTCTGAACTGTAAGCCAGCCCCAATAAAATGCTTTCCTTTATAAGAGTTGCTGTGGTCATGGTGTCTCTTCATAGCAATAGAAATCTTAACTCAGGACAACGGGACAGAGGGTTCACACTGGGACTCTCAGCTATGTGTAATGGTGTTATGCTCCCCTGGGAAGATTGAAAGTACTAAACAATGCATTTATCTTTACAGCTACCACCGTGCTATGCAAACTGATATCTGACCATGATTAAACATGTCCTTCTTGTCCGGGAAGCAGCTCAGCAGTAGGGCACCTGGCTAGCATACTCAAGGCTTAGCTAGATTCAGTCCCAGCGCTGCAGAGATAAACATGGTTTCCATTCCTAGCCATGCTGAGAACCCTGCTGCATGTTTCCTGGGGATTCGGAACTCAGCCTCTCTTCATTGTTCACGCTCTCTGCCCACTGCCCTGGTTGCTTTCTACTGAGATGTCTGGTTTGTTGTCGTTGTTTGTCTGTTTTTTTTTTCCTGAGGTAATGAATGTGCTGACTGAGCCCAGTCAGCACTCTTTAGCTTCCTGTCTTAACGCGAACCCATCTTCTTCTGTTTCCAGCTGACTAGCTGAATGAATGTTTCCAGATGTTTGCTATTGTTCCTCTGGTTCCAAATTGACCTGTTTTCAAGAAACACATCACCTCATGATATGACCCCAGCATGGAGTTTCGGGCCCACTGAGGAATCATGACAACAGCCAACGTTTGCTAAACATGGCACCAGCCATGAGACCGGGCAGCTCAGCTCTCACACCTTGAAAAAGCAGTGTGACCCTCCTGCTTTCACATCAAAGGAAGAGAAGCCACAACTTTACATGGCTCCTGGTCTCAGTGAGCCTGGTCCTGAGGCCACTAGTGAAGAAGCCTGCTGTCATCCACTCAGATCCACAGCAGGCATAAGAGGTTGCCAACGAGGTCCAGGAAGTCTTGGTTCCAGGCTCAAGACTCCCTAAAGTCCTTTCAGTCCAGACAAGAGAACTATTTTAAGGAATCCAGCAAGAAGAGCTGCTAATAACAAAAATATTCCCTAATGACCATTAATTCTCAGCTTCCAGAACATAAGAAGTGACTTAAGTGTCCTCAGAGAACAACATTTCCCATGCTGATTTCATTTCAAGTTGTTAAGGGTTCCAAATTTCTGTTTCCCTTTGAACGGCTTCTTTTCCTGTGGACATAAATATCCCAACACAAATACATTTGCCAAAAGAAGATATAGAAAAGGAGATTAGAGAAAGTCAGGGGCTGTTTTTTTTGTTGTTGTTGTTCTGTTTTGTTTTCTTCAACTAGACGGGGAAGGGGCTCCACCACTCAGACCTAACATTGAGTCAGCCTCAGTTCTTAGGAACTATGGGCCTAGAGAAAAACAGATTGATCAGATCTGACAGGGTTATACACTTCAAATCCCAGGACTCAGAGGATAAGGCGGGATCATCCTGAGGTTGAGGCTAGCCTGGGTTACAGAGAGAAATTCTGTATCAAAAAAAAAAAAAAAAAAAAAAAAAAAAAAAAAAGCATAACCAAAAGCAACTGACAGGGGAGCTTATTTTGGCTTACAGTTCTAGAGGGAGAGTCCATGATGGTGAGGAGAGGTGTGGCAGTAGTCAGGCAGAACAGGAAGCTGGGGGATCACATCTCTCATCTCACCCACACATAGGAAGCAGAGAGAGAGGAGAGAGACATGGAGTCAGGCTGTAATCACTCAAAACTATCTCCCAGTGACCGACTTCTTCCATCAAGGTTGCACCTTCTAATTGTCCTAAGGTCATTCCATCACTTCCCACAAACAGTGCCAACCACTGGGGACCAAGTGCTCAAATATCTGAGCTTCTCATTTGAATCACCGCAGGTGCGCATACAATCCAAGCAGGACAGAGTACCAAAACTGCCTTGGAGAGCCTCTAGCGTCTCATAAAGGAGGAAGCATTTGTGTTAGGCATTGATGGTTGGGCAGGAGCTCCAGAACCAACAAAGCGAGAGTTGGTTCAGTCATCCAACAGATGCTTTAGTGCCTTCTGTGCATCAGGGATTATAATAGCCACTATAGATAAGGGAACCCCAAAACAAGAACAAACCCAAGCAATGGCCTCGTGGAGCTTACAGTCTAATGGAAGCTGTGGACAAGAGTCAAATAGGAGTAAAAAATAAATGTAGCAAGAATAGGGAAAATTATATAATGATCATCAAGACCTTTGTCCTTTCTTTTCTTGGCAGGAGGGTAGACTTTTTATTTTCATTTATCTATCTATCTATCTATCTATCTATCTATCTATCTATCTATCTATCTATCTAAGAAAATCTGACCAGTCTGTAGGAAATAATCAGGAGATACTAACATTGGAATTACCCATGCTAGAGCATCCCAAACAGCACTCAGAGGACAAAGTCTCTCTAGATGTTCATAGTAAATCATCAATTCTTTAATCCTCAGTCTCTAAAATAGAAGCAGGTGTATGGAGGGAGGGGTGGTTTAGAATAAGTAAGAACCATACAAGGGGATGAAAAGTTACTTAGAATTAGTATCTGGAGGTAAGAGAAGACGCAGAAAACATGAGACAAGGTCAAGGTATGATGAAATAAAAGAACTCCCACAAATTCAGAACATGACAACTGAGAGGAAAGAATGAGGGCCGGGAGGATGACTTGTGGGCAAAGAACATGCAATGTGATCATGAGAACCTGGGTTTGGATTCCTGAGACCCACCTAAAACACTGGGTGTCCTGGAGAGAGAGGTAAGGGCAGAGACAGGCAGACTCCTGAAGCTCATGGGCCAGGAAATCTAGCAATCTTGATGAGCTTCAGACTCAGTGACTGTCCTGGTTGGATTTTTGTCAAGTGACACAAGCTAGACTTATCTGAGAAGAAGAACCTTAGTTAAGACAAATGCGTCCATCAGATTGCCTGTGGACAAGTCTGTGGGCACATTTCTTTGATTAGCGATTGATATGGGAAGGCTCAGCCCACAGGACACCATACAAACCTCTGGGTAGGGGGTGCTGAGTTAAATGAGAAAGGCTGATCAAGACACGGAGAGCAAGCCAGGAAGCAGTATTCCTCCATGGCCTCTGCTTCAGTCCTGGTCTCCAGGTTCCTGCCCTGAGGGTCACTTCTCTCACTTCTCTCCAGGATGACTCAATAAATCCATATGATTTAATAAGCCCCTTCCTCCCCACATTGCTTCTGGTCATGGTGCTTATCACAGTGATATAAAAATAATTAATATGGAAGTTGGTACCAGGAGTGGGGCTGTTGCTGTGACAGATGCCATTTTTTTTTTAAAGGAATGTGGAAGGCTTTGGAACTTTGGACTAGAAAAGTGAGCGAAATCTGTAAGCAGAGCTTAATGGACTATCTCAGTAGGAGCTTGAGAGCCAGAGCTGAGAGCAACATGGACTCGGAAGGCCAGTTCAAGAGGTTTTAGAGAGCAACAGCAGCAGATGGGCTAGTGAGTGTATCTGTGACATTCCAGCAAAGAATGTGCTGGCTTCCTCCCTTCTATGAACTTGCCTAGGCTAACTTTAGGAGTAGAGGACTCAGTTCTTTGGTAGAGGAGGCTTCAAGACAGCATAATGTCAATTTTGTCATGTGGATTTTAGTGGCCACTCTAGTGCAGGTCTATGTTAAAGAAGAGAAAGCAGAGCAAGAAGAAATGTAAAATGTAGTTTGAAAAATAAAGGACAAAGCAGAAGAAAAAGGAGGAAATGGTGGAACTAGGACTAAAAACAGACCCTAATGGGATATCAGGAAGTAAGGACACAGAGGGGACAGAGAGATGGTAAATAAAGATTGTGAGAGGAGATCGTTTTAGTCTAGGCCCAAGAGCTCAGACTAAACCTCAGGATGACATCGCTCACACCAAAGGTCATGACACCAAGTAGCAACTCAGTTGTTCATCACCTATTTTGGAAAGAGATGGCAGCCAGCTTTCCCCAACAGCCAGTCTCAGAATCACTCCCTCTGCTTCCACCGACACACACACACACACACACACACAGTATGCACAAGGACCCTGAGGCTACATCTCAGTTTCTGTTCTCCTTGTCCCAAATTTACAAGGAAAATAGTATGAAATGCCTGGTCCCCTCTTCTAGAAGTATAGCCTGATTCTAGAATAAAATTAATTAAAGACTCTAAAATAGCTGGTGTTGTGGCACATACCTCTAATTCTAGCACTGGGGGGAGACAGAAGCAAGTGAGTTTGAGGCCAGCCTGGTCTACATAGAGCATTTCAGGACAGCCAGGGCTACAGAGTGAGACCCTGTCTCAACAAACAAAACAAAACAAAAAGCCAAATCCTCTAACGTTATAAATTTTCTTTTTTGCCAAGAATAAAAGAATACAAAAACAAAACAAAACAAAAACATAGGAAAACCAAAGAATCCATACTGAAAGACTCCTGTAAGCATCTAGAAGAAGAGATTGAAAAAGGTCCACCCTTACAAAACTAGCAGTCTAGTTTCTAGAAGACCTGCAGTCTTCCAGAGAGAAACAAACAAATCAAAGACAGTGAATGGGTCGTAAATCTAAGTGGCTTTGAGTCAGTCAAGAGGCGCCCAATGCAAGAGGTTGGTGGGACAGTGTGTTCAAACTTCCGAACAAAAATAATATCTAACCTCGACATTGGTGTTTATCAAAACTGCCAGGCAAGTTGTACATATACCCAGGTATTATGAGGCTCATGCCTCTTCTCAGGGAAGCCAGCTGAAGTAAGCAGAAGAGAACCAAGGCTGGCTCCCTCGTGGTGAAGGAAGATCCCCAGGGTATCTCTGAGTGGCCAGCAGAGGGGGCAACTAATTCAGACCAAAGCGAGGAAGCCTGGTGGACTCTTTCTGAGATGGACTTGATAGACCGCTTAAACAGGGTAAGGGGATTTAGAAACTGATAGAAAGCGTAGGGCAGAGCTTGCATCAGAACACAGAGCAGGCCGTAGGGAAAATAGTGATTCAGGAAAACCAAACATGGCGGAGATGGAATGGGGCTAAGCGGGGAGGATGTACATGTGCAGAGGACAGTTGTCTTTGCTGTGGTGAAGGGGGTTCGGATGATATAGAACTGAAGAATCGGGGGACTGACAGGGGGACTCAGCGGACAAAGGGGTCTGCCTGACAAGCTGAGGTCAACCTGCAGGCCCCGCGTGCTGAAGGGAGGTTCCCACAGGTTGTCCTCTGACCCCCAGACGACGAACCATGTGTGTACAAGTACAGACACAACACAAATAAATGTCCGAAAAGCAGAAAATTAAAAAGCAGCTACAGAAAGAAAAGAAATTCCAAGTATTGAAAGTATTCTCTTGGAAAACACTTACTCCACTTACTTTTCTTTTCTTTCTGTTTTTTGAGAGAAGGCTTCTCTGGGTAGCCCTGGCTGTCCTGGAACTTGCTCTGTAGACCAGGCTGTCCTCGAACCCACAGAGTTCTGCCTGCCTCCTGAGCACTAGGATCAAAGGTGTGCGCCGCCGCCGCCGCCGCTGCCACCACCACCAGGCTCAGAACACTTACTTTTATTTCATTAATATTATTATTTTTTTGATAATAGACCACGGGCTCATTTTCTCTCCCTGACAACGAAAACATAGGAAATAACATGGGGGAAAAAAAAAAAAAAGAGTACATGGGACCAAAGAGACTAGCTGGAAGGAATTCACAAGAGCCGAGGAGAGTCTGGATGATGCTCAGTGGGGGAAGCCTGTACTTCACATGTGCATGGCCCATGGTTGGGTCCCTCAGTGCTAAAAGAGAAAAGACCTGGCTACCGGTGATTTCACCTGGATCGGCCATCGTAGAGGCGGGGAGGGGTGGGAGGGGTGAACAACCGGGAGATCCGGCGCTTTGGTTTCTAGTGTTGTCAGATACATTGTCTAGGCCAGCCCTCCCGGCACATGCTTGGAATCCCAGCTCTTGAGAGGCAGAGGCAGGAGAGTTGTTGCAAGTTTCAGGCTAGCCAAAGGTACTTAGCCAGCTACCGTCTTTAAAAAAAAAAAAAAAAAAAAAAAAAGCCTGGTGGTGGCGGTGGCAGGGGTTCCGGAGCGCACACCTTTAATCCCAGCACACGGAAGGCAGAGGCAGGTGGTTCTCCATGAGTAGAGGCCAGAGTTGGTCTACAAAAAAAGTTCCAGGGCAGTCGGGGCTATGCAGAGAAACCCTCTCTCTCAAAAAAAAAAAAAAAAAAAAAAAAAAAGAAAAAAAAAGAAAGAAAGGAGGAGATTCAGAGATTCAAAACAAAACACAAAGACCCCAGGCAGTAGATACTCTTGAGAGAGGATGCCCAGCGGTGGAAAGGGGGTTGGGATAGAACCATGATCGAGACTCACTCCATGCTTCCTGGAAACAAATGATGTTGACTTCACACATGGCGGCTACCTCGGCAATAGCCTCTATGCGCTTGTGGAGGGCAGAGACCTGGCAATTTAAAAAGCAAAGATTAGCCTAGAGTCACCACTGTTGTTGAGACAACTTAAAGGAATCTGTCCCAACGGGACCTCAAAACTCCCGCCTGACCATGTGCAAAGGGAAAAGAGGTGGGTGGGAGGTTTGTGACCTGTTTGCTATTTTCATCAGACTAAAACCTGCAAGACAGATGGAAGAAAAGCAGCTCTGGGCTCCCGCAGACATGAACCCTGACCCCTCCCCACCCTTTATCCTTCATACACCATCCCCCATCCCACCCTATCCTACCTCCCTCCCCCCACCCCCATGATGGAGAAACAACACTGGTCTCATGGTGTGGCTGTACTTCCAGTATGCACGGCAGGAGTGTGCCCATATACAGACACACTCCCCAACACACAACCGTGCCACACCCTAGGCCAGCTGCTCTCTGAATGAAGGGCAGCCCGCCCTGTGCCATCCTGTACTCACATCTGCTGTCTGCTAAGACGTGGCTTTCTGGCTGGTTTACATCTTAAATGTACTGGGATGTGTTCTTGGCCGGGAGTGTGCCTCCTTCTCCTCTCTTCCAGAAGGTGGTACCCCTGTCCCACGTCACCCCCCATAAACTCTCTCAGCTCTTTTCAGGCACCCCTGTGGCAATACTACTGTGGTGCTATGGTTCCTCTCTTGTTTGTCACTCAGAGGACCCTGCATGCTCCTCCAGAGAAGGAAGAAACATTCTTGTCATCTGTGTCCTCAGCAAAGGGTCTGGCTCCCAGAAGGCAATAAGATAATGTTAATTAATAATAATTTTTTTAAGAGCCCAGAAGGCCAGGCTGAAAATCCAAGGAGCACATCCTTTCCTATGTCCTCACGCTCACAGTCTCTTCCCAAGAGGCTGTGAGCGCCACTCAGGCATAGGAATGTGTGTTTGCGAAGCACCATCAAGATGCAGAGCAAGCTTCCAGGGGCCATGTTGGTGAGAATGTCCCTGTGTTTATAGCCTGACAATGTAGAGTTGTTTACAAACAGCAAGCCCAGGGAGAATGGTGAACTGAGAATCACATCGTGTGTGTGTGTGTGTGTGTGTGTGTGTGTCCCCTTTTATCCTTTTTTCATATACATGGAAGTGTAGGGCCAGTCTGGCCTGGAATTCAAGTGACCCGAGGTTTCCTGAAAACCCTTAAGAACTACCACGTGTGCTGAGGTAATCTCTACAGACAATGCCACCAAAGTTCCAGAAAAACTGCTTTTTTTAAAAAAACAAAAACAAAACAAAGAACTACCGCCATATACTTATACAGCTGTATAAGCAAACTGCCTGCATCCGTGATGTGATATTTTAAGGAACTATAAAATACTACCACGTTGATTAACTATACGGTAAAGGAATGTCTACCAGATTCTCACAGCCTGTGGGACTCTTAGCAAGCACAGAGACCCACATTAGAAAACACTCTGGGCAGAGTGAGCTCCGGGCTTTATGATGAGCAGAAAACCCGGGTGTGACAGAGGTCAGTGCTCGGGCCCTGAGCTCCAGGAGGCATCCTCGGAGAGAGCTGGAGCTGCCAAAGGGGCGCTCCCCCAGTTGGCAAATGAAATTTCAGAGGAGTGGTAGGAACCGCTGACGGGTGGGTAGAAAGATGAGCAAGGTCTGAGAAGAGGAGAAAGGGCCAGAGCGGGAAGAGAAGAGCTGGGGATCAGACTGGAAGGAAGGACAGAGGGGAGTGAGCCAGCTGCCCTTCAGGAACCCTGGCAGCAGCCCTCAGTTCAGCCCCTGACTGCACAGCAGGACAAGCCAGAGCCCCATTTATGTGTGAAGAAAAAAAAAAAAAAAAAGACAGCACCTGTTCTGCCACAGGGGCGGAAGTGGGGAGCGGGATCCTGTTCTGAACCAGCCCCACGCGCACGACCCGCGGGCATCTCTGCTGCTCCTTGGCTGCCCCGAAGGCGTATCCCTTTAGCTCAAAGTTTCTCTCGGAGGCGGCTTCTAAAGCTTTTCTGGGCAGATCGAGATTCCTGAAAAGGCAAGAGAGAAGAGAGAGAGAAAGGCTTCTAAGAGTCTGATCTAGTTAATGCCCCGCCCCTTGGGGGGAAGGGAGGTCAGACCATGTGTGAAGCCCTGGGTCAGACCCAACACTGAAAAAAAAAAAATCCCCTAATGCTCTGTAGTTGTTTCTCCGATAAAGAAGCAGTGTAGGGTATCTTGTTGGGAAAGCTTCCAGCACATGGCCAGTCCTGACTAGGTCTGGCAAAGGGAGGCAGTTTTCTAAATCAACAGGCTAGAGTTTGCAGCTACACAGGATCAGGGCAAAGACTGAAGTCCCAGTGGCCAGTACAGACAGGAAGGAACTGGCTCCTAAAAAAACGTTTTTGAACCAGGATCAGAGGGCTGTTTGGATCCTAGAGTGTGGGGTAGCTGAGCTACCAAGAGGGGCTAGGGTTAGGGGGCTCAGGAGACAGGATGGGTGGAGGCCAGGAGGTTCTAGAAAAGAGAGGCTCTGTACTCATTTGCCCCTCAGGAAGCTGTATTTCAGGTGGCCATCCCACAGCCTTCTTCTCCATACTTCAGCTAGTTCATGCCTGGTGCGGAGCGGCTGCTGGGTGAGTGTGAAAGGGCGCAGGTATAAAGGTTTACCCACATTTGTGGTTCATCACTAACGGCTAGGGGATTATTTACTTTCCACCACAGAGACCACGGGTCAGGCAGCAAATCCCTCCCGATGCCTGCTCATGTCCAGGGCTGGGGTGAAACCCCAGGGGCACAGTTCATGGCCCAGGCCCAGGAAGGGCTTACCATCTACGGGCAAGCTGATTATGAAATGCCAAGAACACATCAAAAAATAACCTGACAGGCGTTACCTAATCATCATATTCCTCTCCTACTTGAAGTCACTCTCTTCAAGATGTCTCTTTCCAAATCACAGCCCTGTCAGTCCAAGCCCCCTGTCTCCACCCCCTGCCAGGAGCTTCCATGACAGCTCTGAGCTGGGTTCCGCCCCTGACAATCAGCCTGCTTTTCAAGCAGTCAAGGCTCCCTTTCCCCTGGCAGATTAGAAATAGCTGCAGGGCCCACACGTGGCCTCCCCTCACTGTGATGCCTCAGAGTCTTCCCACCCTGGGGGAAGGGGCCCTGCCTGTGGGTCTCAGGCCCTGGGAACTCTTCCTTGGTGAGAACAGTTGTTCCTTCCCACCTCCCTGCAGATACTGTTTCTTGAACCTGAGGGGAGGCGGTCCCGGCTGCTCCACGCTCCAGGCCACCTGCCTTTTGGCCATAGCGTTCTGTGTTCTGTATCTTCTTGATGACGCCTTTTTTTTTTTTTTTTTTTTTATGGTTGCCGCTTATGAGATCGCCCTGCCACCCTGTTATTCCAACTTGTAAATCCTCACTCCCTACCCTGCTTGCCTTCAGGAGTCCCAGCTCTACACTCCAGGAATGGTTTGGTTTCCTCCACAGTCTGTGGGACAATGCGTGGACACTGTGAGCGGCTGAATGCGTGCCTCCCACCATCATTGGAAATACGGAAATCCTAAATCTAAGAGGGCCTCGTGTGAGTACACTGTGAGCTTGGACCCGCTACAGAGGCGTTAGCACTCCTGCTAAAGAAGTTGCCATTTGTAAATCCAGAAATATATGTGTATAATGTATATAAACATAGACACATATGTATATGTGTGATATTTATGTATACACACACACACATATATATATATGGTTTTGTGTTTTGTTTTTTTTTGGTTTTTTTTTTGAGACAGGTTTTCTCTGTGTAGCCCTGGCTATCCTGGAACTCACTCTGTAGACCAGGCTGGCCTCGAACTTGCAGCGTCCCATGCTGCATACAGCTATCCGTCCCTGTAGTAGTTCAGTGGTTCTCAACCTTCCCAGTGCTGCAACCCTTTAATACAGTTCCTCACGTTGTGGTGATGCCCAACCCTAAAATTATTCTGTGGCCACTTCATAACTGTAATTTCGCTACCGTTATGAGTCCTAATGAAAATATCTGATAGGCAGGATATCTGATATATGACCCAAGACCCACAGGTTGAGAGCCACAGTTGTACTTGGTTTCAGCTTCTCTTCCTCTCTTGCGATGGAGACCCTCAGCTCCCCTCTGCTCTCCCTCAGCTTCAAGGAGGAAGGCTTTGTTACCCGGCTCCAGCACACACACTTCTAGGTGCCCCTCCTTACGAGAGTCGAGGTAGACCTTGCTTAAGGGCCCTAGGCTTCCGCTTCCTCAGCACCCTCTCACTTTGGAAACTTCATCTCTCTTCCTCTAGTGGCTCTTTGCCATTAGTACTTTAAATTATTAAACTAAAACACCGTTACAAAGGAAACGTGTGTCTGGAAACCACAGCACGGGGGAAAGAAAACGAGAAATAAATCTTCTCCACACTGTGGATCCAAAGCTCAAAGCGAGCCCCGTCAACGTTTTGTGCATCCTTCCAAAGAGGTTCAGAAAGTACACACGTGCTGGCAACACTCTGCCTTTCCTCCTCATCATCTTGCCCATCGTACCTGGTACACGGAGGCATGTGAACAGCGTGACTCTTCTGTCAGCGAGGGACTGCAGAGATTACTTCAGTCCCCTATGACTCTAGTGGACCCGGGAAGCTCCTGTCACCTTGTGACGTCCCAGTTGTCCTGCCCTCACAGTACATTATATCACTGTGTTTGCAGTGATCCTGGCACACGCTCCCACAGTATAGCAGTCGTGGAAAAGTCCGGCTTATGCAGTTACGGACAGAACACAACACTTGAGAGTGATAACCAGTAACTGTGTTGCCGGCTTTAAGTTAGAATGGACCATGATGGTATATATTTTTTTCTAATTCAAGTGATCAAGCAGTTGAACTTTAAACTTTTAAGCCCCACCCCAAATGTTGCGTTCTACCATTTTCACTGAATAAGACCTCCTGTTTTGATGATTTCTGTTGAACAGCAAGTTAGTTCTCTCCAATGGTTTCCATTCATCAGTCATGACAGATGGCTTACTATGGGTCCTACTGCCTTCGGGGAATTCTACCAGATGAAAACGGCAATTTCTTAGTGAAGTCCCTATCATGGTTGACCAAGGAGTCCTGTCTTGGCTTCCAAGGCTTCATTCCGCTCAATATGATATTCCTGAAACCTCACGGATGTCCCTTGTGTCATTCTTTAATATTTCTGTGAGTGATGTTCTGAACATTCAGGTTTCACTTCTGTGAAGTCCTTCATACATTCAAAAAAGTGGGTTTCTGTACATTTAATTTATGTTCCTAGCTGTTCCTTAAGGCATTTGGTCAGATTCTGGTATCTGTGTAGCCACGTTCAGCGCTTGCCTGGCATGAAGGAAACCCTGAGTCTGGGTCTCAGCACCACCAGCAAAAAATAAGATAAAATAATAAACAAAGAGAGCCCTCCTCTGCATGGGCAGAAATCATGTGTTA
This sequence comes from Psammomys obesus, assembly GCF_907164565.1. Classification (NCBI taxonomy): domain Eukaryota; kingdom Metazoa; phylum Chordata; class Mammalia; order Rodentia; family Muridae; genus Psammomys; species Psammomys obesus. The sequence goes on along the minus strand of NW_026585698.1, from coordinate 13,981,255 downwards.
CTAATGGTCCCTCTAATGTTCTATGCAAAAAAAAGTGAGCGACAAATGTTTAAGGGATTAGTGAACCCTTCTTGGTTCTGCTCTTTGGGGATCTCATTTGTCTGGTGTAGGCAACCCTCGCTCATGTAACCCTCTCACTCAGTAAATATTTAATAGGCTTCGTCAGTATATTAGACCCAGCAAGAAATCTGGAGCTAAGCTGACTGGGGAAATAGCCAGGTACAAGCTGGCCTCTGAAGAATGAACAAGAGTTTCAGTGGGAGGAGTTTTAAAGTATTTTAAAGAAAGAATAATTGTCTTTCTTCCGTTGAAAATTCTATTCATAGCCAAACCCCACCCAAGCATAAGAATTAAGCATGTATGAAAGTTTACACCTCAAGAGATAAAACATGAAAAGGTCGTCAGGGGAACAAAACCCAAGAGAAGAATGGAAAACAAGCCAAGGCACTCGGTTCAGCTACTGGGGGCCAGACCCCAGGGTCAGGGCCTGGTAGTCAGTCACAGGCTGGCACTTTACTCTCAGTTACAAATTTTCCCTACTCTGTGGTTCCTCAAATGCTGATACAGCCCTTCTCCCTTGGTCACCCTTGGCCTGGCCTCAGCCTTACCCAGAATGTATGCCCAGCTGCCTCTGTGGGAAACATTTCTTTCTTCATCATGCCTCTCGACCTTTTTTTTTTAACCTCTGACATCAACAAATTTACTCAATTCCAGGAGAACATGCTTTCTTTATCCTTAGAGCAGAGCAATTTCCTTCTCTAGAAATTGGGGTAAGACACCCCTTGCTTCAGATAAAAAAGGAAAAATCCTTCTTGGGGAGCCTCGGTTCTAATACTTCTCTTGTGACTGATGTGCTGCTGCTGATGTTTGGGGGGATTTTGTATGGGGTTGTGGAAACCCAGGCCTCTGGCATGCCCCGCAGGCCACTGAGCTATCACCCACCCGTATGACTGACTGCCGTTTGACTGACTGATACTGTAAATACAGTAGAAAGTAGAGCATTCTGGGGTCATCTAGCCCAGTACAACTTATAGAAAGGCTTTTGGTTGGGGGGGGGGTTGTCAAAACACCAGTGAGGTTGTTCTACCATCTACATGTTGTGGTAGACTTAGTGGATCATCGGGCCTCCCTGCAGGAATCCTAAGGGTTCCAGGAATTACTGATTTAGACACCGATATCTTCAGGGGATCAAGGTCCTAATTCGAGGTCACTGGCACACAGTCCTAGAGCAAACAAACAAGCTAGACCGGAGAATGCCCGAACAGGCCAATTTAAGCAAGCAACTGGATAGAGATTTAGCAAGATCAGAGTTCACATTTCATCCTAACAGCCTAGAAAAACCCCCTTACAGGGTTTTTATGCAAAGGACAAGGACATGGCCCATTTGAAGACCACCTTCTGCAACCTTCTGGTTGCTTCCCAGGTGGGTGGCAGGGAGGATTGAAAAGAAAGTCAGGGGTGGGGGGCGTATTTTATCTGGCAGCTCTGTTCTGCCAGATGCCCAACAAGCAACACTCTAAAATAAAATAAAATAATCTGGTGATCTGCTGCCAGCTTGCCCAGTATGGGAAAGCGTGTGCTAACAACTCTCCTGCCTCCACAGTCTGGAAGTTCCCTTAGCCAGTTTGATCCAGTAGGCCTCCATCTCAGAGCTGCTAGGTCACAGCAGGAAGGAGGGAGGTTTCAGGGGACCCTAGTTGGGGGCATAGGACAGATAAAAGCTGGGACCTGAGTCAAAGCTGGGAGCTCCTGGAGGGGAGGAGAGTTGGGGTGACCACAGAGCTAGCCTGAAGAGACAAATTCCCTTTCTTCCCTGTTTTGTCCCACACTAGGCGAGGGTTGGGCGAGTGGTGTGTCCCTGGAACAGGCAGTTTGTAAGGGTCACTCCCTAAAGATCGCCATCACACCGGACCTGTGGCCTCTGTGAGCCTGAAGGGCTTCTTCATCACTGCGCCCACAGAGCCTTTTGAATCCCAGAAGCCCTCCCCTTGCTCCCTCCCCCCCCAGCCCACCCACAGTGCCTCCAAATCCCCCAAACTCAGCCGCTGGGCCTCTGACCTCGTCTGCTTGCCATAGAGAATTCGCTTCACCTGGTCCAAATCATCGGGTGGCAAGTGCTTTTCCAAGCACTGCTCCAGGGACTGCCACTCAGGTCCCGCCATGGCCGGAGGCTGCAGGTTCTGCTGTCCCGCGCCAATGGCCTGCCCTCTGCACCCTTACGAGGAGACGGAGGCAGAAGCCTGGCAGTAGTCCAGAAGGACCGGATTTGGTGCTCTGGGGGAAGGAGGGCACACGTGCAGACAACACCCTCCTCACGCCTCCAGGCAGAACCTTTCTATTGGCTCTCTCTTCATCTGGTGGCCAGACTTGCCTTCTGGACCAGTGTGGGTCCCAGCTGCAGGCTTTTCCTGGCCCAGGTGTCTCCTTCTTCCTCTCTTTCCCTTTTCTCTCAGGTACAGCTGGAGATCTTTCCAATAGGTGGGCGTGGGGCCTGGGCTGAGGTGACTCGACCTTGGTCTTGGTCAGCAAGGCCCTCTACAAGGGGCACAGGTCAGATGAGTCAGATGATGGAAGCTGGTGTCCCAGGCACTACTCTGGAGAAACGACTGCAGGATGCGGGATCCCAAGCAGGGGTCTCCTTGTACTCCGATGATGCTACTGCAGGATCACTGCCTTTCTGCGGTACGCATGCGCACGTGGGCGCTTTGTTCGCCGCACTGGACTTTTCTCGGAGGTGGTAGTGGTGAAAGACCCTCTTGTTCTTCCCTGGACCCCACGGATGCTATACACTTGGGAGCTAGAGAAGAGATTCCTTACGTACACACCCCCGTGGATGACGTCAGCATAGCCAGACAGAAGGGTGGGGCAAGCAGTCCCTGACGCTGATTTAGTCCCGAGGCCTGGGGAAGTTACCCCGTCACACGGGCTCATCTGTTTCGTTCCCTGTGAGGTTGGAAGGCCATGACTACTTTCCATCCTCGCTGGAGTTTGCTTCAGTGGTGAAAGCACTAGCCTCCTTGCTACAGGCCCTGGAGCGCGAGGGCGAGGCTTAAGATGTTTAAGTTTTATCGCTGCTTTGATGTTATCAGACACTTTCTAGTGTCTTCCTTTTCTAGAAACTGAGCGCTTTCCGTCGGAGACTTCACAAAGACAGTAGAGATAAAGTTAGAAAGACAGCTGGCTCTCCGCGAGTGGAGAGCTCTCCCACAGCTGCCTGTTCAACCAACCTCCATCCAAACAACTTCCTCCAAGTTGTGTCTATTTTGAAAACAGACTTTTCCCCCCTCCACGTTATTTCCTAAACAATACAATTACTTGCTTCTACAGCATTTACATTGGATTGGTCTCAGCCTTACATAGGGTCACTATGGCTGTGGTGAAACACCATTACCAAAAGGAGCTTGGGGAGGAAAGGGTTTATTTCACTCAGTTCCATATAACAAAAGCAGGGAGGGCAGGAAGCTGGAGGCAGGAAGGAGCTGATGCAGAGGCCATGGAGGGGTGCTGCTTACTGGCTTGCTCCCCATGGCTTGTTCAGCCTGCTTTCTCATAGAACTCATGACCGCCAGCCCAGGGATGGCCCCACCCACACTGGCCTGGGCCCTCCCCCATCAGCCGTTAATTTAGAAAAATGCCCTACAGGCTTGCCTACAGTCCATCTTACGGAGGCATTTTCTCAGTTGCGTGCGGTTCCTTCCTCTCTGTCAACTTCAGCTTGTGCCACTTTTGACAGAGTTAGGTATTATAACTCATCTAGAGACCATTTAAAATAGGTGATATAAGCCGGCCAGCGGCACACGCCTTTAATCCCAGCACTTGGGGGAGCTGAGGCAGGTGGATCGCTTGTGAGTTTGAGGCCAGCCTGGTCTACAAAGTGAGTCCAGGGCAGCCAAGGCTACACAGAGAAACCCTGTCTCAAAAAAAAAAAAAAAAAAAAACAAACAAACAAACAAAAAAAAAAAACTAACTAACTAAAATAGGTGGCATAGCTTATCTGCAAATACTATACTATGTTAAAGAAGGGACTCGTGCTTCCAGGATTTGGGCTCCTTAGGGGTCCTAGAATCAGTTTTACGTGGATACCTACCCTTTAAACAATGTAACTTTAGAAGCCAGGAAAATTGCACATGTGGCTATTGTTAAGACACTTAACTGTCCCCTCCCTCCATTCCTCCATTCCTTCCTTCCTTCCTTCCTTCCTCCCTCCCTCCCTTCCTTCCTCCCTTTCTCTTTTTAAACTGGATCTGCCTATGTCTGTCTGTCTGGCCTGGCACTCCCTGCATATACCAGGCTGACCCCAAACACACAGGTCCACCTGACTTGTCTCCCCAGGGGCTGGGATTAAAGGTGTTCCCTACCACACCCAGAAGGCACACTCTTTCTTGAGATTCAGGATGTCCAGGTCTTGGGTGTCTTGTGCTAAAGAGTGTGTGTGTGTGTGTGTGTGTGTGTGTGTGTGACTGTGGCATGTGCACACGCGTGTGCTATGTGGGTGCCTGCCTGCCCCATCCCAGGGCTTAAATCTGTATTAAAACCTTTTTTTTTTTTTAAAGGAATTCATTTTTAAATTAAAAATTTTTCATGTGTATTGTGTGTCTGTGTGTTCATGACTAATATATGTGTGATGGTGCCCTTGGAGTCTAGAAAAGAGTGTCAGAACCCCTGGATCTGGGGTTGCAGGCCTTTCTGAGCTTCTGAACACAGATTCTCAGGTCCACTGGAAGAGTGGCAAATGTTAAGGCCTTGTCTTAATAAACTCCAACTTCACCTCATTCTGAAGACAAGTTTCCTGCTTTATCTCAATAGAGGTCTCTAGAAAGGACCTCTAGACCCCAGCTGCTGCAACCAATGCCTCGCTCTCCTGCAGAAGACTGTGACAGGTTACAAAGAAACAAATCTACATGTCTGTTATTAATAGCTATTTAATAAAAGAAAATACAGTTTGAAGTTGGAGAAGACTGAAAGAAAACTAAGCCTCTCAAAAGTCCCCGGCCACTCACATCAAAGAGGGCCACCAGGCTTCTGCAACATCAGGACCAGTTTTTAATGGATTTTCTTCCAGACTCATTCGCAAAGCTAAACACTGTCTTGTTAAAGCAAAACACCAGTCTAGAGCAATGGCAGAAGATTACTGAACACTGGATGCTCCTTATTTCCCACCAGAGGACTCCCTTAGATCTACTAATTTTGTTTTGGAAATGCCTGACCTTTCCCTACTCACCTGAAGGCACTATGATGCTAGTGACCGGGTAGAAGTCTTTGTGTTTGGGACAGTGAACAGGTTTCATCTAGTCTGACAGCTGATGGTATCATGATGCATTGGGCTTGTTGGTCATGACAAAAATCAAAGCTGCCATAGGAAAGGAACTGACTGTATGAGGGAGGGAAGCTTTGTATTCAGTCAGGAAAGAGTTTGTTTTGTTTTGTTTCAAGACAGGGTTTCTCTGTGTAGCCTTGTAGACCAGGCTGTCATCGAACTTATAGAGTTCTACCTGCCTCTGCCTCCCTGAGTGCTGGCTGGGACTACAGGCATGCACCACCGTGCCTGGCTAGACTTTTTATTTTTATTTTTATTTTTTTGTAAGTGTAGCTTGCGGGAAACTGGTAGCAATGAACGTGATTCACAGTGCAAGTCGGTTTTGCCCAGTGGAGAAGCAATTGTTCACTGCACTGAGTAGTTGTGAGTTCACTTGTAAATCAGTTTATCTGGTTTTAACACCTTACTCTTACTCTTGTTAATGAGCTGAATAGCGTTCCAATGACACACTCTCTGCTGAGACTATTCTGTGCGATAGGTGTGTTCATTACACATTTAGTTGTTAGCTCTAGAGCAGTGGTTCTCAACCTTCCTAGTCCTGCGACCCTTTTAATACAGTTCCTGTTGTTGCGCTGACCCCAAACATAAAGTTATTTTTGTTGCTACTCCGTAAGTAGTAGCAACAAAATTTTGCTACAGTTATGAACTGTAATGTGATATGCAACACTTGTGATAGGGTCATTTGACCTCCCAAAGGGGTCAGGACCAATAGGTTGAATACCTGGGGAACCTCCCAGGACTCAGCAAGACTCACCTTTAGGGTATCCAGTTGCTAACTGCGATGGGTTTAAGCACACATTCTTCCTAAAATGAATGAAACCTGCAATAAATTATAACACGAAGAGAAAACTTTAGAAAGGTCAAAGGAGGCTTTCCCAAGTTGGATAGGCACAGAAAATACTCTTTACCCTACTCACTGGAGAGATTAAAAGCAAACAAACAAAAAGATTCAAGCAGGGTGAAGTGGTGGTGGTCCAGGCCTGTAACCCCAGCGGTGGGAGGCTGAGGTAAGATGTTTAATTCTTGGAGGTTAGCCCGGGTTACATAGGGATAACTGTCTCAAAACAACAAACCAACTGAGGTTAGCCAGAACAGTCAAGTAGATAGTTCTTCCTTATTCTGTCTCTTCCTCATTTTTATTGGGTTTTATTTTATGCACACGGTTACTCTGCCTGCGTGTATGGCCACATATCACACGCATACAGTTTCTGCAGACACCAGAAGAGGGAGTTGGATCCCCTGAAACTGGAGTGACGGGCAGCTGGTAGCGGCCATGTGGGTGCTGGAAATTGAACTCTGGTCCTCTGTAAGAGTAGCCAGTGCCCTTAACCACTGGCCATCAATTATATTTACAGTAAGCATGTACACCTTCACCTAGTTGCACTAATCCTCTACCCCCTTCTCAGACAGGAGGCCTTTGGGCTAATTTTTGCTTCTCTCTGACTTAGGTTTTCCTTGTTTCAGCCAGGATTTAGAAAAGCAGATGTGAGACTAAGGGTCGCTTGTGTCATGGAGGAAATGATCGGGTTGATAAAGGAAAGAAAGAAACACTTTTTGAAGAGCTAGCAAATGATAAAATCTGAAAATTGTTTTTTTTTTTTTGTGTGTGCGTTATGTATTAAATCAACATATATGCTCATATTTGTAAGTCATTAATGTGGCTCTCAAAGTTGTCTGAAAAATGAGTGAGAGCTCCTGAGTTTAAAAAGACATGAACCCAAACACTTTCCAAGAGTTTATAACTTGTATATATATTTATATATCTTTTATATATGTTTACATATCATTTCTTTTTAGAGGTAATCTCACCAGAACTGGTTTGGAACTTGCTATGCGGGCCAGACTGGCTTCAAATTGGCCATGCTCCTGCCTCAGCCTCATTAATGCTGTTATTGTTAAGGCCCCTCCAGGACACCTGGAATCATATTAGTTTAATAAAAAGCCGCAGGAGGCAAGGGAAGCCCTTATGCTCACAGATAAGCACTAGGGAAACCAGGAATGTTAAACACACAAGGTTGTCTCTTCAAACAGAAAACTGTGTACCTTGTTTTCTGCCCAGAAGGCTGGGAGTGGAGGTAGTTAAAAGCCAGGTGACCTTTGTGCTATCTGTAGGACCAAGACCACACTAGATCCTCTCCTAATCCCTTTTCATGAGCTTGTTTTTCTCAGTCAGTTCATAGAACCTATCTCTATTGATGATGTCACATGTACTCAATCTACAGAACTTGTCTTTAGGCAAGGCGTCACATGTACCTTGCAAAGAGCTTCAATGTAGTCATGTCTTAAGCTTTATTGTGCATATGGGGTTGAGTTAATTCTACCAGGAAACTTTTTTTTTTCCAAATTATGTGTGCCTAAATGTGCCTAAAATAAACTACTTTATATGCCTAAAATAAACTACTCAGAGTCAGACTCTTTGAACCAACACCATGTTGAACCAAACTGCCTTAACTCACACAGGTCTCTACTTTGCTGGCTCTGATGGTCAAAGACACACCCCAAAAACAGCAGCTGTGTTCCTTGCTCAACAGAATACTCATGTCCTTTTTATACTTCTTGCATAAACATTGTTCAACATCCACATGCTAATACAACAAAAAAGCTATCTCCCCCCCCCAAGTAAATAAGAAAATACTTATAAATACACTTAACCATGGAGGTGAAATACTTCTTCATTGAAAACTTCAAAGCATTGCAGAAAGAAACTGAAGAAGGTGTTAAAAAAAATAGAAAAGTCTCTCTTGCAGACAGAATGAAAGAGTTAATATTCTGAAATGGCTATGTCACTGGAAACAATCTACAGATTCATCACAGTTGCTACCAAAGTTCTAGTGACAGAGCCGCTGGTGAAATGGCTTAGTGGCAAAGCCACTCGCCACCAAGCCTGATAACCCAACTGAAAACCGAGGGTTCTATATCTGTGGAAGGTGAGAACCAACTTCCACGAATTGTCTCCCGACAACTTGTTAATACATTTATTATTTGCTTTTATTTATTTGTGTGTGCAAATATATACATGAGCACATAAATATACATCTATCTATCTATCTATCTATCTATCTATCTATCTATCTATCTATCT
>NW_026585698.1:13961196-13972846 GCF_907164565.1 Psammomys obesus | reverse complement strand
TCTATCTATCTATCTATCTATCTATCTATCTATCTATCTATCTATCTGTGAGTTCCTACATGCATGTCGCAGCATGTGTGTGGAGGTCAGGCGGAGACTGACAGAACTGAACCCCTGACATCCTCCTCTAGTACATGTACACACTCATGCACTGTACAGTCACATACAAATTCCAACGACATTTTTCACAGAACTAGGAAAAAAAGTTGAAAAATTCACGTGGCAGCACAGCGCAGTCCCCAGCGGAGAAAGCATTACGGCTGGTATCAGTGCCTGACCTCAAGTTATACTAGGCTCTTTCCCCCAGACCCCCTTCAGGCATTCCTCCTTGACTATCTCCATTCCTTTCTGCCACCTACCTACCCACCGAAATGCTCTCTACCACAGCCACCACGGCCACCATGGCCACCCCACTTGACTAGGACTCAGGGACGGCAATAGCAACCAAAGAAGAGAATGCCAACTCAACAAAGACAAGACAAGATGACACCAAGAAACATCTCAAACGTTGTAACTAGATCCCAAGGCAAAAGCATAAACATGACCAGCCAAGTCAATATATACACTTCTGCCAGAGGGCAGTAAGCCCAATGCAGAAGGCCCCGAGAAATGCAGGATAGCTGAAGCACAAGACAAGGACTTGTCTTGTCAAAAATAGCAATTATGAATATGTTCAAGGACCTGAAAGAGAATACGAATGAGTCCTTTAATGAAGTCTGTCAAAACATAGTAGAATGAAATAATGAAAACAATTCATAACATGAGAGAATTTAACAAATAGAATCACTAAAGAAAACACAAAAACTGAAGGTGAAAACTTTAGGATGTCAAACAAAACCTCAGAGGTAAGCCCCAGCAACAGAGTATAGGACATGGAAGAGAGAATCTCGGCTGTAGAACAGAGTAGAAGAAATGGATACGTCAGCCAAAGAAAATGCCAAATCTAAGACAGATCCAGGCATAAAACATCCAGGAAATCTGGGACTCTGTGAAAAACCCAAATATATGAAGAATGGGGATAGAGGAAGGAGAAGAAACCCGGGCTAAAGGCACAGAAAATATTTTTTAACAAACCCATGGGGGAAAAGAACACCGCCCTATAGAAGAAGATGTCTATTAGTGTACAGGAAGCATATAGAACACCAAAAAAGACTAGAAAAGAAACTCCCCATAATATATAATAATGAAAACACTAAACACACAGAAGAAAGCATATTAAAAGCAGCAGAGAAAAAAAACAAACAGAAAAACAATTCACTGACTTCTCAATGGAGACACTAAAAGCCACAACGGTTTGGACTAATGTTTGACAAACATGTCAGCCTACACTACTATAACCAGCAAAACTATCAATTCCAATTGATGGAGAAAGAAAAACATCCCATGATAAAACCGAATGTTTTTCTCTGCCGATCCAGTGCTAAGGAAGGCACTTGAAGGAAAACTTCAGTCTGAAGAGGTTAACCACACCCAAAAGGACACAGGCGATAAATAACCCCAGAATAGTTCATTAAAAGAGGAAGGAAAACTCACACCATAACAATAAAATAACAGGAATCAATAAACACTGCTCATCCATAACTCTCCATGTTAATGGTCTCAGTTCCCCAATAAAAAGGCACTCACTAACAGACTGGATTGGAAGATAGTGTCCATCTTTCTGCTGCATCCAAGAAGGATAGCCATCATCTCAGGGTAAAAAAACAGAAGAAGGCCTTCCAGCAAGCGGACCCAACAAGCGAGCAGGTGTAGCCATTTTAATATCTGACAAAATGGACTATAAAGCAAAGCTAATGAGACGAGATAGAGGGCAGTACTTACTCATGAAAGAAAAAAAAAATCCACCAAGAGGACATTCCAAGTCTTAACATCTATGTACCAAACTCAAGTGCACCCAAGTTCATATATGAAACACTGCCACAGCTAAAATCACATATTGAGCCTCACACACTGAGAGTGGAAACTTGAATATTCCACTCTCATCAGCAGACTGGTCACCCAGGAAAAAACTAAACAGAGAAAACCTGGAATTAAATAACATCATAAATCAAAAGGCTCTAGCAGACATCTACAGAACGTTCACCTAAATACCACAGATGTACTTTCTTCTCAGTAGCTCGTGGAACTGTCTCCAAAAGTAACCACAGACTAAGAAGACACAAACAACGCTCAACATACGTGAGAAATTTGAAATAACCCCCTGCATCCTATCTGACCACCACGGACTAAAGCTGGATATCAACAACAGCAGAAACTAGACAAACTTACAGAAACTGAGCAACTCACTTCTGAATGAAAAACGTGTCAAGAAAGAAAGAAAGAAAGAAAAAGAAATTACAATCCTTTTAGAATTGGATGAAAACGCAACCTACCTAAACCAATGGCATACATTAAAACACTGGAGACCTCTCTGACTAACAACTTAGTGATACACCTGAAAGCTCTAGCACAACAAGAAGGAATGACATCCAAAACCAGTAGACACCAAGAAATAATCAAAACGAAGGCTGAAATTAATGAAATGGAAACAACAAATAGAACCAATGAAACAAATAGGTGTTTCCCTAAGAATCAGTAAGAGTGGCAAATGCTTAGTCATATTAACTAAAAGAAAAAAAAAAGGGAGAAAGGATCTAAATAAGTAAAATTAAAAATCAAAAGGGGGACATTACAAGTGGCACTGAGGACATTCAGAGAAGCATAGGGACATACCTTAAAGATCTGTATGTCAGCTAAGTGGAAAACCTAAAAGAAATGGATGAATTTCTTAATAAATGAGTTATATGACCTACCAAAGGGCCAGGTGGAGCCAGTCTAGAATTCTATTAGACCTTCAAAGAAGAATTAATGCCTATCCATTTGGTTTTAATTAATTCCAGATGTAGTCAAGTTGACAACCAAGAACAGCCATCACATGTGTGGAACCTACATTTTTTTACCTCCCCCTCCCCCACTAAGACAGGGTTTTTCAGTAGCCCTGGCTGTACTGGACTCTGTTTGCAGACCAGGCGGGCCTTGAACTCACAGAGATCTGCCTGCCTCTGCCTCCCCAAGTGCTGGGATTCCACGCGTGTGCCACCATACCAGCTTGGAACCTACATTTAACCCAGAGTGTACTAGACAGTCAGTCGGGCTTGTCTGAGACCTAAAGCAACCAGCCCAGACTTCACGGTTTGAAATGTCTGAAACAGAGATGTGGTAATGAGCCTGTCTTCCTTTGAGTTGTTTTGTTTTTCCATCTGCTAGGCATTTGTCAGAGAGATCTGGAAACTAACTCAAATGAGATGAAAAGCAGGCTAGGGACAGATCCTGAGCAGAGAGCAGTATGTAAGAGCTTGTCCAGGGGGGACCTGCACGAGAGACTGGCTGCAGATGAGGTACAAGAAAACTGGCTAGAGGCAGCTGACAGTCAGCCGCTTTTAAAAATAGTACAAACCTGAGTCTCTTGGAAGGAAGAGCTCAGTAGGAGCACCGTGATGGAAGGTGAATAAAGGGAGGAGAAAACCCCCTTCATCTCGTGGAACCCCTAGACTTTCTCTCCCCACTCTTGCTGGCCCCTCTTCTCCCCCTCCTGTTTTTATGACCCCTATCCCATTAGCCTCCCTTTCCCTGTCTCATCCTCACCTTAGCGAGGTATCACTCAGAGAAAGACCTCTTTCTGCGCTGTGTACCAAGCCTTTCTACTAGAAAATTCTAAGGAAAAGGAAACCAGCAGGCTTTAACATGATCAGGATACCCACTGAAGGCTTTCTATGAGCTAGTGTCCTGCTGCCAGAGGCATAGATAAAACATTGTTTCTTTCCACAATGTCAGAATTTATTGAATAACAATAAATTCACAAAGTTGAGCAGTTTCTTCTTTTCTTCTTCTTCCTCTTCTTTTTTGGTTTTTTGAGACAGGCTTTCTCTGTGTAGCCCTGGCTGTCCTGGAACTCACTCTGTAGACCAGGCTGGCCACAAACTCAGAGATCCACCTGCCTCTGCCTCCAAAGTTTAAAGGAATGCCCCTCCACTGCCCAGCTTAAAGCTTAGCGGTCTCAATGACAGCAATTTGTCATAAAAATCTGTCTACCTTCTTATCCTGGCAGAAGCAAATGCAAGTTCTTTATTCCGATCTTTAACCCAAGTACTAACTCCCATCACCATGGCACTCAAGAAATACATCTCTGTCCATAAGTATGGGTCACAGACTAAATCCTCGTTAAGGAGCTGCAACAGGGCCCAGTGGCTGCAGAACCGGGCTGAGAAAAAGTCTTTATAGATAAGATAATGAAGCAGACTGGCTCCAGCAGGGGGCTCCTGAGTGAGATAACAGAGCTGCATAATTCAGCCGAGAGGTGGAAGGTCAAACTGGGTCCCAAGCAGGAAATGAGTCAAGAGCAGGAAATAGTGGGTCAGGTCCCAGTCCAGACGGGCCAACAGGTGGATGGGCAGGCAGTCAAGAAGGGAGTGAATCAAGTCAGGGGTCCTGGGCCCCTGCCTTACACACATAGGTATCAGGTGATAGGCTGAATAAGTGTCCATCACTTTTGTGGAGGTGGGGCGCAGACAATGAACTTATAGCTTTTCCTTGATCTGGTACATCCAATAAATTGCTGGGTCTGCTTTCCCTGATGTGACTTTAGTAGGTTCATGGGCCCCTACAATTTTAATTCTCCCCAATAAGCTTACTGGGTGGGCCTCTTTCTAGTTTCAGGATGCTGGATGGGCTGCCTGATGGGTGGTATGGTCTCCTAGTTCACACAGGGGCTGCAGCCATCCTTCTCCCTCGAAGCGGAGGGAAAAACTGCTTGTAAAATAGAATTTCCTAGAGCGGTGGTTCTCAACCCTCTTAACCCTGGGACCCGTTAGTACAGTTCCTCATGTTGTGGGGACCCCCTCCCCCAACTATAAAGTTACTTCGTTGCTACTTCATAACTGTAATTTTGCTACTGTTAGGAACTGTAATGTAAGTATCTGACATGCAGGGTATTTGATACAGGTTGAGAATCGCTGTCTAGAACAATGAATCAACCACCTTTTAAAGAACAGCACTGTTTTAAACAATATGGAGCAACTTAGACAAGGGTGTAGCTTGCTCTCAGCAACCAAGCGAGGCAGTTCGCAGCCGAAGATGAGTCACCCATGACCACGTCCATTGGCGAAACGGTCAGGTTTACCATACCTGAGCTGGCTCCTGCTTTCCCCTGGTACTTTGAGCGAGGACTGGACCCATACGCAGCACTTGGTGAGATTTTCACAGCTTGCTAGGATCCATCAGGACACTCTCTTGACTGCACCAAGAAGCTACAGAGCAGACTAACCTTTGCCGGTGGCCTTTAAAGATCGAGAACAAAACAAAACAACATCAACAAAAACCTCTTGTCATGGTAATGAGGAGGCCAAATGGGAAAGGCCTGGTTTTTCCGCCTTTTTGAGGAAAAGCCGATTTTTGTAGGAGATGCATCCTGACAGATCCCACATGTATAGTCGCTGTTCCCTCTGAAACTACTCCTGCTATGACCACTCCTGGGGTACCAACAGAGAATGTCTCAGATGTAAGCTTTTCTCCACAGGGAGTTAACCAGGCCAAGAATTCTGTCTGGAATGCTGTTTCCTTGGTACTTGAGTGTAAACCCCAGTAAAGCCGCATTTGAATGGTACTTCCCTGAACCAAGCTAAACATCCCTGACTGATTGGTGAAAGGAGGCCTGGAAAGGAAAATCTCTGAAGGCCTACTAGAAGAGGCCTCATCGCCAAATCGGAATGTCTCAAATGAACTTGAATTTTTCTCCTGCGTGTGATGATGGTGTCTTTCTTTGGGTTTCCATTGCTGTGAAGAGACACCATGATCGCGGCAACTCCTATAAAGAAAAGCATTTGGCTGGGACTGGCTTCCGGTTCTGAGGTTTAGTTCATTACTGTCATGGTGGGAAGCATGGCAGACGTGGTGCTGGAGAGGTAGCTGAGAGTTCTACTTCTGGGCCTGACCCGAGTATCTGAAACCTTAAAGCCCACCTCCAATGACACACTTCCTCCAACAAGGCCACACCCACTCCCACAAGGCCACACCTCCTCCAAGGTTACACCTAATAGTGCCACTCCCTATGAGGCCATTTTCTTTCAAACCACCACAGATGATTAATAATGATGGCCAACTTAATAGGATCTAGAATCGCCTAGGAGACAAGCCTGTGGGCACGGCTATGAGGGGTTGTCTGGATTAGACTCATGGAGGAGGGAAACAGGCTCACCCTAAAAAGAAGACGGCATCATGCTCAGGCCTGTAGTGTGACGAGCATAAAAAGGAAGAGGCCAGCCAAGTGTGACTCAGTTTTCCTCCTTGCTTCAACTTGCTCTTGACCTCGGTTCCAGAGTGATCCGTTAGTTTAGGAAGAAACAGAAGATGGTGTGGCATTAGGCACTCTCATTTGGCTCATCTCATGCTGTGGTATTGATCAGATTTCCAAGTTTCACATGAACATTGACCGGGAATGAGTTATAGAGAGAATTTGCTTTCTTCTTCTTCTTCTTCTTCTTCTTCTTCTTCTTCTTCTTCTTCTTCTTCTTCTTCTTCTTCTTCTTCTTCTTCTTAAGAAATCCATCTTGCTACAGGTAACACAGCTATCTGCTTGTATTTTGAGAATTGATAATCTAAAAGATCTGTAGTTGAAGAGAAAGAACACAGAACTCAGTAAATGAACAGGTTTTAATACTAGATTTAACTTCTGCATTGAGGGAATTATTTGGTATCTCATGAATTCTGCATTAAGCATTAGACTAATGATTCTGTGATTGGGGGAATTTGTTATTAGTGAGAGCAACATTTTAGTCACCAAGAAGAGAACTTTGGATATTAATGTCCCAGGTCAAGAACTGACTCTTATTTTATTGGAAAAACATGGATAGAAAGACTGCATGTATCCGATTATCCATGCAGTGTAGTATCTGCATGGATAATTATTAATTATTAGAAATTAATTCTATAATAATAATTATTATTAGAAAGGTATCTGGATAGAAATTGTCTACAGGTACTGATAAACATACTGCCATTAATGTAGTAGATGTTTATGCTTACTTTTTTCTAGGAGTGATAATGGCTTTAAATTGAATCATTTATAATCAATCTAGTGACAAAATAAGTTACTTGTAAGATGGATAATTTTGAAGAAGGCTACAGTCTGAGATCATGAAATAACACAAAACTTGATTAGCTTAAGCTGAAATTCAGCCCGTGAGCCATTATTCATTTAATGTGGCTTAGAAAACTAAGGGATCCAAAACCCAAGGCTGAACATTCAGGTCTCAAACTCAGGACATATTAATGTGGGAAAGAAGCTAGCCCATCTACCCTCTCCCCCAAATAATTGAATAATATCATGCATAATATGCATAATAATTGCATAACTGGCTTAATAGTACTATATATTAAGTATATATAGGAATACTCACTTAGATACAAGCTTAACGCAAGTGAAGACTATGCTTGCCTGCCAAAAGAGAGAGAGAGAAGTTTATATAGTCTTATATTGTTATAGTATCTAGAATGGAAAAGAGGTCATTGTCTTATTCTGTTCCATGCTGATAGAATACACACTAATCTCTAGGTAAGATATATTGCATACATATTTTCTTAAATATATAAAAAAGAAAGCAAGAAGCTGTTGACAGGGATATTTAACAACAAGAGTTGAAAACCATGGGATTACTGATATAGCAAAACAAAGCAAATGAACTAGGAAAGGACAGTACCATTTGATCTTGATTTCTGAAGAGGGGGTCATATATAAAAGGCTTTAATTTGTTCCACCTGCCCCAAGGATGGGAGTTAAGTCAATGATTAGAAACTAGGATAATTATTTCCAATAGACTGTGTCAAAAGATGAATAAGGGTGGGGCAGTGGTAGCACAGGCCTTTAATCCTAACACTCAGGAGGCAGAGGCAGGTGGATCTCTGGAGTTTGAAGCCAGCCTGGTCTACAGAGTGAGTTCCAGGACAGCCAAAGCTACATCGAAACTCTTTCTCGAAACACACACACACACACGCACACGCACTCACGCACTCACACACACACAGAAAGATGAGTTAGGATGCTAACAGGAGACTAACTTTCTCAGTCTTTCAGTATATTCAGGTACAGTCGCAATGGCCACTTGGTGGGAGTATTGCAGAAGATAATTCCTTCAGCTAGAAAGACCATGATTTATGTGCAGTGCTGTACCACGAACCACAAAACAAAGAAGCAAAAATCCCTTATGGAGAATCTAATCCAAATGACAACAAACAAATCAAATAACAATAAAAGATAGACAGCTGGTGTCTAAGATACAGAAGTCAAGAAACATGAAAGACCAAGTGGTGAGAACACATTAGAGCCAAGCAAGCTTATGCTTGTTACTTCAACCTTCTGTAGACACCAGCACCCTAAAGCCCATCACACTGGGTGCTGAAAAGCTGTAATGTGTGCCACGGCATTGTAATGACCAACAGGGCTCGATGCTCTACCAACGGCTCCACCACTAGCAAATTCAGCCCAACCTTTTTAAGCACTAGACTAGCTGTCCCCTTGGCTCCAAGTGTTACTTCGGATCTCAACATTGCCACCATCCCTGCCTAAAACAGAAGTCATTCATGTTTGACCCATCTGATCTCTCTGTAGTCATTCACTTATCGCCTCTATATACCCAAGCCTCTTTCTGCTTTGAAACTTAACATTGGCAAAGACTGGAGTCCAGATGGTGCGTGCCACCTTGGTCTTTGGCGCTGTTACCTCTTGGTAGAGTTTATAGCTCACGCTGCTTCCTAGAGAGCCACTGTTAAATCCCACTGCTCTTGAGCCTCACCTTTAGGTCGGTGAGAGTACTACAGTTCCAAACTTCAACTCTCCCTAAGGATTATAGTCACCCTTCATCACCAGAGCCTCTTCCAGTGGTTGTGGTTGTGGTAGAAATGCTGCTTTCAGGACTGATCCCAGGGCCTTGTGTATTCTAGACAAGCTTCTCGACCCCTCAGCTCAGGAGTCTCTTTAATAATCGTGAGTTTCTTTGATTTAAGGGTGATTTAGAATTCTGCCCGGTGGGTGCCCTCTTCCAAACTCAGCCTCCACAGTCACTATTCAAAAAGAATTCTTCCAGATGGAATTCTTCCACCTCTGCTGATTATGAACTGCAGCTGTGCAGATCCTGTGACGCTCAGTTTGGGTCTTACAACTGCTCAGCATTTATTCTAGTTATTGGTTACATTTATAAACACACACCTAGTGAGCCAGGCATTGGAGCTAAATATTAACACCATACACAGTGCTTGTTGCCATAATTATCATCACAATAATTTCTACTTCTTGAGCTCCTATGTGCCAGGTACCATGAAAGGCCTATAGTGGCAGGCTTAGAGAGGACTAGAGGGGTGTCACCTAGGTCTACAATTGACAGCCCTCGAAGAAGATCAGAATTATAGACACAGCACATGATGTCAGTGTTCTCGGTGTTAACAAATAGCATTACCAAAAGTGCCATTAAAGTCCAGATGTGGGAGAACAATTTTGAGCCAGAAACCTATGCGGTACCCATGGGAGGGCTGGTTCAAGGAGTAAAGGCTGGGCTATAATCAGAAGGCAACCACTGTAAAGTACTGAGTCTATCTGGATCACAAGCAGAAAGAGGGTCCTGCTCCAATAACGTACAAGAAGCAGATCTACACTGTTCTAGACTTGAAGGGGAACCCTTTGGAACTCTACTATATTCTCCAGAGAAAATGACTGCACGAATTTGAATACACAGAAAGAATAAGGCCCATGTCTGAAATTATCCAATTAAAGGAAGGAATATTGTGGTCTTCAGTTGAGAGAGAGAGAGAGAGAGAGAAAGAGAGAGAGAGAAAGAGAAAGTAAAGAGCTTACAAAATGAAAGATAATTCAGTCACCTAAGTGTGCATTGACTAAAGTACTTGACAGGGCTAGAAGAACTCTTTCCTTTTGGTAACTCAAGACTGCAAGCTTCCAACTCTGTTAATAGAGTTAATACTTGTAAATGTGTGGCCTGTTCGAGTGGTGGATGAGTAGAGTTCAAAAGAAGAATAAGTAAAACCTACTTCAAGTATCAGTTAGTGAACAAAGTCCCTGGTGGCAAATACACAAAAGCCTTCATTCTCAGACTCAGTAGGAGGGTAGGATATAATATTGATTGTTGACCTAAACTATAACATACTTAAACTATGTGAAAACACTGACCAAAAGAACTTGGAAAGGAAAGAGTTTATTTGGCTTATGGGTCACAGTTCATGATGGAAAAAAAGCCAAGGTGGAAACTCAAGACAGGAATTTGGAAGCAGGAACTGAAGCAGAGGCAATGGAGGAATGCTGCTCACTGTCTTGCTCCCCGTGGCTTGCTCAACCTGCTTTCTTATACAATCCAGGACCACCAGCCACTGTGGCTTGCAACCATTCACATTAGTCATTAATAAAACAAACAAACAAACAACCTCTGTAGACATGCCTTCAAGCCAGTCTGATGGAGGCAAGTTTGGGTTGAGTTTGCAAAATCCAATCAGCAAGTATTATAATATCAGAATACATCAAACCTGACCGTCCCAAAACACTTTTATTTCTGATTTTCTATTTCTATAAAGCAGACTTAACTTCTTAAAATCTATGACAAATTTTCATGCCTGGATTTGTTTTCCTGTATTAATGAAGACAAAAATTGTGGGAAATGGATGAAACAAACAAAAAACATGAAGTTATTGGGGGGAGTGGCTCAAGAGATGGTTCAGGGTTAAGACTACTAGCTGCTCTTCCAGAGGACCAAGGTGTGATTCCCAGCATCCATGTGGTAGCTTACAACCATCTGTAACTCCAGTTACAGAGAAGGATCCAGTGATCTTTTCTGGCCTTCCTGATCACCAGGTACACACACTTACATAAGTGCGGGAAGAACACTTACACACATCAAATAGTTTTTGAAGTTATATACGTAAAGGGCATTTAACTAATCACTTTTCCAGATACTGAAGGCAGATTTTTATTTTATCAGAAGGAATATGGATCTCATGCAGTCAAGTTGAACCTAAACGAAGGCTGGCCTTGAACTTTTGATTCTCCTGCCTCCACCACCAGGCCTGAAAAGAGGTCTGTCTTATGCCTGGCTTAAAGTCGTAAGTTTTTAGGCTCCAGCTCACTCATGTGTTAGTTTTATAACTGAGCAAATTGTGTAACACATGGAATCTCCTTTATGATGTGGTTTTTTTTTTTTTTTTTTTTTTTTTTCTTTTTTTTGAGTTTTTTTTTTTGTGGCTGAGTTGCTTCCCGAAGTAGCCAGGGCTGCCGGCTGGCTCATCATGGCTGCTCTGTGTTTCTTTAGCATACGATGAATTATTTGTACGCTCACTTCAAGGGTCACGAGGTTTTGTTCTGTGGTGCTGACTGACCTAAAATCAGCGATCCTCCTGTCTCAGGCTCCTGAGTACTGAGATGTACACTCATATGCAACCTGTATGATGAGCTTGTGTGTGTTGTTGTATGTTCCTTATATCTGGCACCGGGTTACACAAGCACATATTCAAATGAGTGAGTAATGGACTTTGGGTGTTTTCCCTCTGTTCTACTCCCATCTTTCCCCCTTTTACATCCCCTCCACTCCCGTTAATCTCATTTGTTCCCATAGAGAATGCT
>NW_026585698.1:13807796-13961186 GCF_907164565.1 Psammomys obesus | reverse complement strand
ATACCATCGAGCTGTGAACCCCGTGAGCTACAATAACTGCCCCGGCAAACTTCACCCACTGGTATAATAACCGTCACAAGTGTTCAAGGGAGTTTCACTTTCTGGTAGTACTTACGGCCTGTTCTACAAGACGGAACTGCTGCCTAGTGTAATGGGGCCAAGAACCCTATGGCTGGGTAGGCCAGAAGCCCTGGTGGGGACCCATCACTGTTAGTTTGTACGCAAGCGTGGTATTAAACTGCCCCCGAAATAGTTATTTTTACACCCATAAGATGAGTGTCACTCGCAGCCCTCATCAGAGAAGCCTGTTTTTGCAATAGGTGGCAGTTAATACAGAGACTCACACTTGGTCAGAGTGTAGAGAGGAAAAAAAAAAAAATCTAGACCTCACAAAGGAGAGAAAACACGCGACATTTGTCTTTCTGAAGCTGACTTAATTTGCTTAATGTGATTATCTCCAGTTGTAGCCACTTTCCTGCAGATGATGTAATTTCGTTCCTCTTTTTGGCCGAAAATTTTCCATTGTATAATTATAACACGTTTTTAAAAAGCTCCATCTTTGGTTACTGGATGGATCGGGGCCATAACTTGCCTGTTGTGATTAGTGCTGTAGTGAATGTCTGAGCAAGGTGTCATGTCCTTTAAGGTCCAAAGGGTACCCCATCCCCACCCTGCCACCCTCCCCCACACACAAGAGGGTGGGCCTACTGGCAGTCTAGGCCCAGCTCAACCTGGACCGTAGGAGGATTTCTGGCAAGTAGAGAAAAGCCAGCACGCCTCGGGAATCTGTGACCCTAGTTCCCACCCGGCAGAAGGGACATGCAGCTCTATTGACATTTATGGAGGCTGCAGCCTCCAATCGCTCTCAGGCCCTGTCCCCAAGCACTTGATACACACTCCTGAAACCCGAACCTGGCCCTTTTTAGGTCCTCCCCCTCCCTCCACATCCCTTCACAAGTTTTATACCCAGCATCCCACAGTTACTCCCGCTGGTCTCTAACCGTTCTCTCTTCTGCTCTTCTCCCCTCCCTTCTCTGGTAAATAGTCCTGACCATGTCCAGTCTGCTTTGCTTTCTCTCTGCTCGGGACTCTCCCAGATGCCTCCAGTTAGTCAGTCAGTCAATCAGTCTGTCTCTTTCTCAGACACACACACACACACACACACACACACTAAAAACCTTCCCTAACATAGGGCAGTCATGTTGGCAGTATCTATACTTTGTTCCCTCACATACATGTCTATGATACACTGATGGGTTACTGGGGTGAATCTGGGGTGAACACCTTATAGTATAACCGGGTCATATGGTAGAATCTACATTAGGGGTTGTTTTTGTTTTCATTGTGTGTGTGTGTGTGTTTCAGGGAGAAAGGGTATGTACAGGAAGTTGTGTATCAGGTGTACATGTATATCTTTGCATGTGTGTAGTTTGAATTTCTCTGATGGTCATTGGCCCTTCATCTGGGTTGTTTGGATTTGAGTTCTTTGTATATTCTAGATAGTCGCCCCCTCAGATGCACAGCTAGCAAAGACCCCCTTCCATTTCCGTAGGCTGTCTCTTCGATTGCTTTACTCTTTTTTGCCATGCACAAGCTTTTTGCTTGCCTGATGCCCCATTTGCCTTTTTCCCTAAGTGATCAGAGTCCTCCTGAAGAATGCCTATGTCTTGAAACATTTTCCCTGATTTTCCCTCTACTCTCATGGTCTCATGGTCTCATGGTCTCATGGTCTCATGGTCTCATGGTCTCATACTCTCATTAAGGTCTTCGATCCATTTGGAGCTGGGTTTTTTTGTTTGTTTGTTTGTTTTTGTTTTTTCCTGCAAGGTAAGAAACAGGCATGTATTTTCATTCTTCAGCATATAGCTGTCCTATTGTTGAAGAAGCTGTCTTTTCTCTGATGTATATTTTTTTCTTTTTTCTTTTTTTGAAATTTTTTGAGACAGGGTTTCTCTGTGTATCCTTGACTGTCCTGGACTTGCTCTGTAGACTAGGCTGGCCTCGAACTCACAGAGATCTGTCTGTCTTTGCCTCTCTGAGTGCTGGGATTATAAGTGTGCATCTGCCCAGCTTCTAACGTATATTCTTGGCATCTTTGTAGTAAACCAGGTGGCTGTAGCTGTGTAGACTTATATGTAGGTTCATGATTCTATCATTCTGGCTGTTTCTCTGTTGGTACTGTGCTGTTTTTGTTAACATGGTAATGGTTCCAACATTATTCTTTTTGCTCAGATTGTTTTAGCTACTTGGGTATTTTATGCTTCTAAGTAAACGTTAAGGTTCCCCTCCCCCCCATCTTTCTGTTAAGAAAGTCACTGGATTTTTGCTGGGTATTGCAAAGAATTTCTAGATTGCTTGGTGGCATAGCCACTTTCAAAGTATTAATTTTTCTTATCCATAAGCATGGGAGTTCTTCACCATCAAGTGTCTTCAGTTTCTTTCTTTTGGTATTTTTTGGTTTTTGCTTTTTTTAAGATAGGGTTTCTCTGTGTAACAGCCCTGGCTGTCCTTGAACCCACTTTGTAGACTAGGCTGGCCTCAACTGCAGAGGTCCACCTGCTTCTGCCTCCCAAGTGCTGGGCTTAAAGGTAACGTGACACCACACCCGGCTTTTCTTTGGCATTTTAAACTTTTCATTTGGGGATCTTTACTTCCTTAGTTCATCTTATCCCAGTGGGTTTTGTTGTTGTTGTTTTGCTACTGTGAATGGAATATTTCCGTGATTTTTTTCTTGGTATGTTTGTTACTGGAGTTTAGGAAAGCTGCTGATTTTATGTGTTCGTTTTTAAGTTCCTTACTTGTGAGTGTATGGTCTATGTCCATGCCCATGTGGGTATGTGCAAACAAGTGTGTGTGTGTACGTGGATGCCAGACATAGACATCAGTTGTCTTCCTGGATTACTCTCCGAATATTTTTAGAGGAGGCCTTTCACTAAATCCAGAGTTCATCAGTTTGGCTTAGCTGGCAGGCCAGGGAACTCCAGGGCTCTCCCTATCTCCACTCCTCCCCTCCCACAACACTGAGGTCGCAGGTATAAAAGAGACCTTTGCCTGGCCTTTACATGGGCATTGAGAATCCAGACACAGGCTCTCGTCCTTGAGGAGCCAGCATTTTTGCTGACCCAGCCATCTTCAGAGCCCATGTTTTTTTCTTTATACACAACGCAACCTTGGTTGATAAGAATGTTTAAAATCTTACTTCCGGATCTTATTAGATTCTCTCGGAATAGTGCAGTTTGTTTTGACATCAGCGTACCTTCTGTGTGGCATTATTTGTGGGGGGGGGAGACAGGAACAAGCATCTACTCACATTAGAGAAAGAACGAAAGACAGGCCACAGTAAGAACGTCACCAAGGTCCGTGAGTTTGCTGGGACTACTTGTAGGAGTACGGGTGCCGAGCTAGACAGCGGTGCCTTTGTGTCACCCCAGCACGGGTGGCAGTTCGCAAAAGTTTGAAAGCTGGAGCACACTGCACAACTCACAGATAGCTCAACAGGTTGGAGAGGGTCTCTTCCAGCTCATTTGCTCTCTGCCTTTTCTACGCAGCTCTGTGGATTTGGAAGTTTCTCGTTAGTAGCCCTTTCTCCTTATGTAAGCTTGGGGAGGGAGAGAGAGGGAGAGAGAGAGAGAGAGAGAGAGAAAGAGAGAGAGAGGTGGCTAGTTTCAGGGATTTCCTGAAGTTTCTGAGTTGTTTACCTCCTGAGTTGTAATCAGCTTCCCTTCAGGATGGAAATACCAACTCAGAGAAAGTTGTTAGAGAACAGTATCTTAAAATGAATTTATGTTTCTCCCATTAATACCCTTGAGTTTCCAGATTCCAAAACCAAAATATTTTTCCTTCTTCGTACATCTTCCTGATCGTGAAGCGTATTGCTTTCTGACCCTTCTATAGTCTCTGTGTCCATCATGGCCGCCTTTCTTCCCTGCATCCTGTCTATATTAGCTAAGAAGGCCGCACTAGCTAGGACGCTTTCTGCTATTTCAGTTTGTTTAGTTCCCAGCAGAGTCTGTCCAGACAAGGTCAGTTGTGTTCAGAGAGGTATGGCCACAGACTAGCAAAGCCTTTTCCAGTGGATTTCCCCACTACAATACCCCTACCTTGTCATAATACTTGACATACTAATTTTCTTTGGGCGGGGGGGGGGGGATGACTATTAGTAAGATAATCTGATATATAATTAGCAAGATGGTCTGACATTATGGCACACACTTATAATTCCAGCTTCTTGAGAGGCTGAGAAAGATCAATAATTCAAGGCCAGCCTGGGCGACGGGGTGAATTAGAACCCAACCTGAGAAACTTAGAAAACAAAAACAAAAACAAAGGGCTAGAGATGGAGGTCAGAATGCTAGCTTGTGGACGATCCTCCTCGTAAGCTCCCACAACATCTCACCCTCCCCACAGAGGCTTGTGTAGCCCTCCCCTTGATTGGAATTTTTAGCATTTTGAAAGCAGGAACAATTTTATCTATGCCAGGGATGCTTAATGCAGGGCCTTGTAAGTAGCCCTGTGACTCAGAGCCAGTTATTTAATGACTCCCTGCCCGAAACAAACTTTCAGAGAGGTTAGAGTCAGGAACAAGCAGACGACCGAGGTCTGTGTGCCGGCTGCCAGTTAATGCCGAGGAGAGGGTGAGTTCCAGTTACGTACTAAATTTAGCAGATAAGAAAGTACTGAGACTGGCCAATGTATTCCTTAGCTGGAACACAGTAACCTGTAGACAGAATTGTTTGAAAGGATCTGCAGTGAGAATAATTTCTCCACAAGCTGGTAATCTCAGGAGGGCAAACACTGGGTTTGTTACCGAAGATGAGAACGAAGGCCTCTGGGCCACGTTTGTGAACAGTGGTACAGGGAAATGAGCGAGGGGCAGTGTGAGACGTATCTATTCTAGCTTTTGGAGTTACCTCTTTCCACACACTGTACTTTATAATCACCAACAGTCCCTTACAAACTTCGATTGAAGCTCAGTGTGGATAACTAAGATTTATTTGGCTGCAGTGGCCAAACTCTTTCCACCCCACGAAGCTGTTCCTGGCCTATTACCCATCTCAAATGTGGCACAAAAGAGAAGGAAAGCTGGGGACAGTGGCTCACACCTGAAATCCCAGAACCAGGAGGGTGAGGCAGGAGGATTCCTGTGGATGTGTGGCCAGCCTGGGCTGTACTCTAAGATCCAAACCAGGGTTATGGTGTGAAACCCTGTCTGAAAAATAATCAAAGGAAAGAAGGAAGGGGGGAAAGGAGAGAGAGGGAGATGGAGAGAGGGAAGGAGGTAGAGAGGGAGGGAGGGGGGAAAGAATAATTTGTTGATCTAGATATGGAAGGGAGAAGGAACACTAACATGGCCAGTGTCACTGTGGGGAAACTACCTGGGAAGGACACGGACATTGTCCTTCATAGCAGGTGGGATGTAAAAGCAAACCTGCACACAATAAGGCCAGTACCCAGAAAGTGGGAGCTGAGTGGGCATTCCAGGCCTTGGCTGCTCATCTCCTTTGAGGGAAAGTGGGAGCGGTGGGTGTCATGAAGACATCAGGAAACACTGCCTAGATGGTTAACGGTCAGAAACCACAGCTGGAAGCTACTGTTTGATAAATGGGGGAAAATGGTTAAAAACAGCTTTTCATTCTACTTGAAACTTCTTTAACTTTTTTAATTCCAGAGAATTAAAAAAAAAAAAAAAAGTTGGTCATCAAAAAGAGCATCTGAAAGAAGAAGAAAAAAAAAAACAGTTTTGAAAAAGATTTTTATTTCATGTGTGTGAGTGTTTTGCCTGCATGTGTGTCTGTGTACCATGTGCGTGCTCGGTGCCTAAAGAGGGCCAGAAGACTGGCCTTCATGGAAATGGAGTTACAGAAGGCTGTGAGCTGCCACAGAGGTGCTAGGAGGAAGGCCCAGGTTCTCTGAAGAGGAGCCAGTGCTGCTCTCTTCAGTCCCAAAATTCTTTTTTTTTTTTAATTAGTGTGTGTCCATATGTGTATTCATGTGTGTGCATGCGTGTGCGTGTTTACACGCACACTCACGAAGGAGTGTGCATCCAATCTAAGAGAGGGCATTGGATCGTCTAGAAATAGAGTTGCGAGTAATTGTGAGCTACCTGATGTGGGTTCTGGGAATTGAACTCAGTCCTTTATGGACTCTTAACTTCTGAGTCATCCTTCCACCCCTGGGCCATTTTTTTTTTTAAGTTCTAAAAAAGGAGTAGAGAATTGTCCTGTGTTGTTGTTGTTGATGTTGTTTTATTTTATTTTTTATTTTTTAAGTAGCTGGGTACAGTGGCAAATGCCTGTAATCCCAGCACTCTGGGAGGCAGAGGCAGGGGGCGGGTCAATGTGAGTTCGAGGTCAGACTGGTCTACAAAGGGAGTCACAACAGCCAAGGCCACACAGAGAAACCCTGTCTTGAAACAAACAAACAAGAACGTAAGGGAGGTGGCGTGAGCCTCAGGAGAGTAAGGGAGAGGAGTAGGGCTGAATATGATAAAAACCGTCTTGTATAAAATTCCTAAAGGTCAATAAATGCATCAAGAAATAGGCGAGGTCAAGCAGCCATGGCGGTGTGCAGCTGCCGCCCCCGCTTCCCAGGAGGCAGAGGCAGAGGGAACATTTTAACCTAGAAGTTTCACCCCAGTCGGAGTAACATGGAGAAACCCGGGGACCAAAAAGTCATCCTACAGACAAGTAAACAGCACGTGATCAGAACACCTCCCCAGGCAGCACGCAGGGGGACAGCCCACGGAAACTGCCGACACCCTGGCCAGTCATCAGAGAAGCGGGAAGAGGAGGCTATAGACTACTGCACGCCCTGCAGAGCAGCTGGAACCCGAAACACCGACTTGGTGACTTGGCCGATGCTGATCCGGAGGTGGGGCGTAGGAGCTCCCATTCACGCAGGGCTGGAGAAGCGGAGTACAGCCACCTCAGAAGGGCCCTTGGCAGGTTTTTGATGAGACTGATCTGCTCTCTAAGATGTGCTCCAGTAGAAGAAGAAATCTCGTGTTTACATAGACACACCCGCTCGAGTGCGTTTACAAGTGCCAAGGGTTAAAAGCAATCAAGATGCCCTTCAGGAGGTAGATGAGTAAATAAACATCTGGGAAAGAAAAGAACTATCCACCCACGAAAAGACAGGGAGGAGCCTTCAATTCACGGAGCACTGTGAGGAAGCTAATCAAAGGCCCACACTGTGAACCCCACTCTAGACAGTCAGGAAAATATTCAGAGATCAGCGGGCGGTGGGGGGGGGGGGGGGGGGGGGGGGGGGAGATTAGGGGGGAGGAAAAGGCAAACAGGGAGAAGAGACAGGATTAGCAGAGTAGTAAAACTATCCCCATGATACCACAACGAGAAACACACACACACACACACACACACACACACACACACACACACACACTACATAAAGTTAAGCGTGAACACTAATGTAACACTTGAGAAAGATTGCATGTCCCTGTTGACCCATAAGTTGTAACAAATATTCTTCTCTGGTTCTGCATGTTATAATGGGGGATGTCATGTCTGTGTGTCTGTGTGTCTGTGTGTGTGGGCAGGATATGTGTCGGATATCCTTACACTCATTTTGGTGGTAAATTTAAAATACTCACAGCTCTGGGCATAGTCCCAGCACTGGGAGGCGGAGGCAGGAGGATCTCTGAGTTTGAGGATAAATTGTTCTATAGAGCTATGGCTTCGCAGAGAAGCCCCGTCTCAAAAAAATTATAAATAAATAAATAAAAATTTTGGCTGATATCCATTTATAAGTGAGTGTATACCAAGCCTGTCTTTCTGCTTCCGGGTTACCTCACTCAAGATGATCTCTTCTAGTTCCATCCATTTGCCTGCAAATTTCATGATTTCCTTGTTTTTAATAGTTGAGTAGTATTCCATTGTGTAGATGTACAATTCCTGTATCCGTTCCTCTGCTGAGGGACATCTAGGTTGTTTCCAGCTTCTGGCTATTACAAATAAAGCTGCTATTAACATAGTTGAGCAAATGTCCTTATTGAATGGTGGGGCATCTTTTGGGTATATGCCAAGGAGTGGTACAGTTGGATCTTGAGGTAATGCTATTCCCAACTTTCTGAGAACGTGCCAGATTTATTTCCAACACTAAGGAGGACCGTAGGGAGGATGCTTAAATCTCATTCAGAATGACAAACAGGATAGACACCAGAAGCAGTGGAAGAGAGGAAACAGGATGGAAGCCTACTATAGAGGGTCCTCTGAAAAGATCTAACCAACAGGGGATCAAAGCAGATGCTGAGACCCAGGGTCAAACTCTGGGCAGAGCACAGGGAGTCTTATGGAGGAAGAGAGGGGTGAAATATCATGACATGGAGGGGACAGGAGCCCCACAAGGAGACCAACAAAACTGAAAGATCGGAGCCCACGGGGTCCTGCAGAGACTGATGTACCAAAGGAGGACTGTGCATAGAGAGGACCTACACCCCCTGTTTGGATGTGGCCAATTGGCAGCTTAGTCTCCATGTGGATCTCTGAGAGAGAGGAGCAGGGGCTACCTCTATCATGAACTCTGTTGACTGCTCTTTTATTACTCACCCCTGATGATGCAGCCTTGCCAGGCCACAGAGGAAGAGGATCCTGTCAGTCCTTATGAGACTTAACAAGCTATGAGCAGATGGCAATGGTAGAGAACTCCCCCTTTCAGTGGACTAGGGGAAGGGGATGAGGAGAAGAGAGAGGGTGGGTGGGACTGGGGGGGTTGAGGGAGGGGCTTCAATCGGGATATATAAAGAATAAATTGTGAAGAAAAAATAAAAATTAAAAATTAAAAAAGAAATCCAAATCAAGAACATATTTAATAAAGAAAAATAAAATAAAGTTTTCAACACAGGATCTCATGAAATCCCAGGTTATCCTTGAACTCATTACATAGCAAAGGATAACTGAACCTCTGATCCTTCCACCTTCATCTCTTAAGTGCTAGAATTACAGCCATGAACCACTCACTATAGACAATTTGTGTTGAGCACGGTAGGCAAGCACTCTTCCAACTGAGCCCTTACATATCACCAGCCACAAACACACTCTTAACATAAATTCTATATTTTAAAAGGGGTTGGGGGTGGGGATCGGGAAGTCAGCATCTTAGAGAAAATTGATAGAAACAAGTTTATGTTTACCCGAACAGAAATTCTTTAAAGAGTAGTGCATAAGGCATCTTGCAGGGAGGGGAACCTCGAGATTCTCAAGGTGATGCAGAGACCCGAAGGCATTCTAACACCGGGGAGAGAGCATTGAGCCCTGGTGGAATCCCGGCCTCTTCGCTAGCTAAATCCCACCATTTCACTGGCTCTGTTTGTTCAGCTGTGAAATCTGGGGACGACCTGTGATCATCTAAGGTGGCTCTGAGTTTGGAATATCTGCCTCTGTATTTGCACATAGTATAGCCTAGTGGTTGGAGGTACAGACAGAAATGATCAGGTTGTCTTCTTACCTCATACTCGGCCACAGACAAGCCCTTGATCACTCTGGGACTTGGTTTCCCCATCAGTATAACAAGGATGAGGGTAATGAATATGCCCTGCTCCAGGGGTTAAGGAATCAATAAAGAGGATCTATTTTTAAAATGCCTGACACAGTGAATCCCAGAGAGAGAGAGAGAGAGAGAGAGAGAAACCATATTAATGTAGGTTGTAGAGGCTGTTTCTCTAGTACTCACTTGGCATCACTTAACGGCCTAAAGTGCTGTGCCTCCATGTAGCTGCAAGATGCTGAAGGTAAATGAAATCAGGAGTGGAGTTTGCCAGGTTCTCTCCTTTAGGAAGCAAGGAATGAACGGAATCTTAAGAGATGCTGTGGTCAGGACCTCTGGGTTACGATTAGGTCAGCGTCAACTGAAAAATATTCCCACAGTTCAGTGGAAAGTCACTGAATTCTCGGTGAAAACAGTGGCACCCCTTCCTTGGTGTTTATCTGCTAGGAGACACCGCTGACTCCAGAGGTCTGACGTGCTGTTATCCTGGCGGAGACAGGACTCTAGGCAGGCTTGGTAGATTTTTCCAGCCCAAATGCTAAGTGTCCACAGTAGGGTTTGGCTAAACCAGTGATGCAGCAAGACTCAAAGCTGCAAGAATTTCTTGTCAACCCAGTTTTGAAAGACAGCATATATTTAATGACACTGAAAATTTGAAATTGTTGAAGTTTTCTCCATTTTACCATAACCCAAGTTTCATCCACTAATGTAACTTCCATGACTGAAGAAAAAAAAATCTACTTTATTTATCTATAATTTCAGTATCTTTTGAATCTTCTTAGATCCTTTTTTTTTAAAAAATATAAATTTGAGTTTAAAATGTTGTTTTATTTCTAGGATAGTCCAGAAACTGAGGTAGGAGGATCACAATTTAAGATCATTGAATATTAAGATCATGGTACATTCAAAGTAACCTGAGCATGTCAGTTAGATGCCGTCTTTAAGAGAATACATATCCTTTTAAAAGTCAGTCTTAGTTGTTTGTTTTTTTTTTTTATTGCTGTGATAAAATACCCTAAAATATTTAGGGGAGATAAAATTCAGTCTGGGTTATAGTTCCAGGTTCCCATCTTGTCAGGCACTCAAGACATCTGATCACATCACATCCACAGTAAAGGAGCAGAGCACCAAAAATGTGTGCCAAGGTTCATCTGGCTTTCTCCACTCTCACACAGTGCAGAATCCCTTCATAGAGAATGGTATCGTCCGCCATGGGTAAGACTTCCCATTTTGATGAATGTAATCAAGACCCTCTTCCACAGACAATCCCACAGGATAACCTGATCTAGACAGTCCCTTATTGGGACTCTCTTGAGATTCTAGACTGCGTCAAGTTGACAAATAAAAGCAACCATTGCACCATATGAATAGTTCTTAGGTTATCTCCTTTTAAACTTACGGAGTGTGCTAACTAGTCTGTGTCCACTCCACACATGCTGGAGTTATTGGGGAGAAGGGAGCCTCAATTGAGAAAATGCTTCCTATGTGCCTGTAGGGCATTTTCTTCATTAGTGATCAATAGGGGAGGGCCCCGCCTGTTCTGGGTGGGACCACCATGGGTAGGAATCCTGGGTTCTATAAGAAAGCAGCCGTGGGAATCGAGCCAGTCAACATGTTTCTTTCATGGCCTCTGCATCAGCTCCAGCTTCCGTGTTCTTCCTCTGTTTGAGTTCCTGTCCTGGCTATCTTCAGTGATGGACTGCAATGTGGAGACATAAGGCCAATTAACCTTTACCCCCACCACTTGCTTTTTGGTCGTGGTGTTTTATTACAGCAAAAGAAACCCTAGGATACAAAGGAAGCCCGTGACCCATCCTATACCACAATGTTCCAGTAACTGACGGGTTGGTTATCTGGACCAAAGGATAATTTACTTCTCATGGTCCTTTTTAAAGAGCAGTGGTGGTCTGGATTTCCCCTACCCGGGGATCCACTCAGTGCAAGAATAGACTTCAGACATATGCCCTGGCTAGCTACTAGATACCACTCACTAGACATTAGTCATTAATGTCTAGTTAATAATGCACACTAATTTTGTGCATGTAAATTATTTCACTGGTTAGCACATAAAACTTACATACACTTGTAAGTAAAAGAGGGTGCATATATACGTGTGTATACATCGACATCTATATGTCTGGTGTTTAAATCAGGGCAAGCCTATCTAATGTCATTTCCTCATGATGCCAATAGTCAACCCCCCCTTTTATAGAATGTCTAAGTATATTATTACCTATTGTCACGTTATCAGTGTAATGATCATTTCCCATTCTTATCTAGCTGTAACATGGTAGCCCTGATGGCCATTTTGCTTTTCCATACCTCCTTGCTATCCTTGCAAGGGCAGGCAACCATGTTCCTACTCCATTTCCATAGGGCAAAACTTTTTACAGTTTATTTGATAGAAACCGTGTGCTATTTGTCCTTCCGTAGTTGGTAGGCTTCACTAGCAAAACAATCTACCGTTTCATTCATGTGTCACACATGGGAAGGTTTTATCCTTTTATGGCTTTATAGTATTCTGCTGTGCATATAAAAGTGTTTTCTTTATCCATCCTCAATACTCAAGTTTTTCCCATTTCTCTATTTTTTTAAATAAGTGAGAACAACGTTGTTTCTTGATACCATTCATTTCCTTGAGGTAGATCCTTGCTAGGTCACATGATAATTCTATTTTAACTTTCGAAGACTATCCATGCTGTTTTACAGAGGGCTCTACCAATCACCAGTCCTATTACCAACGTGTAAAGGTTCTTTTGTTTCTCCACGTCTCCACCAGCACTTCTGATCCTCAATCATCTTTTCTTTAAGCATTTATTTTATTTCAATCTTCAGGTTTGTTTTTGTTTTTGTTTTTGTTTTTGTTTTGTGTGTGTGTGTGTGTGTGTGTGTGAGAAAGCCATTCTGACTGGGTTAAAGCGATAAACATTCTTTGGTTGACATTTTGCTGATGATTGTTGATGCACAGAATATTCTACATGCCTGTTAGTCGTTTGTACCTCTTCCTTTAAGGAATCCTAGCTCCCGAAATGTTCAGTGGGGATGTTTGTGTTCTGGTTAGGGGGGGTTGTTTGTTTGTTTGTTACTATTAGGTTGTTTTCTACTCTGGAGAAATTGGTTGGCTCTTGATGCACATAGAACACTTTCAATGTCTGCCTTTGATGCCATGGCTGACATATATATACACATACATATATTATACATATTATTACTACTGTTATTTAAATTTAGGTTTGGTATGCCCCTTCAGAAAAATCTACTCTATGGTATTAGAAGTAGCATATAATTGGATGTGACCAATTTAATTTGAAATAAAATACAAGGTTCAATTAATACCCTGAAAAGATCATTTTTTCCTAATTCCTATAAGCATGTATTAACCCAGGGCACTCGCAGAATGTACACTTCTGAACTCTAATCCACAATCACACCTTTAAGCCACAAAGCACCTAATTCCAAAGATGGAGTTATGAGGTCTGGAAGGAAAAGCTCTCTTATTGAAGGACATTTAGAACTCACGAAAGGACAGGGCTCTGGGGAGCAGATGACCAGAGAGGAGGTGGGGATCTCACTGTGGACAGACGAGGAGGTGCCACCGGGTGAGACAAGGACAAAGAGACAGGTGGAGTTGAGGGGCTTCCTCCGCCACACCCTCGGCCCACTTGAGAGGCTCACCCAGGCAAACAGATGCCCGAGCCCCTCCGGTCTGTGTGTTTCTACAGCTGCGACTCAAGAGCTGCTCATCTTCCCTCCGAGAGATTTCTTGGCACAAAGTCAATGGGAGTCCGGGCTCTGGGAGAGTCTCAACAAAGCAGATGGGCCAGCGGCAGCCAGCAGGCTTGTTGCCTTTGGCTGAGAGCACCATCCTGGAAGGGGACAGCCTGTGAGTGGGTCCTGGCAGGCTCGGTCGTAGGCCTGAGTCAGGCAGCCCACTTCTACAAGCTTCCTTCTCTTCTCGGGATTTTCTGTGCCTGTTGAGAATGTAGTGCTTTTGGTCTCTTGGAGTATTCACAAGTGTGTTGTGCAGGCTCAGAGGGCCTTTGGCCAAATTGTCCTTCCCTGGGCCACAGTGTTGTCCACTATAAGGTTGTTCATAATAAATTATGTAATCTCACTGGATTCTTTCACTAGCCTCCTCTGATGTGTGTGTTTTTACTGTCTGACTTCACAGATAAGGAAATGGAGAATTCTGTTTTTTTTTTTTTAATTCTTTGATGATTTCATGTATGCAGTCAATATATCACAATCGCATCCATCTCCAACTTCTTCCCATTCCCACATTCATGCCCATTGAATTCAATTAGTGCAGTTCATATGTTTGTATGTGCATACGTTCAGGACCATCTACTAAGAGCATGGGCAACCCACCACAGGACACATTCTGTTAAAGTTATTTTTAGAAAGTTGTCTCTGTTTCTCTCTTAACTTGGTTACCACACAAATAATTGAGATTCTGTTGTAGTTGTTTAATAATAAGCTTCACAGCACAATAACTGAGCAGTTATTAACTCTGTTCTTAACCTTCTAAACTAATCTGGTTTTCTACCAGTGCACATCCTAAAGAAACTTTCACTTTGTAGCTTACTTTGCTCCAGCTCCTCTCTTGATGTCACATGGACCTCTCCTGTGTCTGAATCCCCTCCTTCCTCCTCTAACTCCTCCTCCCCTGGCTGGTAGGAAGTCCAACCCCATTCTCTCCCCTGCTCAGTGATTGGCTGTAAAGCTGCTTTATTGGCATATCAGGGATGATTGGGAAGCAGTGTTTACACAACATTGAGACAGGAGATGCTGAGAACAAGGACTGCAATCAGATATGGGGTGGGTACAGAAATCAGCATTTGAATTTAAAAAAAAAAAAAAAACAAACCCAACCCTTATGCCTATAACATCCCTAAGAAAAATTATTCCCCCACTCCCCCAGCAAATATTAGCTGTCAGTAGCTCCTCAGCTAGGGGTGGGACCTCAAGAGTTCCTCTCCCATCCATGCTGGAATCCTAGCTGGGTTGATCTTGCACAAGTCTTATTTTTATTACATTTATTTGTAATGCTGCCTATGTACCTGCCATGGCACAAATATGAAGGTCTGAAGACAGCTTCTTGAGTCAGTTCTCTACTTCTGCCATGTGGGTTGAGGGGAATCACACTCAGATCATCAGGACTGGCAGAGGCATCTTTACCTACCTAGCCACTTTACCAGCCCAACTTGAGCTCAGGCTAACTTCAAACTCATGATCCTCCTGCCTCTGCCTCTTCAACATATCCTACCGGTATGTGCCACAACAATGGGATTTGCAGGTCTTATATAGACAACAAAGGCTGCTGTGAGTTTACGAAGCAACAGCCAAGCCTTGTCCCAAGAACAGCATATTGCAACACTCCTTTCCACAGCCTCTGGCTCTGACATCCTTCACATGGTGTTTGCTGAGCCTCGAGGGCCTTGACATAAATGTCATATTTAGGGAGGAGCTGTCAACAGTCACTTATTTTCAGCACTTTGACCCGTTGTGAATTTATGTATTAGCCATCTACCATTGCAAAAAGAAGCCCATCTAACCAAGGTTGAAAGCAGCTTCTATGGGTTCAAATAGAAATATTTAAGAGAGTTTGATAACATGTTCATTTGCAAAACAATAGTAATCAGTTATCCACAGGACCTATGACCTTCCCAGCCATGGGCTTTTAACCATATTTATGGTAACAGGCTCATGTAAAGCAAGCCTCAGATCAAAGCAGAAAGTCGTTAGTTACCCCCATAACAATCACAACACGATTGCACCAACGCACGCATCATGCCAGCAGGTTGGTATTTAACATGCAAACTTCACGACTGGGTAAGACCACTGATGATTTTTCTCTCCTACCAGCTCACATAGTACCTTCTGGCCCTACGAAAACTATCCGTCAAGGGCGTCCAGGTCATTTCCAGCTTGATTTCTCTAAGAACTTCAGCCAGAGTGTGTGGTATTTTCAGCAACAGAGTGTCACCAATTAATTCTGGTAGACAACCAGGAGCGATAGCTTGTGTCTCTCTGGAGCATCTTTGACCCCAAACTGGTAGAGGTATCCAGTACCTGCTACACCTAGCACTGGGATTTCCACTTAACATTCTGTGTCATCTGGGAGAGACATTCACACCCATGCAAGGTAGCGCCATTCAGATGCCTTAAATAACCACCACCACCGTCATCGTCATCATTGTTATCAATTGTAATTTGTAGTTAGCTTACAAAGCAGTGTGTTTTCTTCAGAGGTTTTTATACACCTTTAGCTTTGGTTAAGCTACCCTACTCCACTTCTTCCCCATCTTTATTTAACTTTTACACCCCTAATATCCCTTCCGCCTGCTTGCATATCACGTGTGTTCTATTATTTTCCTTTTCCTTTAAGACCTTTTCTCCTTCTGCCTCTTTCAGGCCCCTTCTAGATTCCTGAACCCTACGGGTACCCTAAACTAACAGGCAAATCCAAAAACTCAAAGCTAAGCTCTAAACATCAGAGAGAGCACTTGGCATTTCTCTTCCTGGGCCTGGGTTACCTCACTCAATTTATTGTCCAGTTCTACTGTTTTCTTGCCAACTACATGATTCCATTTTTCCTTACAGAGTAATAAGATTCCATTGCTATACATACCACATTTTTACTGTACGTTCATCAGTGCATGGACATTGAGGTTAATTTGAAGCAACAAACATGGATGCTTTGTGCATAGAGTAGGATATAAAGCCCCTTTGGTTATGCACCCAGGAGTGATGTTGCTGGATCATATAGAAGCTTTATCTTTAGCTTTCTAAGGACGTGAGTGTGTGTGTGTGTGTGTGTGTGTGTGTGTGTGTGAGCTTGGGTGAGTATGTGCACACTATGTACATGCAAGGGGCCCCTGGAGGACAGAACATGATGTCAGATCCCCAGACACTGAAGTTGCAGGAGGTTGTGGGTCACCATGACAGAAACCAGATCTTCTGTAAGAGTACTAAGTGTTCCTAACGCTGACCCAGATCTCCAGCCTCCTATACTTGTTTAGCTTTTTGAGAAACCTCTGTACCTATTTCCGTAGTGGCTGCACCAACACCCACTTGCACCAACAGTGGATAAGGGCTCCCTACATGCCCACCAGCATTTGTTGTCATTTGTTTTGTTTTGTTTTTCTTCCCTTTTTTTGTTTGTTTTTTCAAGACATAATTTCTCAGTAGCCCTGGCTGTCCTGGAACTCACTCTGTAGACCAGGCTGGCCTTGAACCCAGAGATCCACCTGCCTCTTGAGTGTTGGGATATTAGGTGTGCCACCACACCTGGCTGTCATTCGTTTTGATGATGGTAGCCGTTCTGACTGGCGTGAGATAGAATTCTGAAGTAGTTCTAATTTTGATGGCTTATGATGTTGCGTGCTTTATAAATAGTTTACTAGCCATTTCCATTTTTAAAAGGTTTAAAAAATTTTTGTGTATGTGTGTGTGCCTGCATGAGTTATGGGCACCGATATATATGCAGGAGCCTTTGGGAACCAAAAGAGGGCATCGGCTACTCTAGAATGGAAATGTGGGTGGTTATATGGGGCAGCGTGTGGGTGCTGGGAACTGAACCCAAGCCCTCTGAAAGAGCAGTGAGCGCTATTAACTGCTGGCCCACCCTACCAGCCCCTTACCAACCATTTGTGTCTCTTTCAAGAACTCCCTATTCAGCTGTACAGTTTATTTTTAAAACTGGATTGTTTGCTGGATTAAATTAAAAAAAAAAAAAAAAGGTCGAAGGACAGCGTGATGGTTCAGCAGGTAAAGGCACCCATTGCTAAATATGATCACCCGAGTTCAATCCCAGTGACCCTCGGGGTGTGAATAGAGAATTGACGCCTGGAAGCTGTTCCCTGATTTCCACACAAGGGCCCTGGCCCACGCAAACGCATACCCTGCCCCCAAAATAAATAGAGAGATAGAAATGCAATGAAAACTGTTAAGTGATTGAGTGAATCCTTGGTGGGAATATAAGTTGGGCAAGATTCTAGGGCAGTCAGTTCAACAGTGCTAACATTTGATACACCCTAACTTTGGACCTGGCCCCGTGTAACTGTGAATCCAACCTGTCCACGAAGAGTTCACGTATGTGTGTAAGATACGTGACTGGATGTTTCCTACAGCATTGTTTTCTAGTCAAAGACTAGAGGGAATCAGTCTGCTCAACAACGTGGGGGCTCATTAAAGAAGTCCCCAGGTTCTTATGTAGATTCTAGATAGGGTGAAAGGAAAGGGGTAAATATATGAGCCATTACAATCCATCTAAGAGGCATTAGAAAAAAAATAGGGTATCACTTCTATTTGTATTAAAATAAAAAGATATGGTAGATCTTTTGTTTATTGGGTTTTTATTTTTTTGAGACACAGTTTCTCCATGTAGCTTTGGCCATCCTAGAACTCACTTTGTATACCAAGCTGGCCTTGAACTCAGAGATCCACTTACCTCTGCCTCCTAACCCTAACCCTGGCCCTGAGTGACATACCGCTACTGCCCAGATGATGCCGTAGATCTTACGAGGCACTCGGAATGCATGGGCCATTTCTAGAAGGCAAGAAAAAAGTAATTGCCTTCGAGAAAGGGATCAGAAGTCCTAGATTTGTGGAGAAAGTCTTTGAACAAAGATATAATTCACAGCTCAGCTGTGTGGCCTGAGCCTATAATTGCAGCTCCTGGGAGACAGAGGTGGGAGAAATACACGTTCCGAGACGTAGCAAGTCCTTTGTAAAGCCACACAACACACGTGTAATTGCATATGCACTATGCAACTAAAGTATGTAATTAGTGTTCACGTTACGATAAAAATACGCGTAAAACAGTTATTCATTATTTCACACATTTTTTTTTCTCTCGTAGCTCAAGCTGTCGCGGAAGCATGTAGGCTGGCCTCAGACTCACAGTAATTCTCTTGCCTCGGCCTGCCAAGCGTTCCTCACACCTCATTCTCTAGCATGTCGAGGTGGATGACTGGCTGAGATTTCCAAACGTCTTCATCACCTCCGACGGGAAGTTTGCGACTAATTTAAGTGTAGGTCTGTTCTTTTTAAGTCGTGTGTATTAATTTTGGGTTGTTTTTGAGAAAGGATCTCCTCATGGAACCCGGGTCGACCTTGAGCTCTTTATATTTCCTAGGACAAGCTTGAGTTCCTGAATAAGATCA
Source organism: Psammomys obesus (assembly GCF_907164565.1). Lineage (NCBI taxonomy): Eukaryota > Metazoa > Chordata > Mammalia > Rodentia > Muridae > Psammomys > Psammomys obesus. The sequence continues at coordinate 13,942,518 of NW_026585698.1, read as the reverse complement.
CCTAGAGCCCAGACTGACCACAGACTCACCATTCAGCTGAAGATGACCTTGAACTCCTGATCCTACTGAGTCCAGCACCCAAATGCTGGCATTATCAGTGTGCACCTCCACACCCATTATGCACTATTTATATAAAAAACAATTTGAAAGGAACTTATATCAAGTTTAGAAAACTTGGTAGCTGCCTAAGGTCTCACAACTCATTCTCCACAGCAGCAAACAGCAAGCTTATTGTAAAATAATGTAGAGCCCTATAGAAATTCAACTTTTGCCAGGACTCCTGGATTACTCCTGAGGGTGTTTGGTGTCACCTAACACCCCCACTTTATAAGTTATGTAACCAGATCTGAGGGAGGGGGCAAGGTGAATGCCGAGTTAAGGAGGCCTATCATTAGCAGGCCCCCAAATTCAAGGGATTCAGAGTCAGTCATCAAGAGATGCTTCATTCCCGCACAGAGGACCTCCAATTGCTCCCTGAAGCGTGGACTTGGCCACCGCCAGTTTGGGATCTCAGAATCCCAGGAACTGTCCGGTTCAGTAGTAAAGAATGGGACCTCGCATCCTGATATCCTTGCTCATGTTTATCTAAAACCGTGCGGAAAGACCCTCAGGGTCATTCTCAGGGTCTGTTTCTAAGAAAATCTCCTTGGCTGCCCTTCCAAACCCAAAGCCCCAATTAGTTCTTTTTAAAAGTTAATTTGTCCTATTGAATGCGCATGAGTGAGTGTTTGCCTCCATGTGTGTCTGTGCAGCAGACGTGTGCAGTGCCCACTGAAGGGCCGAAGAGGGTGTCGGATTCCTCCTTGGCACTGGAGTTAGACAATTGTTAGCCACCCATCGAGAGGGTGCTGGGTTTCAAACCTAGGGCCTCAGGAAGAACAGCCAGCCCCGTCACTTATGAGCCCATTGTCCCCACTCACATAGGAAGAGAGACAGGAGTGAGGTGGCCGATTCCCTATAGTCTACCTCTGAGCGGCTTAAAATTGTCCCATTCACGGATGGCGAATGAGGCTAATTGGCTTCAGAAGTGCTGTCTTCAAAGGGTTTCTCTGTGCTCCTCAGACTGAGTCACAGACACTGGAAGTGATGGAGACTGCAACCAAGTATAACCCTTTCCTTAATTACGCTTTTGATTACAGCTCATAGTTTTTTTCCTGCTTCGTGTTCAATAAACTGGAAACTATGAGCATGTGACTCAACATTACATCTCTACCACAAGCCAGGCACGTGGTGTGTGGTCAAGAAAAAAAAAAATTTTTTTTTTTTCGAGACAGGTTGCTTTGTGTAGCCATGGCTGTCCTGGAATCATTTTGTAGACCAGGCTGGCCCAGAACTCACAGAAATCCACCTGCCTCTGCCTCCCCCGCTGAGTCCTGGGATTACAGGCATGCACCATCACATTGGAGGAATGGACATAGCACTTTATTTAATACAGGAGAAAGTGGTGGTCTCAGGAATCAGGGTTTTTTTTTTTTTAAAGATGTATTTTTATTTCATATGCCTTGGTGTTTTGCCTAAATGTATGCCTATGTGAGGGTGTGGAGTTGCAGTTTTGAGCTGCCATGTAGGTCCTGGGAATTGAACCCTGGTCCTCTGGAAGAGTAACCAGTGCTCTTAACCACTGAGCCACTCTCCAGCCCCAGAAATCGGGTTTTTTGGAAACAGAGTCAGGGTGCGAAGGTAGGCTTCTCCACTCGGTGGCCATCAGGAGTGAATGCCAGAAACCATTAATTCACGCTGTGTTCCTCTGTGTCTTCTCATATTTAAAGTTGATAATCGTGAAGCCTCGTCCAACCCCTCAATTTTATAAACAAGGAATTGAGGCCCAGAATGAATGACATCCCCAAGGTCACAGAGAGAGGCCTGTCAGAGCCCAGCCTGGTACCTCGTCTCCTGCCCCTTAGGCCAGCTCTTTCTTTGTAAAAGCCTAGAGAAAACAGAGCTGCCCTGGCCTCTCGCCAAGTCCCTGCAGGAGGTCACACAGCCAAGAAGCTCTCAGAGTCCTCTCTATTCTTAGCCTGAACTCTCAGTGACTCTGCTCTTCAGGCCTTTTCCTCCTCTTCCCCTTGCTTGGTCTGCCGTGTGTGTGGTTTGTGTTCTAATAAGTGGGGCTGCGTGTAGGAAACAGGCTGAAGCCAGTCCCGCTGCCGAGGCCCCGAGAAGAACAAACGTGCGACAGGGAGGCCTGAGAAAATAGCTGGCTTCCTTTCCTCTAAGTGACCTCGAGTGTCCAGGAGCTGCTGTCTCTGTCGCCGGTCACAGTTGCCAACGTGGCTAAGCTGCCCACGAGGAGGGTGAAACCACCAGAAGCAAGTCACAAGGAGGACTGGCTGCTGGTGCTCGCCTCTGAAGCCTCATTAATTGGATTATTTTTTCATATTATAATGTAATTATACCATTTCCTCCCTTCCTTCCTTTCCTCCCTCTAAGCCTTCCCAAATACCCCCTTGCCCTATTTTCAAATTTAGAGCCTCTTTTTCATTGTTGTTACACGTATCTACTTGTGTGCGTACACGTACATAGTCTGTTTTTATGTTTTCAAGGCTGGACAACATAGGCATTGGATATCCAACTAGCCTATGCTCCTCATAGCGTCACAGGGCTGTTAGTTGCTTCTCTTCTTTGGAAGTTTGCATGATGCCTTCGGTACCATGAAAGCAAGTCCTCAAAGAGGAGAGTTCCAGCGCAGGGGCCGCTGGGCCCTGTGTCTGAAGCCCACGGGGTTTCAGCAGTAGAGACTTATCTTCCACCTCTGGGGGTGGAGGATGACCAAGGGGAACAGCAATCACATCTAGAGTTTTGGGAGTTTCTTGGACAACCTGACCAACAACTCAAAAGAGGGTTTTTTTTTTTTTTTTGGATTGGGGAGGCGTTGTTAGATGGTCTTTGGCTCCTGGAGAGAGCATTGTCAGCACAGATGAGAAATTTCTCATTTAAACTGTATCTGTATATTTGCAGACAAGTTCATGTGGATTGTAAGTGTTTTAGGTAAATGGTTAATAGTATGGTTCCATGGGGCTTTTTCAGACATCTTTCCAGTTATTTTCTCCTCCTTTGTCCCTCTTCTGTATTTCCCTGCATTCGCCTCCCTAGCCAGAGCCCCTCCCATTTTCCCATTTTTGCAGGCTTCTTTTCTGTTAGAGACACCTGCTCTGTCCAAACACAGGGTCAAAGGAACTTAAGCTGTTCCTGGCCTTCAATTACCAAAAAAGACAAAAACTGAGAGAGGATGGAGGATATGGCAGCAGTGTGCAAAATAACCAGTGAGAACAGCTCTATCACATTCAAGTGAGGCTAAGGTTGCTCTGGGCAAGAAGTCAGAGGAGCAATTTGAGGCGGGTCTTTGTATCCGCTGTCTGTTGCTGGCTGTTACTGTCCATTAGCGCATAACAAATGACTTTAATAATGTGGCCTCAGACAACAAGCATGTATTATCCAACCATGTCTGTGGTCAAGGATCTAGGTACAAGAACTGGATTTCTCTGGTTGGGAGGGTCTCACGGGGTTGTAGATGAGCTCTCAGCCTCACAGCTGATTGGGGTTGAAGGAAATCCAATGTCAGGTTCACTGATGCAGTCCTTTGTGGGTCTTGGTCTCCCTCACACAGGACTCTATAGGCCTGCCGATATAGACTCTTACCTCTCTGGAAATGTAAGTTTAAATAAACCCTCTCTTCCTTAAGTTATTCTAACCATGGTGTTCTTTCTTTTTTCTTTTTTGAGACAGAGTCTCTCTATGTAGCCCTGGGTATCCTGACTTCAGAGAGATCCACATGCCTCTGCCTGCCCAGTGCTGGGATTAAAGGCACACACCAGCACAGCCAGGCCGTGTCCTCGGGTGGTTCTTTTCACTGTAACTGAAAAGTAACTAATTTACTGAGTAAAAAAATAGATGTCAGATTTGATTAGGGGGATTTGGTTGGAACAAGACACCAAAGGGACTGACTGGCCGCAGACAGAACAAAGTTTTCAGTGCCGCTCTAGAAATTTTTATTTTTATTCTTAGGCTCTTACCTCTATCCCTCGCTCAACTAGTAATTATGCTTGCTTTGTTTTTCTTGCCTCTTGATGATTTGTGGTAGAAGTTAGCATGAACCAGGTGAGTCACAGCCAAGTGTAGCAGCACATACTTCTGATCCCTGCCTGTGTGTGAGTGAGGTGGAAGGATTGCATCCTCGAGGCCAGACTCGACTATACAGTAAGACTGTCTCAAAAAAGAGAGTTATTGACTAAACAATGCTATAAAGTTAATTTATAAGTAATAATGCAGTCATATTTGTTTTCCATTTCTGATACAATTCAAGCCCAAAGGCAGCCATCGAATGAATCTTGGGTCTCCCACTTGACAAACCAACGTCTTTCATTTCTAAGAAGTCATTTTTCAAGGCACCCAGCACATAGCAAACTTGAGTTTTAGTCATATGCATGCATGCCCTACCACCCCTCAGCAAATGATGAAGAATTTCTTATAGACCTCATCATTCTCATGAGCCTCGGGAAATTTGGCATCTAAGGACAGGCAGTTGTTTTCCACACAGCTAGAGGTTTAGGGTCAAGACCTGATTCCCGGGCTGGGCCAAGGCGTAACACATGACGCTGACTGTTAGGCTACACTGCCTTCTCCCTTGGCGGATCAGGATGCTTACAGGAACCAGGTCTGTGCAATGCTGTCAGTACGAAGGATAATGTGGTTTGGGGTGTGTGTGTGTGTGTGTGTGTGTGTGTGTGTGTGTGTGTGTGTGTGTACATGATGTATGGAGGAGGACATGAGTGTTTCTAGAGAGCAAATCTATGTACTTGGTTCTCTCCTTTGCTTTTATGTCTGTAACTGGGATTGAACTCAGTTTCCACCATCAGGCAGCCTTGATGAACACCTCACTGGCCTACTGGGTTTTAAAAAAATTTTTTTTTCTTCCATGAAAATTAAAATGTTGATTACAGTCATTTTTTTTTTTCTGTTCTAAAAGGCCAAAATAAGCTGACAATTTTATCTCCCCACCACATTCATTTGTGACACATTTATTGGTAAAGCAGCTATGGTACTGAGCGCTCGTAAGCTGGGTGCTTGGGAAGTGGCATCAAGAGGATCCGAGTTCAAAGCCATCCTTAGACACATGGTGAGTTTGAGGCTAACCTTGAACACAAGACCTGATCTATATGCACACACCATCTTAGCTGCTCCTTGTGCTATTTTAGATACACTGTACTGGGTACCGGGAGAAGGATCAATGAAGGAGAAGGGTTCCTGCCCTCCGCCAGCTTCTTACATGATTGGAGGGACCCACAGAAGCATCTGACTGAGTATTTTTACTGTGCTGAACTATGGGGTTATTGATCCAGAGTCACAAAACAAGAAGTAGCAGGGAAGGGATGGAGACGGTGGGCCTTTCCTTTCCTAGTCTGAAGTGTTCGCCTGCTTCCCGTGAGTTTCATGAAATATGCTTTGTCTCTGATTCTAAGGGTTATTTAGCCTTTCTGCCTAGTGTCTGCACCCCGCACCTCTATGCCTGCTCCTAGCAGCTAGCGACAGAACTCCTCCGTCAGAAGCCAGCCTTCATGTCTCTCTTTTAATACAATTGATCAAGGATTGGATTCCTAGGGCAGTAGCCAGCCATCGGGAGCCTTGCTTTAGCCAGAGAGAGAGAGAGAGAGAGAGAGAAAGTGAGAAAGCAAGAAAGCAAGAAAGAAAGCAAGGAAGGAAGGAAGGAAGAAAGAAAGAAAGAAAGAAAGAAAGAAAGAAAGAAAGAAAGAAAGAGAGAGAAAGAAAGAAACCTTCTCATTCTTCATTCTTCTCAGGCTCCTGGGGCCAGAGCCCGTTTCCACTGCCAGCCTGAATGTTTTTGCGCAGCCTTCAGCACACGTCTGCCCTTTGCCCTTCTCCAAATAAGGCCCTTCAACAGCAGCCTTAGCCCCGTCCCTGCTTGGGTTTTCTGCTGATACCTTCTCCCCTGGAATCCATCACCATCCCAGGAGTCTGGTTGCTGGTTAGACACTGGACGTTTGCTTAGGGTGCGTATCCCAAATATGGAGGCTTCATACCTGCCTGGTGCATCATCTTTGGCTGCTCCTAAATCCTAACATCAGCGCCCACATTCCGGCACCTGTAAACAGTTCTTGCCAGCTGCTTATCACAGCTGCGGTTTTAAATGCGCCTTCAAATAACGTGAGCGCAGAGCTGGAAAAGCAGCAGGAGTCCTCCAGGGTTTCTTAAAACAAAGCTGTGGTCCACAGTCCCCCCCCCCTCCCCAACTCAAAGCCATTTTCCTCTCCCAGAGGAAGCACCCTGAGCTTAATTAATTCTTCTGGAATTTACTTATCTCTAAACAACATGTTTATAATGCTACATCCTGATCTTTCCAGTCCAGGCCTTTTCTGTTGACATCATACGAATCATGGGAAGCAAGGACTAGGCTGGACTTGGTCGCTCTTTCCTCTACTTTCTATACATCTAAGCCCTCCCGATGTCCCCTTGTGTCTGACACAGTCATGGCTTAATTTAGTGTAGCCCCCAAATGCCGAGGGGGGGGGGACATTACCAATAAGATTAAAAAAATTGTACAATAAAAACTTTGAAAAACCGAAGAAATTAAAAGAAGATACTAGAAGATAGGGAGGCCTTCTATTCTCATGGAATATATTATTGTGAAAATAGGTATACTACCAAAAGAGACCTAAGATTTGGCACAATCTCCGCAGTCTTGGTGGCATTCGACTGGCATTCTCCACTGAATTAGGAAAAACAATCCTAATGCTTGTTATGGAAGCACACGTGACCTTGAGGAGCCTAAGCACTAAGTAGAAAAAGCAATGTCGATGATACCGCAGTATCTGGTAGTAACAATTATGCCCCGCTACTGACACCAAAACAGACATGCAGATCAATGGCGGGGAGCAAAGGGCTCAGCAATAAAATGCAGCTAGAGTCACTTTGTTCTAGACAAAGGTGTCAGAAAAAAAAAAATGCCTTGGAGAAAAGATATCCTCTTTAACAAACAGTGCCGGGAAAACTGGATGCCCAAATGCAGAAGGAGGAAACTGGATCCCACTCTCTCCCCCTGTGTAAAGATCAATTCAAAACAGATCAGAGGCTTCAGTGCATAGTAAGATCAAAGCTCTGTGACGGGTAGGAAAAACACTCCAGGATGCAGAGACAGCATCGAGGCCTTTCCGAAATAGGCTGCCATAGCGCAGGAAACAATTGCGAAATCTGACAAATACAATTTCACGGAATTAAAAGCTTCGGTGTGGCAAAGGAAACAATCTCAGAATCCAAGAACCGATCTACAGAATGGAAGGAATCTTCGCTAATGACTCATCTGATAGAGAACTAATAACTAAGATATATAAAGAAATAAAAATAAAGCAGCGAATAGGTAAATTGTCTGATCAGGTGGTGCTCAGAGGAGCTATAGCTGTCCTGTGAGTATTTTAAAATATTGGGAATCCTTAGCCTTCAGGGAAACAGAAAACTACACTGAGATTCCCTCCCACTCCCACTGGAGTGGCTGTTATCAAGAAAAGAAACAAATGCTGGCCAAGGGTGTGGGAAGGCAGAGGAACGCTTACACACTGCTGCTGGGAATGGAAATCAGTGTAGCCACTATGAAAATCCAAAAGTTAAAAATAGAACCACTGTCTAAGCTAACGCTCCTGGGTGCTACACCCAAAGAAACCAGAGCCAGTGAACTACAGACACCTGACCATCTGTGACTATTCTAGCCCTGCCAACAACATGGAACCATTCTAGGTGCCCATCAACAGATGAATGGATAACAAAAGGGTGGTACAGCCGGCATAATCACACACACCTTTAATCCCGGCATCTGAGGAACAGAGGCAGGTGCATCTTTGTGAGTTCCATGCCAGACAGGGCTACACAGCAAGACCCTATCTAAAAACTGAAAGTAAAAGAGAAATTCCAAAACTACGGTTATATATGCAACAGAATTTTATTGTGGTTGTGTGTACAATAGAATTTTATTGTGGTGGTTATGTACACAACAAAATTCTGTTTGGTGACAGAACAGTATATTTGCAGGAAAAAAAGCTGGAGACTATGCAGTAAGGCACAGTTATAACACACAAATGCCATGTTTTCTCCCAGATGCCATTCGTAGATTGTAAAATGTGTGTGTGTGTGTACATATATATGGAAGCTGAGGTCCTGGAATTCAAGGGCATCCATGATTACATGGTATGAGGACAGCTTAGATTGTGTGAGATTCTGTCAAAAGAAAGGAAGGAAGGAAAGAAGGAAGGTATAAAAGAAGGAGGGTCCCTATAGAGTGAGAAAGGAGGTTTTTATTTTTTTATTTTTTAATGTACATTGGTGTTTTGCCTACATGTATGTCTGTGTGAGGGTGTCAGATTCCCTGAAGCTGGAGTTACAGACAGTTGTGAGCTGCCATGTGCATCCTGGGGCTTGAACCAGGGGCCTGTGGAAGAACAACCAGTGCTCTTAACCGCTGAGCCATCTTTCCAGCCTGAGAAAGGAGTTTTTAAGGAAGAAAAGAAAGAATAATAAGAGGAAGGGAAAAACAAATACCACACGTTCTCATATTCAGAACCCAGATCTATCTATATTTCCCTTTCTTTCTTTCTTTTTCTTTCTTTCTTTCTTTCTTTCTTTCTTTCTTTCTTTCTTTCTCTCTCTCTCTCTCTCTCTCTCTCTCTCTTAGAAAGACACAGTGTAGGTGATAGGGGATGAATATAGGTGAGAAGCATTGTCAGAAGATACTACCTTTTTTTAGGGGCTGGAGCAATAGCTCAGTTGTTAAAACTATATACTGCTCTTACAGAGGGCCACAGTTCAACTCCCAGCACCCACATTGGGGGACCATTACCACCTGTAATTCTAGGTCTTGGAGAATCTGCGGTCTCTGGCCTCAACACACACTGGTATGTATGTGCATGTAGGGTCTCTCTCTCTCTCTCTCATGCACACACAGTCAAAAGAAATAAAATTAAAAATGTAAAAGAAGGGGCTAGAGATATGGCCCAGAGGTTAAGAGCACTACTGCTTTTCCAGAAGACTCCGGTTCAATTCCCAGCCCCCACGTGGTAGCTCGCAACTGTGACTCCAAGATCTGACTCCCTCATACAGATACACATGCAGGCAAAACACCAATACACGTGACATAAAGATTTTTTAAAAAATTAAAAATTTAAAGAACTCTATTATTTTTTATACATACTAAAAATAAATACTCAGAGTAGTGTTTATTATAATGACGAGGCTTGTATCAATTGCCGTTGAGCTTCTTAGTCAACTACAATGGCTTTTCCTCTCCAACATGGTTGTGTTTTATCTTGTTTTTCCATGCATTTGTGTTTCTCGGCTCTTATCAGCAGTCCCTCTTATCACCCAATCTCTGCCCATTATCTCCATCTCTCTTCATTGTGCTGCTCATAGGATTGTTAAAGCCTGAGCTCCTACCCTGAGGACCCTCCTTGTGGCCGCCATGCTGGGATCTCCCCTCACCATCACCAGGGGAATTCCCTTGCCTCCTTCCTGTGATGGGGCATCTGCTTCCTGGACTCCACGTCTTCTCCTTTTGTGCTCTCCCCCCTTCCTCCTCCTCGATGACATAGGTGCTGCAGGAGCTTCCTGAGAGGATATGTGAGGTCCTGTCCTTCAAAGTCTTGCCTGTCTGAAGGTAGCTAACGCTTGGTTACAAACACAGCTCCAGTGAGAAGCCATCCTGCCTCAGGACAGCGAAGCCATCATCTTCCAGCACGGCCTGGGGTCTTCACCCCTCGAGGGCTGCTGCTGAGGGAGCCTAAGCCATTCTGACCCCTGACTCTGTGTGACCCTGCAGGATTTCTGTCTCAGCGATAGGAAATGTCACCGTGAGATGCCTATCATCCTGGCCACTCAGTGTCCCCTTCATACTGAAAACTCATGTCCTTTGGCTCTGAGATGTTTTCTTCAATTGTTTCATTTCCTTTGTGGTGCTTCAAAAATCCCTGTTGTTCTGACATTGCGATGTATTTTACATCTGTTCACTCCTAGTTCTGTCCTTGCCCTTTCACTTACTTTCCGGGAAATGTCTTCACTCCGTCCTCTTGATGGGACATTAGTTATTTGATTTCCTAAGAACGTCCACTGTAGACTTTGCTATTGACAATCACTTGTTTTAGTGAGATTTTAGGCATTACAAAATTAAAGACGTCTGTTTACCACGCAATTATTCTCTAGTAGTGCTATAATGCATAAACTCCTGAATAATTTTGAATGCTATCGTTTGATATGAATGTCTCTTGAACGTCCATGTATCAAAGGACTAGTCTGTAACCCACAGTACTTATTAAAGTGGTGTTTCTTAGCAGTGAGGCCTAGTGAGCGAGCTCAGGTCCCTGGGAACACACTAAATGTTCTGAGACTCCCACTGACCTGTGAATGGGTTTCCATTCCTCCATGCTACTAACACACATGCCCCAAATTCTCTCCTGCTCCTTGGTAATTTTACAGGCCCACAGCACTGAAGCTGGTCAGTCATGACCCTAATCCCCAAAATAAGCCAAAACCAACCCTTCCTTTTTAAAATTTGACTGTCTCACAGTATTTTGTTAGATTAATGGAAATTTGAGAGACAGACTGGCATAATGCTTGCAATGAAGTCCTTCAGGTTTTTGCAATGTTCCACTCTCCCTTAACCTATAACAGGTACAGCCTGTGCTCATTTTGTCAGATCTGTTAATTTCCAAACAAAACTTTACTTGCAGAAAGTTGTAATGGGGAAAACACCTTTTTTTTTTTTTTTTTTTTTTTTTTTTTTTTTTTGAGATGGGGTTTCTCTGTGAAGCCTTGGATTATCCTGGACTTGTTTTGTAGACCAGGCTGGCCTTGAACTCACAGAGATCTGCCTGCCTCTGCCTTTTCAGTGCTGGGATTACAGGCATGTGCCACCATGTCTGGCTTGCTGATTGACATTTTAACAAGTGCTGTTTAGGAATAAGTAGGATAAACTAATTATGCATACTTAGTATATAAATGGATCCATTTTTGTACATATGTATTCATGTAACTACCACCAGAGTCCAAGTATCAGTCTTCCCCCACATTCTCTCCTGCCCCTCTGTAATTTTACTCTCTGGCCATCCCCAGCCCTACCCAGGCAACTACCGGTCTCCCTTCTGTCACGATGCATTCAGTTCCATTCGCTGTACTCAGATGGACTCAAATCACATTTTTTTCATGTCCCCATTAGGGGTGTTCTGGAGTCCACCATCACCCTCCATGTTCCTTCTCGTCTACATACCGCCTACCTTCCTCCACATGGCTTTGGGGACCACAGCCTTCAGCGGCAGAGACTGCTGGGGGGGTACTCTGCTGCTGCTTGTACCATGTTGTAGAACTGACCCGACCCTCGGGCAGGCTTCGCCAGCACTGAGCCCCTGGGCCACACTCCCAGGCTCCCGCTGCAACTGTAGAAATGTGATCTGGAGATTTTGCATGGCTTTCAGTTGATTTTAGAGAAAACAGAAGCGTGCGTCTGTCCTGTGTCGTGTCCAGAAATAAAGCAAACAAAAAGCCGTAATAAGCGGTCTCCAAATAAGAACAGTGTTTGGAGAGCTTGTCTCTAAGCCTGGAGCACACTTTCACACATGTCCCTAACCCCGGGGCACACCTTTGCATATGTCCCCAAGCCTGGAAAAGCACACCTTTGCATTCTGTTTACTCAGGACTGGCCCCATCCTCACAAAAGGCAGAATGAATTGAAAGGCCTCCAGTCCATTCAGAATTTGGGTTTCCTGAAAAGTTAGCCATTTGGGAGCTAAGAAAAGAATTCGCTGACCTTCCTTCCTCCTGCTCTATTTGGCAGACAAAAACAATCCCGTGTAGATAAAAGGTCACTCGAGACGACTGATCTTGGGCAGTCAGTCCTCACGTGCCTGCAGCAGGTGAAAGGAGGCCCCTCACAGATTACCCTGGACTGTCGGGCCACAGCCCAGGCTGGCAGTGATCCAAGTGCCCCGGGTGGGGGCAGGGGAGGGGGGGCCCGAAGACCAGGTGTGTTCGAGAGGCACCTTGGCCGGCTCCCTCCAGCTTACTCCTCCTGATAGCCCCGTGAAGAAGGAAAACAGGAAGTGTTTCTCAAGGAAAAAACGAAAGAAGAGAGGGAGCAGAAACTGTGTAACTTCAAAGCTTCTCTTAGCCCCAACCCTGCCCCTGCCTAGGGGTCCTCAGGCCACCACTCTGTCCCTCTGAGGGGACCTGGTGTGAACCCTTTAGTCTAAGGGAGAAGTCAGGCCCGGAAGCAGAGGCCCAAACAGTCCAGCGTCTGCACATTCCCACCCATTGTTCCTCTCTCCACTGTCCTGTGTGACCCATGGCCAAGTTTACCATTGTTTCCCTCTGGTCAGCTTGACCGTGCAGAGCCTAGGAGAGGAAGACGAATGAAAATATCCCAGTACTCTGTAGCAAGGGGCCCATCAGAGAGTCTTCTGTAAGCAAGAGGGCCTGCTTGGCGCTCAGCAGCTGGGTGAGGGAGCAGACACAGGCTGTCCATCGGGCTCAGGCCAGAATTCGTTAAAATGTAGGTCAGGCACAGTTTCCACCTTGTGCTCCGAAAAGGCCTAAGTGTGTCTGGTAGATGGGAAGGGGGTGGGGCACAGCACAGAACTCAGGAGAGATGTAGGGAAACCAGTGGCAGAGCACAGGGAAGAGATTTTGCCAACAGAGGCGTCCAGCTGCAGTGGCTAACCGAAAGCTGGATGCCGTCAGATCCAAAGGAAACTCCAACTCCCCAAATTCCAAATGTCAGTCCAAATATCTCAATTAAGCTCCACTGGACTATGGGAGGACCTCCAGCTGCTAGATAAAGGCCGGCATTTCTCAGGAACTTGGGAAGCTGCTTCCCCTCTACCAAACAGAGTCATTTCCCCCACCTCTGGATACACGGCCACCTGCGGTAGCTACCAGCAGACCAAAGCTCACGCTGGCATTGCGAGTCCCTGTGACACATTTCACGTCAGCATCCTAGCCCCTCTTACCCCCTTCTCCTGCTCTAAAACTTCCTCTAGCTCATGGGCTTTCCCCAGTCACCCAGCTACTCATTCTCCTTACAGCCTCCTAGCCTTGCTATATCCTCTCTACGCTCCGTTCCCACACCTCTCACTGTGTTTGTTCCATGCTCTAACCCCCTGCTAGTCCCCCTTTCTTGCTGATGGCCCTGGCCATGTCCAGCCCATTTCTGCTGCACGCTACATTCCTGCAGGAAGATGGCCCTCTCCCACACCCTGCATTCCCCAAGGGTGGGTGGACCTCTGCAGCACCCCGAATTCTCACAGGCAGGTGGCCCTCTCCCACACACTGTATTCTTATGGGTAGGTAGGCGGCTCTGCTTCCAGTTGTCCTGTTGGGGTCAATCTTCTTTTGCCTGTTCCTGCTCAACCTCGCTACACTGACTTTCACTTTGGTTTCAATAACCATTAAAGCAAATCTTCACCTCTTTCCAAAGGAAAGGATTTTTTTTCTGGCTCTTCCTAACCCATTTATTGATTGATTGATTGATTTATGGCTTTTGAGGGCTTCTCTGTGTGGTGTCCTGGAGCTCACCCTGTAGACCAGGCTCGCTTTCAACTCAGAGATCCACCTGCTTCTGCCTCCTGAGTGCTGTAACTGAAGGCATGTGCCACCAACATCGACTGTTTTTGTTTTTGTTTTAAAAAATCTAAATGAATCTTTAAAATACGAGTTGCTGGGTTTCATGAAAAATTCCTACCAGTAATTTTAAGAGCTTGCAACTGATCTACAGCTTGGAAAGAATCCCATACTGTCAAACACCTCCTCACACCTGTAGGCACAATACGGAATTTATTTGATCTTCCCTTTGCTGATCTAGAGACTTGGAGAGAACGGCCAATTTTACACTGTCATGTCTTCACACCCATAAGCACAGCACATGTATTTATCTGAGATCTTTTCTCTGTGTGGATAGTGTGTGAACCCATGGGTCTGTAGAGTCTAACACTGAGATGTCTGTCAGTCAAGCCTTATGTCTGCGTTGTGCGCATTTGTTAATTTATTCTCTTCTTTATCCCTGATGCTACTGTTGCTTTGAGTTACTTCTAATGCTAGTTTTCACTGGTGTACAGGAACACTGTTGAGGTTTCACACTGACCTTAGAGCCAACATCCTTGACCAAAGCTTCTTAGTTCCTATAATACTCTGAAGGAAGGGTTTTGGTTTTCCTCTAAAGACAGTAAACTCAGCTGCAGATTGCAGCACGTCACTTCCTTTCTTAAGAATGCGCACTCTCTTTCTCGTACCCGACGGTGTGTTGGCGGTTTAGTGTGTGCTGACTGTAAGAGTGCAGAAGCTCTTCACTACAAAGAGAAGACTTGCAATTGTGACAATTTCACGTATCTTCTACATGTTTTTGAGAGAGCCATGAGAGGAAACAACCAGTTTTAAAGAAAGGTGTGTGTGTGTGTGTGTGTGTGTGTTAGTCTGTGTTTTATTGCTGTGAAGAGAGACCATGACCACGGCAACTCTTATAAAGAAAAACATTTAACTGGGGCTTAGTCCAGTATCATCATGGTGGCATGCAGGCAGATGTGGTGCTGGAGAAGGAGCACAGGCCAGCCTAGGCTAATAGCAATGCTATCCAGTCTAAAATCATCATCTTACAAAAGAAACTATGACTCCTAGAACACAACACAACCTTTTAAAATAGAAAAGTTACAGATTAGAGACCAAAATATATGACAAAATACTTGTACATTTCATAATGGTCCCGTTCATAATCTCATGTTGTCTCCAACCAGAAGCTCTGCAGGAAGGGACCATTTTATCATCCCCATCATATGAATAGACTAACTGAGGTCCACAGAGCTTACAGCACAAACTATTTGACCAGGCAAAGCCAAGACGAAGCCAGGTTGATGACTCCCACATCTCCAAACTGTGTTTTGTTTTGTGCCCAACACAGACCCAGTACACACCTGAAACAGAGGGACTCCCTGAGCCAAGGATCCAAAATCACTGTTTCACAACAGTCCAGCAAGATTTTCGCAAACGTGTCAAACAGAAGCCCCATCTGGAGTAATCCCCAACGGGCAGGCATGGGGCCTCATGGTGTCTACAATCTTTGGTGGCCCAGACAGAGACCAGGATAAGTTCATGGTCTCTGGTACAGAAAGGGATTCAGGGTCCCTGTCACCTTAGCGGACAGGCTAAGAGTACAAGCTCCCTAAGGGCCTGTCCTCTCAGGGCTTCAGTTTCCCTCCGCCCCCTCCCCCATGCCTCTCAGCAAGCTGCTTCCTGTACCAGCACCCACTTTTGCTTGTGCTATCTGTGTCTGCTGCTAACAGCTGGCCCCAGCCTGGCAGCCCCTAGCTCTGAGGATTATCCAATTATCCCATTAGCCCAGCATGTCCTTCCTTCCTCTGAGCTTTTAGCTCCCCCGTCTCCCTGTTCTCTCCCAGGGCTTCTCGTAGCCTCCCTTACTATCTCCTCACCCAGTCCTGAGTCAACCCCCCCAAGTCGTAAGGGGCTCACGCAAGTCCCTCCGTCTGCTTCATCACACCCCTCGCAAAACCACGGTCACGTGACCAGTTGATAGCAGCGGAGACCTCTCGACACCATGGCTGTGCTTTCTACTTTCTCACCATGTGCATGCATGCTTTCGTGCGTGCACTGAGTCTCATCAAGCGCTGGCTGGGGTTGCCCCTAGGATGGATGGGATACTATCCCTACTGCAGGCTCCAAGACGCTGGAGTTTCGAGGAGAACACATGGGCTAGGTAGGAACATAGGACATGAAAACCAGCACATTAGCCAGGAGCTAAGTTGTAGTTCAGTGGCCGAAGCCATGCTGCCAGCAGGGAACAAACTTCCGGTATGTGTGCAAAAGGAGACCTGAGGCAAAGAGACGTGCTTTCAGCAGAGATTTTTAAGTCCTTTCTCACGCCCATTCTACCCCATTTCACTCATGGTTTTAAAGGGTTCGATTCGTGTACAACTGGGCAGAGCAAAACGTCAGTGGGAACATGTAACAGAGACTGTTCTTCATCTTATGGGGGACAGGAAGCAGGGGACGGTGGGGAGTGAGGAATGGGGACAGGGTGTGTCTCCTGGGACTGACTTTCTCCAGTGTGTCTTCTTAAAGTTTCCTGAATCTCTGAAAATATCACGAACAACACTTTAGAGTCAACCTATAGAAAATGCCCATGCCCAAGAAAAATTGGTTGGGGACACACCAATACTGACAACGTCCTTTCCAGCAAACAAGAGCCATGGCTTATCGTGGGGTTATTATTGCTGCGATGAGACACTTGCGAGAGAACAGGGTTATTTCTTACCTTTCCAGGTCACAGTTCATTACTGAAGGAAGTCAGGGCAGGAACTCAAACAAGGCAGGAACCTGGAGGCAGGAGCTGAAGCAGAGGCCTCGGAGCTGGTCTTATGAACTTGCTCCCAATGATTTGTTCAGCCTGCTTTCTTTATAGGGCCCAGGAGCACCAGCCCAGGGCTGGGCCCACTCACAGGGATCTGGTGCCTCATGCATCAATCAATAAAACGTACAAGAGGTTTGCCTACAGTCCAATCTGGTGGGGGCATTTTCTCAGTTGAGGTTTCTTCTTCTTCTTCCAAAATAACTCTGGCTTGTGTCAAGTGTTGCCAAACTTGCCAGCACACAACAGAAGCTTTAGAAAGACTGATCTGGTTGAACGCAGCAGATAGAGATCTACACAGGGAGAGATCAGCTGCCGTGAATGTCTCGCCTCCAAGCCCAGCATCCATTGTCTCAGGGGATTCAGCTGTGCCCTCTTGCAAATGAATGGCCTCAGCTGGGCTTGTTGACTGTTGTCAGCCCATCATGGAGGGTTGGAAGGGTCACGAGACCTTTATGTGAGCATCCAGCTGTTCCTTACTACCTGCTGACTACAACTCTGCCTTAATTGCATGTATCCCCAGGGAAAGTGTTCCTATATAGGCCAGAAAGGACTCCATATGGAGGGTGGGGAAGCTCTCATCGCTGCTAGGTGAAGGAGTTTCAGGTGCTACCTGTTGAAAGCAGGAGCGCCCACACCCCGGGAAGAAATCCCTCACTTAAGCTCCGTAAGGAAGCTGGATAAACTTCTGATTCCCCCAAAGTGAATTTTGGTGGAATCATTCCTTGGTCTGTCACTGGGACCTTAAGAAGTGAGATTGATATGGTTTATGTCACCCTGGGAAGCGATTTCACCCACATGTGTAGAGATGATGGGGACTCAGAGAAGACCATTGCATTGGAGAAATAGTTTACCCAGGGGTAGAGCAAATGGAACAGATGCTGGAGGTGTCTGGGGAGAGTTAGCAGATTTGACAAATTGGATTGGGGGCGATAAGAACCTTAGTACCAGCATTGGGGAAGTGCAGCATGGCAGCAGGATGGAAGAGGCCATGGGAACCCTCTGCCAGTCACCTCGTGAGAGCAGCCCACTTTGTGCAGGCGGGAAGCTGGCTCAGCAAGATGGCTCAGTGGCTTAGGGCGCTCCGGCCAAGCCTGACTACCTGACTTCAATCTCCAGGTGCCGTGTGGTCAAAGGACAGAACTGACGTCTGCAGCTTGTCCTCTCAACACCCTTCCTCAACACCCACGGCCTACGCACAGTAAATGAACCAATGTAATGAAAACATTTACAGGTGGCAAAATCTGCTTAGCTACTCTTGCTGACCCAACAGAGCATTGCACTGCTCCCTCTAAACGGCTCTCTTGGAGCATCCCTGCAAGGCTGGATTTCAGGCCTGGGTGCTCGAGGCTTCGGGGTTCCTTTTTGTCTACAGTAGAGAATCAGATCTCTCCTTCACCTGCTGTTGTAGCCCTCTCAGGTCTTCTCTACCGTCGCTTCCTCCAACCACTTTCTATCCCCAGATCCTTTCTGCCTTGATCACCCCACAATCCTCTTGGCCTGGGAGCAGCCCTTTTGCTGTGGTGAGGGCACAGTTAGAAGCTACGGATACTTTTCCCCCAGGTTGGCCTCCTGGAGCTATCCAGTGCTGAACTGGGCTGACAAACCGGCTGTGGAATTAACCCCCCTTCTTCCCCCACTTGGTTACCTTTCCAAACCTGGGCGGGGCTTCCACGGATCCCCGCTCAGTTATAGCTGTCCAGTCTGCTGAGGTTATTCTGGATTTGGATTTTTAGTCCAGAAATTTGCTGCATCCTTTCTACATTCACCCTTCCTGCGTGTACAATCGTGCAATCTATTTTCTAGACCTTTGCTGACAGATGGGAAAGGTGTAGGGTTGAAAGCAGGAAATGACCTGTAATGAGTGTCCTTTGCCTCTGTTCACCTGGAGTGGTACCTAGCTACCAGCAAATCCGAGGGAGGGCTGGTTAGGACCTGAGCCACGATCCATGCCTCTGTCCCACTGTAACCACTCAGGGATCCTTGCTGGGAAACGCTGAGCCTGGGGCTAGCCTCCGCTCAGTGACCAGAACTGTCCAGATGTGACTTAAACTCATCTTATTCCTTCGTCTAGTAGTGGCTGAAAGATGGGCCCTGAACAAAATGTAGAAACCGCCCAGCAGTTCCCTGCTTTCTCCCTATTTTCTTCTCCCCTCCTAGCCTCCTTTCCCCTGTGATGCCCAGGACGCTGGAGCTGTTAACCAGTTGATTGGCTGTTGTAATAATAATAATAATAATAATAATAATAATAATAATAACAACAACAACAATAGTTCTGGGAACTGATGTCACGGATGCCTTTCCCAGCACTTCCACACTTCTTCCTCTGTTCAGCAGTGACCAGCTCACAGTCAAGAAGTCCCTGTGAACCCGACTCTCCCCTGAGGCCTCATCAGAGCACAGCGAGAGGATGGAATCCAGCACTGGGTTTATCTGGCATTTCCACATGACACAGAAGGGAAGAGCCAGATGAACCCCTGAGGATAACATTGGGTAACCACAGGTCTCTCTAGTTTGTCCTACAAGTCCTGAAGGCAGCAGAGCAGCCATGGTCCTGGGCTCTTTCTGAAGAGAAAACTCAAGTCATCCCCCCTCTAACAACAGCAAGAATCTCTGACTCTAAACTAAGTCCTATCCCACTCGCTCCCATTTCCACCCCAACTACGAAGTGTGGGTGGTTTGAAAGGAGCAAAAAAGAGACGTCAAAGCCGTGACAACCTCCTGACAACATTTTAACTTGAAAATTGCCTTTAAATGGATGGCATAATTCTGTGTAGGCAGCTGCAAGTCAGGCAGAGGCACTCACGTGTCCCCCTGGGGCTTCTGTCTTTGCCATACTTCAGAGTGTCACGGCCAACCCCTCCCCCAGCTGACCGCCACCAGCCACAGCCAACTCGGCCTGGCTCGCTCTGGGGAAACCCAGGAAGTATGGCCTTTCTCTCCTCTGAACTCACCAAATTCATGTCTCTCTCCCGCCCCTCGTCACTCAGAACTGGTTTATTGTCGTAGGTTGATTGCTGGCTTCCTCCGCAGGCCGCCAGCTCCAGGCTCAATGTGCACCAGCAAAGATCCCTTCATGATCAGAGGTGGGACAGAGACAGGGTGAAGGACTCTCTGACAGGCTCGAGCATGGCAAACATGGCGCCCTCTCCCCTTCCAAGCAATTAGATTACATTCCTAAAGCTAGCCCCCCAAGGTCTGTTCCTGAAACCAAACACCAAGGTCCAGCAATTACAATTCATTACTTGGCTAACCTGTCCAATCAGGACTTACCAACTCACTCACTCGCAGACTTCCCTCCCCCTTCCTCCTTGAAAACCGCTTGTGCAGAAACACCTGCTGCTGCCTGTGTCCTATCCGGAGGCACCCCACCCTTGCCTATGGAGTAAGAAATCTGTGCTGAGAATTAGGTGTTTGGGTGTGTCCTCTACGAACTCTGAGGCTCCCGACACAGGGGCTATGACTCAGGTCCTAAGCTGGCCTCTCTAGGACTTTGCGTAGGTGCCCATCCAGATGGCCAAAGAAATAGATTGCCCTCCACTTCAAAAAGGATTCCTTAGATACAGCAGCAAAGGCGGCTTCTTGAGATGATTTCTCCTCTAACAGGAATACTACTGTCTACCTGCTTTTGCTCACCTTCATGCCATGCCTGGACTTTCCCCAGGACTTTTCCCAGCCTGGCAGTGAGCAGTGAAGGAGACTGAGCTAAACTTTATCCCTGGAAAAGAAAGGACATATGGGGCTGGAGAGATGGCTCAGGTTAATGCTTTTGCAGAGAACCCAGCTTTGGTTCCCAGCACCCACATGATAGCTCACAATCACCTGTAACTCCAGCACCAAGAAATCTGATCCCCTCTTCTCATTTTCATGGGGACCAGGCACAGAAGTGGTGCACAGACAAACGTGCATGCAAAACATGTAAAATAAAATAAAAAAAAAAAAATGTTCCTTAAAAAAAAAAAAAAAAAAAGCCAGATTCTAGAAGGGTACCCCACCACACACACACGGGCTACATATTCTCTCTAGCCCCTCTTTAGGGGGCCTCTTTCCTGTTTCTGAGGCCCAACGAGCTGTCCGAACACTGACAGTTACTGCTAATCCAGCTCAGGGAGCAGGGGAGGGGGTGGCTGAGGGTGCCAGGGGGACTGGTGTGGGCAGCAGGAAGAGAAAATTAGGGCAAGGTACGATGTCACTTTGCCTCTCGAATCTTCTGGGGTCTCCTCGGCACTGTCCCCACTAAGGGCACTCCCATGCAGAGGGTGACAGCCCTGTCCTGCTGAGATCTCGGTGAGAGGTGTGGGCGGGTTAACCAGAGGTGCAGGGCATGATGGAAGGCATTCTCTTCTGAGCGGTGTTGACCTTCTTTTCCCACAGCCAGGAGCCAGGTAGGTGCCATAGAACCATCTCCCTGGGCATTTGGCTTTTGTGGACCTTCGGGGGGGGGGGAGCTATGCTCCCATCATGCTTAATTTTTTTAATTAAAATTTTATTTTTTTTATATTAATTACAGTTTATTTGCTTATGCTTAATTTTTTATTTTATTCTTTTGTTGTAGTTGCTGTCTGTGTTGTTCTGTTCTGTTGTGTTTTGTTTTGAGACAGAGTCTCTCTACATTGTCCTGGCTGTCTTGGAATTATCTTTGTAGACCAAGCCTTGAACTCACAGGAACCCACCTGCCTCTGCTTCCCAAGTGCTGGGGTTAAAGACATGAGCTGCTATGCTTCCTCATCAGAGTTTAAAGGTCAATTTCCCATTTCTGAGGAACTGACTCAGGGGGCATCAATAGGGCATTTCTCTTCTCTTCCTCTATGTCCTATGTTTTGCCACTCCATGGCCAACACATAAACCTGTCGCTCCCCTCAACTCCTCAAGCTCCACAGCTCCTCTTTCATGATGACTTCCACAGGGAAGTAAGGAGCCTCATGCAAATGGAGAGAGCTACAGAGGCAGGCCTGAAAGATCTGGCAAGGAGCCGAGCCAGGAGGTTGTCCCAAGGGCTCCCAGGGGTCTCTGAGGGGGCTGAGAGAGGCTGAGACCCAGCCCAAGACAGGCCTTTGCTCTTGGGCCTGCCCATGGCCCTGCAACCTTGCCCTAGAGACAGCCTGGAAGCCACCAGACACATGCTCAAAACAGGCCTGAATAGATCCCCTCGGAGCTGGACTTGGTGGGACAGCCTTTTTAAATCCTAGCCCCCAGGAGGCAGAGATGGGGGAATCTCTGTAATTCCAGCATCCGGGACTACATAGTGAGACCCTGTCTCAAAAACAAATTTTTTTTTTTTTTAAAGCAAAGGGATCCCTGCACAGAACCCGCACATTATGGGCTCCTGCCCTTCATCATCAGCTTTGCTGTGGGCTCCTACTCCTGCTAATGTGGCCACTTGTCTGTGCATTAAATCCTAACAACTTCTGCCACTGCACCAGGAAATGATCCCCAAATTCTTTTTATCCATTTACTCATTCTTTTTTTTTTTTTTTTTTTTTTTTTTTTTGAGACAGGGCTTCTCTGTGTAGCCCTGGCTGTCCTGGAGCTTACTGTGTAGACCAGGCTGGCCTGGAACTCACAGATTTGCCTGCCTCTGTCTCCTGAGTGCTGGGAATAAAGGCATATCCCACTATGCCCAGCTTAAAATATTTTATCTCTAAGCCCTCTCTATTCTCCCATCTCAAAAAATCCATCTCTAAGCCTTCTTCTCTCTCTATTTAAAAACAAAACAAAACAAAAACCCAAACTCTTAAGACCCTTGTTTAAACTTTATCTCAGGATTTATAAATCCATTAAGTGTGCTTTTAAAAAAGAATCTGTAAAATCTGTAACAACAACAACAACAAAAAGTTAACTTAAAACTTGTAACAAGGGCTGGAGAGATGGCTCAGAGGTTAAGAGCACTGACTGTTCTTCCAGGGGTCCTGAGTTCAAGTCCCAGCAACCACATGGTGGCTTACAACCATCTATAATGTGATCTGGTGCCCTCTTCTGGCAAGTATGTGTACATACAGATAGAGCACTCACATAAAATAAATAAATCATTAAAAAAAACCTTGTAACAAAAGCGTTGACAGTTAAAAAATCTATAGGTAAAGGTTATTTTTGTTGTTGTTGTTCTGTTTTGTTTTGTTTTTCAAGACAGGGTTTCTCTGTGTAGCCCTGGTTGTATTGGATTTGCTTTGTAGACCAAGCTAGCCTTGAACTCACAGAGATCCACCTGCCTCTGCCTCCTCAAGTGCTGGGATTATAGGCATGTGCCACTGCACCCAGCTCATAGGTAATCTTAATTTGCTACAGAATAATATATATAATATATTATATTATACATAATAATATACATATATACATTAATAATATGTATATATATACATATACTCAATTCTTGTTTATAAAAAATAGGACTTACTAACAACCTGTTTGATGACTAAGGTTTATAAACTCCCAAGGTCCATTCAGGCTAGCAGAAACTGCTAAGTTTGTTAAGCTTTATCTATTTGGGTAAACTGAGTCATACAAGAGACTGTGATAGTCTGTAAAAGTACAAAAGAATCAGAAAAGTACGGTTCCCAGTCTCTCTGTGGACCATATTTATGGTTTAAAGTTTTATTTTAATGATGCTAAAAGATCTTCAATCCAGATTTTTAAGGCTCAAACTTAACAGGGATAAAAACTACAAGATCCCAATCTTATTAATGCTGTAAAGCATTAAAGAGAATTAAGACATGCAAGTTAGTGATAGGTCACCTTACCGATGATAGATTTTTTTTTTTTAAATGTGCTTCAAACTATGCTAAGTATGCTAAGTCACGCTAAGAACAAATGTAATTCAATTGCAGGGACAAGTTCTAGCCTTCTGTATAAGTTGTCAGAGTTAAGCTTGAAGCAAGTAACTAAAATCAATCAGTCTGTTTCAAATCGGGTATACTTGATAGATTAGATGATGGCCCTCCATCCTTGGGGAGATCTGAATATGGCATTTAATGCGTTTGACGAAAAAGGCCTCCCTGGATAGACAAAATACCAGTTTCTGGTGGCGGCAGCCGAGGCTGTCTCCAAAGAAGCCGGGCAGCCATGGACTTCACTGCAGCTCGCTTCAAGCATGGGACCACGTAGCACTGGGCAAAGAGCCTTTCTATGCCTCTACAGAAAAATCTCTCAGACCTTCTGTTCCAGCAGCCAAGGCCTGACGCTGCCCTGCGAGGCTGCCAAAGATTGATGACCTCTGCCCCCAACAAAGCCACTGACATGCCCACGGAGGGTCCCAGGCTGGCTTGTCTCTGTCATTCTTGATACAGAGGCCACTGGCTTGGTGCTTCCTGCTCGTTTGCCCCGATGGCCACGGCCACTCTGCTGCCTCTTAGTCACAACGAAAACCTGAACCATCCAATGGGTTGGTCACATCAGCAGTTTCTTTACTGTGCCCACCACAGTGTCCATGTACACACGCTTTTATGATAAGGGGAACAGTGTGTACACACGTGTGTCCAGACACGTGTCCTCACACTGAAGTTCTCTGCTCACAGTGGGAGCCTGTACGGATTAGATGAGGACATGGAACGCTGATCCCCTAAGACTCAAGGAAGCCTGCGTTCCAGAGGGGCCTGGGCTGACAAAAAGCACCCTGGCTGTTCCCAGAAGTCCTTTCTAGGCCCCTTTTCTGATCTCCTAACCCGATAGCTCAGAAAAAGGCTAGGGCAGTGAGGCTCATCCTTTCCTGCTTTGTGGTTCTTTCTGGTCTTCTCCTACCAGCCGGGACCAATGGACGACTGGCGGCACCCCTGTCCTCTGCCTCCTCGCACACAGCCTAGGTTATTGTTCTGTCTTCAGCCAGCACCGACCTAAGGGGGGAGAAGCTGGTGTAGACTAGGGCACACTCACTCTGTTCACATTGGCAATTCTTGGCCTCGTTGTTCCCAAGATGTTTACATGACTAACAATGGCGGGGGAACCACCCGGGCAGGCCACTTGGGCTTCAGGGCTGCTGAGAAGTGTCCTAGATGGTTCCTCTCTGCAGTCAGCTAAAAGAAGCTCTGACGGGTAGGATGGTCAAGGACTACAGCAACTTGCATCTGAAGAGTGTAATGGAAGGGTCAGATGAACCAACTAACCTACCTATTTTTCTTTCTTTCTCTTTCCTTTCTCCCCCCGCCTCCCCCTCCCCCCCACTGCTTCTCTGTGTAGCCCTGGCCGTCTTGGAACTCACTCTGTAGACCAGGCTGGCCTCAAAAGCAGAGATCCACCTGCCTCTGCCTCCTGAGCGCTGGGACCAAAGGTGTGTGCCACTTGAAGTAATGATTTGCTTTGGCTGAGAGAGTTCATCACCAGAATGAAATTTGAGAAAGCACAAACGCTGTAGCTGAGCAGACCTGGGGGATTCTTTTTAGATTCACATCTGCCACTTAGCTGTGCACCCGGGGCAGGAACTTAACCTCTCTGAGCTCATTGATCACAGGTAAAACAGGGGTGTGCTGACAACATCTGTGGAATTCTAACACGACTTCCCACAACCTGAGAAATAGCAGACTGGCCCTCAGGGCCCTGTCAGAGCCGGCCATGGCTCCCTGCCCATCCCAGGTTGTCATCGCCATCCAGCACAGGGAGGTAACCGCGCCTCCTCAGGCAGGGGCTCTGAGGCCCAGACTGGAGTGAGGGACGGCGTCTCAGAGGCTTCTTTGTTGGAAGAAAGGGAAGGCAGCTTGGTCTTAGTCAAGATGTCTTGGGGACCTGTGTAGCCCCTTGGCTAAGGAGTGGGGCAGGGAGGGATGGCCAGAGCTCTGAGAAGACTTCCAGACAGCTTTTCCTCGTAGGAAGTAAGGAAGGAACCAAGGGAGAAGACCCCAGGTCCTCTAACTTCCGGTGCTTAGGACAGGAGGGGGTCAATGACACTGAACAGCCTCCCTCCTGCTATGGCGCCCCCCCCCCACAGGACCCACACCAACCCACTCCACCCATAGGCATGTGGATTCTGGATTCTGGGCAGCCTGGCCCCTGGAAGAACAAGAGGAGCCTGGAAACTCCCCACAATTGGCAATGTAGCTTCTGTCTGTCTGTCCATCCATCCATTCATCCATCCATCCATCCATCCATCCATCCATCCATCCATCCATCCATCATCAGCATAGGCCCATGCGTGAGTGTCAGACCTGACGATGGAATCAAGAGAAGAACTCAGACATCATTCTCAGCGGACAGATTTAAAACACAGTGTGGCTCATTTTATTTCATCTTGGGGGGGAAAAAACCACAAACAAATAAACAAACAAAATAGTCCCTTCCTCCAGAAGGAATGGCAGTAGGCAGGGCCACTCACGGGGCAGCTCTGGGTACCCAGGCTCGGGTCCGAGGCTCGACAGCGCTAATCTCCCTCCTGGGACCCGAGCCCACGCTCTGGCACCCTTCCCTTCACA
Organism: Psammomys obesus; assembly: GCF_907164565.1. Taxonomy (NCBI): domain Eukaryota; kingdom Metazoa; phylum Chordata; class Mammalia; order Rodentia; family Muridae; genus Psammomys; species Psammomys obesus. The sequence goes on along the minus strand of NW_026585698.1, from coordinate 13,916,724 downwards.
GTTCCTGTCTGCCAGCCCAGCCTGGCTGCCCCGAGAAGGCCCTGTGACTAAGGGCATGCCTGCTTCCGGCAGCAAAAGAGGACTGCCTGCGACTCCTCGGGATAACAGCAGGATCGACAACAGACCCAAGCAGCCGGGAGGGAAGTCAATAAAATAGAAAGGGTTTCCTCACATTTTTAATCTTGTGGAAAAAAAAAAAAGAAAGAAATAGGCAAGTGCCACTTGTAGGCCAGCAGCTCCCTGAGCCCTAGACGGTCTGGGGAGGGTAGTGTACTATGGAAGGAGGACTGAAGCAGCCATGCCCTAGCATCAGGTCAGTCCTATAAGCCACAGCTGCTTGACTGAGCCGAGATGGCTTCTATTTATTTATTTATTTATTTATTTATTTTGATGCTTCTGGAGTAGGGGACCTGGGCCCTGCCTCTGAAGATGCTGCTGCTGCTGCTGCTGCTGCTGCTGCTGCTGCTGCTGCTGCAACCCTGACCCAACCCAGGGCCCTGCAGCACGAAGCCTCTGCTTCTTCCACCCCGGGCCTTTCTTACTGGGCTTCATGCTGCTCCAGCGTGATGCTCCCCTCTTCTTGGTTCAGAGCGAGAACACAACAGGTTTCCCGGCATGGTCTTTCTTTTCTTCTTAGTGAGATTGGTCCAGCCAACCGAAAAGATAGAGGTTTCTTTCCCTCAGGAAGGGGCAAACTCAGAGGACCATGAGGATGGCCCTACTCTGCCCTGGGCGAGATGGTCCCCTAGGCCAGGGTGCTCTTGGCCTCCTTCCTGGTGCTCTTGGCTAAGAAGCTCCGCATCCCCAGGAGACCTCTGGGCACTCCCTCCGCTCACCAGCCCCAGGCTGTAGCCATTGGGCCGCCGTCCAGAATGGGAGGCACTGCCGTTAGCCCACACCCCCAGGGGGTGGCCATTGAGGCGGAGGCTGACATGCTCCCCCTCCGTACTGTGGGATGCAGAGGCCCAGGCACCGGAGCTCCCTGCCTTGAAGGGTTCCTGCCGCCTCAGGACGTGGGTTCGGATGATCTTCCGGAAGGTCTGGCGGAACTCGCGGATCCTGTAGGCATAGATGAAGGGGTTGACGACAGAGTTGCTGTGGGAGAGAATGATGGCCAGGTACATGAGCCATGGGGGGGCGTGCTGGCACGCGGGGCAGAAGAAGGTGAAGCAGTTGATGATGTGCAGAGGTAACCAGCAGAGGGCAAAGAGCCCCACGATGATGGCCAGGGACTTGGCCGCGTGGACCTCCTTCTGAAGCGTGGACCGAGTCCGCTCTCCGGGCAGAGGCTGGCTCTCCATCTGCTTCAGCTGCCTCCGGGCTGCCAGAAAAATCCGCAAGTAGATGGCCAGCATGAGCAGCAGGGGCAGCAGCACGAAAGCAAAGAAGTTGTAGTAGACCATGTAATTCATGGGCACCACGTCCTCAAACAGGCAGGTCACCTGGCCCTCGCCACAGGTCTGCGTGTAGTTCTTGCCTTCCTGAAGCTGACTGCAGTTGTTCCAGCCCAGCATGGGAGTCAGACCGATGGCAAATGACAGCACCCAGCAAATCGCAATGATGCCCTTTGCCCTGGTACCCGTCACCAAGCCATTGTACCTGGGGGAGAGAGGACTGGTATTAGAAGCCTGAGGCACCAGAATCTGGCAGGGCCAAGAGCCAAGAAGCCCACAGAAGACCAGGTGGTCCCTGTGTGCTGGCTGCAGGGTCTTGGACTAAGCACTAACTCCTCCTAGTCTAGGTGGTAGACTCTTCTCACAGCTGCAGGAAGATAACCGGAAGCAGACATCCGGGGTGTGGATGCCATCGCACAAACATTCGGACGTTATTACTCTTAGGTGTGGTCTTGGGATTTAATGTAAGTCTGGTTTGAGAGAAACAGGTGATCATAAGGGAGACAAGGGCCTCTTCCGTGCTGGTTAATCTTGGTTCCTACTCTAGCATGCTTTCCTTTAGAGCGGGAACAGAACCAGCCAGGTCAGACCCGTAGATGGTGTGAGCCACTTATGCTCCACGCCTTTTCTTCCCCATTTGACTTGGATCCCCACGGTCCTCAAGAAGAGGCTGCCCAGGGCATGGGGGAGGAGTGGAAGTCCCAAACCAAATGAAATGTCATCTCCCCTCCAAACCCACCCACAATCCTCTGGGTGGAAACGAGGCAATTATGTATTGACATTTTCCTGGCAATCTAAATAATCAACAGGTACCGAAGGGGGCATGAAAGAAGACAGTAATCTGCCTGAGGGCCTGGCGAAAATATTCCTGTGCTGATTGCCAGTCTTGGGAGGGGAACTGGGGGGCTTGATTTGTAGCCTCAGCGCCACTGGAAATACATCATCGCTTTAGTAAAGTTTTTTTTTTTTTTTTTTTTTTTTTTTAAGTCTTCATGACTAAAAAAGGCTGGTGGGGGGGCTTTGGTAATGTCTAAGGGATGGACTTATGCTGAATGGTTTCAATTCTGGCAAAACAAGACTTCCCTCCCAGTGGAAGCTTTCACTCTTCACGTTCAGGCTAGACATCTTGGAGAAGTTTTCTACCTCCTCTGAGGGCTGGGGGTTTCACTTGCGTCTATGTCCACATTGCCAGCTGTGGGCAGGTAGGTAACAAGGAAAACATACACACTTGCTGATTCCAGACTCAAAGCAGCTACAGCAGCTACAGAGAGGCTATGACCCGTGGGTGGCAGGCACAGGAGCTACTGATAGCAGACATGGGGCAGGAGGCTGGGAATGTGTTTACCCTGTCCTCGTTGTGATGCAGCCTGTATGCACAGTCAGAGAACTAACCACACGTGTGAGGATCTAAGATGAAGCTTCATCATAAGAGGAAGGAGGAAGGAGGGAAAGAAGGAAGGAAGGAAGGAAGAAAAGAAGGAAGGAAGGGAGGGGAAGGAAGGAAAAAAGGAAGGGAGAAATAAAATGTATACCCAGTATTGCTAGAGTTCAAAAAGAGCTGGATAGTTGATTTTTTTTTTTTTGAGGAAAAAAACAAAACCAAAACAAAACAAAAAACCCCTCCCATTTTAGGTGCTGTCGCTTATGAAAGAAATAAAGGAAAAAACCCTAGTAGTTTCTGACCACTTAGCTAATCTGTCCCTCTGTTTCAGAGCTGGGGAAACTGAAACTGAGACCCAGGGAGAGGCGGGGACTTGCTGTGAACCTCTTGAGGCCCAGGGACAGCTCAAACCCAGGTGAATTTGTCATAGTCAATTACAATCTCTTCCCCGGATGGTGCTAAGGATCCAGGCCCTTGCATATGACGGGCAAGCGCTCTACCCCCAAGCTATAACTCTAGCCTGGACAACTCAAAATGCAAACGGAAACTCTCAGGCATGTTCTCAGGGGCTCCCTGGGCCCATGAGCGGGGCCTTGGTCACCAACCACGGGACCTCTGCAGGAGGGCCACCGACTTCCTGTCTCTACTAAGCACCAGAAAGCAAGAGCTGCATGTCTCTTTGGAGGCTCAAACATGGAGTCCTAGCGTCCCCAGCTATCTAACACTACATGCTGACGCTGGGCCGGGCAGCCCTCAACAGTGCCTTATAGGATCTTCACGGGAAGAGGGGAAGCTACCTTAGTGTTTGCACCATCCATCCCGGGGACAAACGTACCCTTCCTGGGTCCTAGTCCTGGTACGTTACTGTAAACACAGAGTGCTAGGTCACTTTACCTCTTTGGGCCTCCATTTCCTCATTTATGAAACGAAACTAAGAACTCTAGGCATGTCACCACTGCGTATAAGGGCACGATGCTGAATTTAGTGGTGGGGAACCCCGGGGAGCCACGCTGGGGTTCAGGGCGGGTCAGTGCTACTCAGCTGCTGTTCAGAGAAATGAGCCTCCCGGGATACTGAGGAGCTTCTAGGGGTGGTGAAAGGTCTCCCACCTTGGTGGCCTTTCAAACTGCTTTCAGAATGGGCCTTCTGCCCCTGTCCAGGGAGTTAGAGAGGTCTTGTAGTCTTGGAGAAGTAAGTAAGTAAGTAAGTAAGTAAGTAAGTAAGTTTCTGAGTTACCAAGTTGGTGCTGGAGACATCTCAGGCCCGAGAGCTTCTGGGAATACACCATGGAAATCCCTGGTTTGCTCACTTTTCTTTTACAGAATGGAAACCCATAAGGGGGAAATCTCCCACTGCACTCTGGGAAGAAAGCCCCTTTGGGGACAGAACCTAATACATAAGATGTGCTTTCCTAAGTTGGCAAGGTACTGAGGAACTTGGGGACAATGTTTAAGCACATGCAAGTATTTTGTAAACACATACATATACCAAATAGAAGCACATGCTTCATATTTCCAGCACTTGGAAACAGAGGCAGGAGAATCAAGAAATGAAGGTCATAGAACAGAAGCCTGAGGTCTAGGACAACATCAGGACCCAAGTAGAATCACGGACAAACCGCAGCTATCCCAAGGGCCCAGCCTGGCCTGTATCTAATACAGTCTTGTTCTGGCCTCCAGATAAATAGTCTGTGCAGCTAGAAGGCTGCTCAGGCTGCCTAGCGTGACATGGAGCCATTCTGGGGAGCCTCAGAGATACAGGGTGAGGCTGCCAGAGTCTCCAGCAGTGCCTGTTCTCAAGTGGCCTCCGAATCCCTGTATCCAAGCTTGTAGAGGTTGCCTTTCCCCGAGAATCCTGATCACCCACACTGCTCACCTATGGTTCCAGAACATGCCCGCAAATCCAGGTGGAGTTTTCACGTACATTTGCAACACTAAGGAGAAGGCCCGTCTTTCTGAGTCATCTTAATGACCTAAGAATTCAAGAGCAGCTGACCCAAAGGAGAAACTCAAACTCCTTCCACACGGGCGGAGGCTAACCTAAACCAGCTTCACACCATACCTGCCACTCCCCAGCCAGGCTACCTCTCTCCGGCCCAGAGGAGGGGCCGTGCCCACGTGCTCAGCCACTCCTTCCTTGGGACACCTGTCTGGGTTTCGTCCTCCTGACACCTGACCTCCTGCCCCCACTTCACACTCTCACGACCGCGAGCACCCTGCAACACCAGTATAGCAAGGTTCCTTCCAGAGCGTAGCGCCTCCCAGCATCCCTGTGGGGGGAAGACTGGAACTCAGGGCTTCATGAAGCAACTGGTGTTCTACCACTGAGCCATCCCTCTAGTCCAGCAGGGGCTTATGGCCAAATTGCCAAACTGGAAAGCTTCCCCCCCGCCCCCTTGCTTCCTTTCCTTTTTGTAGTGCTAGGCATGCAGGCCAAGACCTTAGGCATGCTGTATAGACACTCCACCACTGTGCAATGCCTGGCCCTCACGCCCTTTCGGAAAGCAGAGAGATGTATTTTCTAGGACTTTAGGTCTCGCAACAACTGATTTCCTGTATGTATGATTTCCTTCTGGCCTGTTCCTTAGGAATGGGAGCACCAGAGGCCAGTGTGAGACTTGGAGACAGTGGGGTGAAAGATCCCTAGGGAAGGACCTGGCCACTTTTCATCCCTTGCAGACAGAGCAGCAGCGTTGCCTTTGACCCATTTTTCTTTATTACCAATGAGACCTTGCCTCACTTTAACAGGGCCCCTACACTCAGGAAGGAGGAGACTGATTATTCCAAAGCTGAAAATTCTTTAAAACAACAAAAGAATTCCTGGTCATGGTCCGAGCCTAGGACTACGCTTCCATCAAAGACTAGAGCCTGTGGACCTTGCTGACAGCACAGGAAATACCCTAGAAGAAGCTGAATTCCTAGCTGTAAAGGGAAGAAAATGAGAGTCCAAGCTAGAAAGCGACCCCAGAGCCAGCCAAGAGCTTCCAGCCCTCTCCAGATTCCCCTCATGCTCGGTCTTCTGGTCCTCTGGTCCCCTCCAGATCCCCCTCATGCCTGGTCCCTTGGTGTCCTCCATCTCCCCTTCATGCCTGACTTGTTCTCAGGAGCTCTCATACAGACACCTCCACATTCTCAGTAACCGGAAACTTGAGGGGACAGGAAAGTGAAGGAGCTCAAAAGCCAGGAATGCAGTCAAGGGCTCCGGAGTCCATCCAGACTGGGAGACACAGATGTCCTTTCCTGGCTCCAGTCTCCCACAAGGGTCATGACATCTGCTCTGGCTGAAAGGCTGGACCAGGATGATCAAAGGACATCCCGTACACACGCCCCATGGCAGCTGTAAAACTGCCCACAGGCAAGACGGGCACTCTCGGTGGGCAGACCTATTGGCTCCTTGAAGAGACTAGCCTGTGCTTGCCGAAGTGCTCAGAGCTCAAATGGCTAAGTAGAACTGAGGTCAGGAGGTACTGAGGGTCAGGCATTGCAACTACATTGGGGATATAGTGAGCCTCCAGCTCACAAAAAGAGCAGAGCCCTTCCCCGCTACCCTGCCCAGCTTCGTCATTCGGACACGCTTACTGAACCCACAGACTTCCGTGTGCTCCCCTTGTCACCCATGAGGAAACAGGCCGTAGGGCAGCCAGCTTTCTACAGACACACAACTCATTCCGTACCATCTGGGGGACTCAGTCTCTTGATTCTGAGAAAACAGAGATAGGGAGAGGCCGAGGAGAGGAAAGCAAGATGGAGTCCTTAAATCAAGAATGAGATCTTGATTTAAAGGTCTTGAATCAAGAATCCTGATCTTCCCTGCTCAGAGTTGGAAGAAAGGGGTTGTTAGGCTCCCTTTTCTCCTTAGTGACCCGCTGCTGCACAGGCTGAGGCTGTCTCCTGAGGTAGATGCCACTGACCGCTGGGGACCCACATGCGGACTCCCCCGGGCCTCTGTGTTCTGATCTGCCATTGCAGGAACCTGGACCTTGGTGTACTTCAGAAGCGTGGGGTGGAAGCAATGGGACAAGCTGTCCCCACACTCAACCTTTAACCCCGTCTCTTCTTAGAGCTGGCCAGAGTCCCTCCCTCCTGTTTGTTATTTTGTTTGATTATTTTTCTTTTCTTTGAACAGGGATCTTAGTGCAGACTCCTGGCTGGCCGGGAGCTCACCATCCGCAAGCTCTAGCTTTTGTCGAGTTCTGGGATATAAGCATGTGCTTGCTACCTACTATGCCTGGCTCAGGCCCCTTTGGCAACACAAGGCTCAGGCTCCATCCCTTTGGGTGGTTTCTTGTGGGTGTTTGCTTTCTCCCTTAGGGCTCAGATGATGGCAACTGCTGTGTGAGGTACCTTCCGGGAGACTGAGCCACTCAAGGCAGAGCAGTCCTCAAAGACTGATGTCACAGTGATGGGGGCTACGTTTCTCCCCGGGGTCTGCTATCGGCGCCTTGGATGGCTGTGAGAGAGCTAGCCTCCTTCTCAGAGCCTCCTTTTTCTATCCAGAAAATGAGAGGAAGGAAATGACCTTCAAAGGCTCTCTTGCATCTGACCCTCAAGTTCACGGCTCATGGAGCCTGGTCCTTCTCATTGCTAGGTGCCCTCCGCCCACAGTAGACAGCTGCTGATACTTCCTCTGTGGGCGGGAACTCCGACTGAGGAGAAAAACTCACTATGGGGACCATCCATTCCAGTCCTCCCCACCCTGGTTACGGAATCCTTCCTCCAGGCCTGCAGCGACTCTGGCCACAGGACCTAGCTCTGGTAGAAAGACACAGAGATGGCGCCCCTGGGAGAGTAACACGTCTGGGTTACCTACAGGGTGGCTGGGTAGAGGCCTCCGGGAAGACCTTTTTTACACAATGCTTGGTTGTAGCCACGTCACAAGAGTCACAAAAACCAAAAAAAAAAAAATTGTTGCACGGCCCCAGCCACTAATGCAGGCAGAGTCCCCTCAGACTCAGGCACAGCATCATTTGCATAGACATTCAAATGACTCACTGTGGCATTTGGCCAAGTCACTTCCCCTCTCTGGGTCACTCTCCTAATGTACCCCCTGGGGAAAGGCTGGCTGTGGCAGAGGCAGGCTCCTCGCTGAGGTTCTGTGGTTTGCCGTGGCTCCCCACCCACCTCGGATCACACCCAGATGTACGAAAAAACAGCTCACGCAGCAGCAGCCTACAGCAGCAGAGCCGACTACCCTCATCTGCAAGCAGCCGGGCACAGCTGCCCACAGACAGCTTCAGCATGTGACCTGGGCTGTACCCCGTCCTTACAGGGGTAAGGCCTGGGCAGCTCTGCAAAGATTCAGACCGAGTCCCCGGTCCCTCAGCCCTGTGCACAGACGGAAGCCCAGGCTCACCGGAGTGGAATGCGGATGGCAATGTAGCGGTCAATGGCGATAGCCAGGAGGCTGAAGATGGAGCTCTGCGTGAGGACCAGGACGAAGCAGGCGAAGAAGAGGCAGCCGTGGCAGGCGGCGCAGAAGCCGGTGCTGATGGTGATGGCGAAGGGGATGGCCAGCACGCCCACGGCGATGTCAGCCGCCGCCAGCGATACCACGAAGAAGTTGGTGACGTTCTGCAGGTTGCTGTTGATCCACACGGCCCAGCACACAAGCACGTTGCCCATGATGGCCAGCACGGCGATGGCCAGCTCCACCGTGATGTACACTGAGGAGCCCATGGCGGGAGCAGCCACGCTCGGGCGGGCTCAGCAAGGATGCGGGCCTGGGCCAGCTCCCGGTCCATAGCTGCAGCCCGGCCGTCCGCCCACCCAAGCCCCGCAGCCCTTTCCTCACAAGAGCCACGAGTGTCCCCAGACGGGGCTCCCCAGAGGCCTTTTCACAGATGGCTCGGCGTCTCCTGAGAGCATGGCTCCTCCAGGGGGACCTGGCCTGTCTCTGAGGCTCAGCTTGAGGGTTCCGAGGTACCTGCAAACAGAGAGAGAGAGAGAGAGCCGGTGAGCAGCTGAACCACTCTGGCCACGGCTGGGTCCGAATTGGTTGTGGGCCAGGTGACTGCCAGAGAATGACTACTGGCTTGCTCCAGTCGGAACACAGGCCCAAGGAGCTCACTGGGTCCAGAGAAGTCCCAGCAGCATCTTCATCCGACCCTTCCCTGTTCTCTTCAGGACAGGCTCGGGAGGGGCCGCAGACAGACAGAACCAGGACCCCCACTGACCTGTCTCACTACCCGAGCTGCGTTCTCCTCACGCCAGGCAGTGCAGTGCCTCCCTCTCAGCTCACACTATCGGCTGAGGATTTGTTTGTTTGTTCTGTTTTAATCTATGGGAGCAGGTCAAGGCAAACAATAATTATGTTGGTTCCCCTTATGGAGCTTTTCAAACCTTCTATGGCAGCCTTGCCAGCCTTCTGGGTCCCAATACTCACTACAAGCCCCGTGAGACCCTCCCTCCCCGAAGGCTCCTTCCCCACTGGGCTTTCCCAATCCCACTGAGCCAGCCTCCCAGCCCACTTTTCTCCATCCCTTCAGGGAATTATCATTCCCACCTGAGGAACACTCCTGTCCCTAAGGTCACCTCAGACACTCCTGGAGTCCCCTTCTGGAAGGATCTGGGAGCCTTCTGGTCCTATCCTCCAGTCCCAGCAGGGAAGCACTCTTACCCTCCCACCCTCCCAGGAGGCGAGAGCAGGGTCCCAGCCAAACCCACCGAGCCAAGAGCTCCTGCCAGTAGGCTGCACAGCCGGTAAGGCTGTGCCCTGATTGCTTCCCTTCTCTGAGGGATCCGCCTCCGCTTCCTGCCCACGCCTCTCCCCACCTGTCTCTCTGCCTAGCTGATGGAAGGAACGCTGCTTTAGAAAAACTGGGGCTCAGGGAGGATTCACTGGAGGACTGCAGGCACGAACGCTTTCCTCAGCCAGGCGCGGTGCCATACAGCTGAAATCTCAGCATCCAGGGAGGCAGAGGCAGGAGGGTTTCTATGAGTTCGAGGCCAGCCTGGTCTACAAAGCGAGTCTAGAACAGACAAGGCTACACAGAGAATCTCTGTCTCGAAGGGGTGGGGGAAAGAATGCTTTTTTTTTCTGAGCCTCAAGTCTCTCCACTCTGACTATAGCACCATTGGGCCAGATGATACCAAGGGCTCATTTCAGTGCTTATCCACAATCCCAAGAGAAGGAAATAACAGATGTGGAAAGGCTACCCCAGGGTCCCCTCGGATCATAGGAAGGGCTGGGACCCCTGGAAAGCGGAATTCTTGCTCTCCCCATAGCAGGCCCCAGCTGCACCCAAACTCCCACTCTCCCTGAGCTTGCAAAACTCTCCATGTCAGCAAGACTCTCCCAACAGCTCATTACTCCCCAAGCAAGAACCAAAGGATTCCCCCAGTCCATCCTCTTCAGCCCTGGACCATCCTCTTCATGGAACCCCAGGTGTGCCCACCGGAAACAAGAAGCTGAAGGCTGCCTTTCAGCCCCTGCATGCAGACTTATCTTTTCTTCCCCTCCTCCCCTCTAGGACAGGAGAAATGAGTAAAACTGGGGGCCCTGGGAGAAGGGTCTTCCCCACCTAAAAATTGGCCAAGAGGTAAAAGTAGGGCTGAAATAAATGAACCTCAAGTTTCCAGAACCACCAAGTCCTGGGTGGGTGTGGAGGGCCTCCTTCTCCGAGGCTGATCCTGAAGGCTAGGAAGGGGAAGGCCAAAGTCTTCTATTTGGGAGCGCTATCGGGAGAGTCCTGCTTACATCAAGAGTTTTGCAAGCTCAGGGAGGAGAGTGGGAGTTTGGGAGTGGCCGGGGCCTGCTAGGGAGAGAGCAGAAGCCCACAGAATGACTGCTAAAGTGGTGCCGCTGCCCCTCAGGTCAGGCAGAGACACCTACGGCCAAGCGCTCGTGAGTCCCAGCTTTGCACAAGCCACTTGCCAACTAGCTGTTCATAACACACCAGCCAAGCAGAACGGCTGGGCCCAGAATGGGTGCCAGGCGCCACCTCTGGGTACACACTTGTCCCTCTACACTCTTCATGGCTTACAGTTTACAGAAGCACTCAGCAGCGGTCCATCTCACCACCACAGAGCTGGGCTAACAGCTCCTGCTCTGGGCTTCAGCTTTCAAGGTTCGGAGCAGCTGCGGGCCCCACTGTCCAATCGGGCCCAGTCAGGCCCCTGGAGCTCCTGGAAAACCACTGCCCTCCAAGACTCCTGACACTCACAACTGGTATCTCCTAGGGGGAGATACCTTGGGCCCTCACTATCGGAATCTGCACTGAAGGGCACTGAAGCAGTCTGTAAATGGACACAGCCATGCTAGAAGGCTGGCCCTGGCTGTCACCATCGCCTATCCTTAAGGTCCCCAGTGGGACCCAGGGGAGCATAATACATCCCTGTTGAGGTGCCATGGCTTCATCCCTGAGCTTAAAGCCATACTGACAGTCACACCACCAGCCTCCATCCCCGGTAACTGCACTGACTCCATTGCCACCGGGACAGCTTCAAAGGAGCCTAACCCAGGCCCGAACTTGCTGAGGCTCTCCCAGCAGCTTTGGTACCTGCCTGAGTCAAAAGTCCTCAGTGTTCCTTCTGTTCTGTGCTGAGCCCGTGTTGGGTATTTCTGGATTCCGGCGCTCTCTGACTTCTCGGAGGCCACTCTGCGAGCTCCTGTCTCCACACAGCTGGCCCCCAGCCTGTCAGGCATGCCTCGCCTCGGCTGAGGACACAGCAAAGGTTCCCGTCCCAGGGCCCTCTCCTCTGGCCTTCCTTCAGCATTCCTGCAGGCCGGCTCAGTTACTGCTGCTCATCCCAGGGGAAAGCTCCTCTGATCCCGGGGCCACCTGGGCAGCTGCCAAACCAGAATCTTCTTTTCATTTGTGCCTTCCCCAGCCCAAGTCCAGCAGAGCAGTAGAGCCGGAGGCATTCTCAGGACAGACAGGAGGGAGGAGCCCTGAGCCCCGCAGGGGAAGGCTGAGGACCGCTAGCTTATGGGCAGGCAAAACAGGGCCAGGGCACCCTGACTCTCTTCTTTGTAGTATGAATGTTCCCAGTGGGCCAATTCAACCCTACTAATGTTTCACTGACTAGACTGAGCGAAACACACAGCCAGGAGATGTTAGCCACTGCTGAGCCATGAAGCCCTGTGCTTTCCAGGTGACCATCCATCTGAATACCAAGGCTACACTGCCTCCCCCACCCCACCCCCTAACCCCCACCATCAGGAGCTTGTATGAGCTGTTTGGGAGTTCAGAAAGTGAGTGAAAGCCTGGTGAACCCCGTTTTTCACATGAAACCAAAACAGCCAAAAAGACCTCCCTCAGCTTGGCCAGGAACATTAGAGGCTGGCATAGTCCTTGGAGAATGCCAAAGGATGGAGCAGAAGACTTCCTCCCTGCGAAGCCTCAGGAGCAGTGGTTCTCAACCTGTGGGTCACAGCCCCTTGGGGGGGGGGGCGGACACAACTCTATCTCCAAAAAAAAAATTTCACATTACGATTCATTATAGGAGCAAAGTTACAGTTACGAAGTGACAATGAAAATAATTTTGTCGTTGCGGGGGGGAGGGGGGTCACCACAACACAAGGAACTGTATTAAAGGGTCGCAGTGTCAGAGGGTTGAGAAGCACCGCTCCAGAGTCGCAGGAAGGCTGGGGGCCCCAGGGGAGGGGCCGGGGTAGAGCCAGCATCTAGCAATTTCCTATGCCTCTCTGTTGGCTCTATCGAATTAATCCTTGACTCGTCTGTCGCTAGCCAAGAGGGGAAATTAAATATTAATAATGTTGCATTTGCTTATGATTGTGCTTTGCTGGGGACAGGGCAGGGTGTCCCGTGTAAACTACAGGCCCGTGCTGTGGAACATGCATCAAAAGGCTTGGAGGAACGGCCCCCTTCGGCTCCTGGCGGCCAGATTCAACACTTCCTTCCCGCTCCCCCCCACCCCGACCCAGCCATGTTAATTAAAACCATTGAGTCCCAGCCCACGTATCTCCCGACCACCCCAGGCTCTGCGCATACAGGTGGCTCCTGACCCTGCTGGATGCGTCTATCCCGGGCAGAGCCGCACAAACGGCTCCTGGTGCGGCCAAGCGCAGGGAATGGAGCAGCATGGAGGCAGCCCACTGCAGCCACACGGGACTCCTTCCTGAGGTCCAGAATCGCAGCCTTACAATTTCGCTTTGTTTTGAGACGGGTCACCTGTAGCCCAGGCTGGGCCTCAAGCTTGCTCTATAGCCAAGTATAATCTTGAACTCTTGATCCTCCTGCTTCTGCCCTCCAAGGGCTGTGATAACGGGCATAGACTATCACACCCAGGCTGCCCCTTTCTCACAGGCTATGTACACCAGTCATCTCTTCTGTGTCACGGGAAACTCTATGCCATCATTGCTCCCTTCGGTCCTGCATTTTACTGCAGGGATCCCCTGAAGGACAAGAATTCCTCAATGACAGCTGCCGCCTTAGAGATTCAGAGTCTGGCCCCTGGCTGGTAGCGGAGAACTTGCTACAAGACACGCTCTGACCCTAAGACCTCAGCTGCAAACCAGAGTTCAAAACACAAGACACCGAGGCAGCTAGGATAAAAGGTGTGATGCACACCTTTAATCGCCTTTATCCTAGCACTCTGGAGGCAGAGGCCAGTGAGTCTCTGTGAGTTGTTGGCCGGCCTGGTCTACGTGGTGTCACCCTCCCTGCCTCAAAAAAAAAAAAAAAAAAAAAGAAAAATAAAATAAAAGTATCAAACCCACAGGAGAGGAATGGCCTACGTAGTAATAATTTAGATATCTCAAAAAGGTAGAGACTTAGCCAAACTCACTGGCACACAAGAGCAAATACAAGCAAGACAGAAAAAGCCGGGGTAAAAATAAAGGGCACACCATATGGGACAGGCTTCGGGCCTGGAGGCAGCTGAGGACCAAGGCAGAGGTGGACGGAGCAGAAAACTGAGGAATTCTTACAGGGACCAGAGACGAAGTCTAGACTGAGATCCAACATCTGTCCTTGGATTTGCAGAATGAGCAAGAGTCGGACTGGCACCTCCCTGCCCCCAACACCCAGAGCACAGCCCTGTGGTGGCTCAGCAGTAGCTGGGGCTTACAGGAAGACCCCAAACCCCCCGAGCCCCTCCCTAACACATCAATCAACAAGATGGCTCCCTTCTGAGGCTACCCCATGCTGTGTGACTAGCGGGGTTTGGGTCTCCCCTCCAGAGTTGTACAGCACCCAAATTCTAAGACCTGGTAGAGGCTAGACCCTAAGTAATGAAGCAGGTGACCAACATGTCTCTCACCCACCGACCATGAGTGTGCGGCTGTTGCTATGTTCCTGGCGACAGGATGTGGGCGGGAGGCTGGGGCACTAGCTTGCCTTTCTAAATAACTTCACAGCCAGGATCCAGGCTACCTGAGTCTAGATTCTAGGCTCACAGGCCACTGGCCAGCCGCATCTCCCTTCTCTCTCACCAAGAGCCTTAAAATGGAGCCTGACATCCCCACTGGTCTAGGTTTGGTACCCAGAGAGACCTTCAGCCCCCAGTCTTCACCTTGTGCCACTAACCCACTGCAGGCTGTTTCCCCGATTAAAGCCTCTCTCTAGATCCAGGCCTCACAGAGTTCATGCAGCCTGTGGTGGGCGCAGCCCAGGTGGGGTCCATGCCAGGTCCATCACAGACTCCTCCCAACGCCATCCCGTGCCTTTGGCTCTCCATGTGCACAGGCCATGGTGAGAGCATCGCATGAGATGCTCAGCACCTGTGCCTCCCATAAATAGTAGCTGACGGATACTGTGCCTCCCGGGAAGAGAACAAGGGATCCCCAGGTGGAAACCCGGCAGGAGACTAGCCTGTATGCTAGAGATGAGGGGTGCAGACCCACTGTGGGGGTCCTTAGATATGGGTGTGATGATGCGGCCACAGAGGTTAAAGGGAAAGAGCAGGCTGTGCTGGACCAACCTGAAAAGGATCTACCCAAACGCCATCACTGCCCCTCTGTCCATCAGCCTTTTCACCAGCCTGGCTCAGGGTCCCCAGAGGCCGCCAAATGTAAAGACTCCCGGAGTCTCTAGACAAAGACATGTTACATAAAGTTACAGGTAGCGCTAGAGAAGTGTGCAAGTCCTGTCTTCCTGGGCTCTAACCCCTTCCCAGCCTGGGGGTACCCTGCGGCTCTGCCTCCCACCCCCATTCCATCCGTGCTGGACACCTGGCAGAACCCATGGCTTCCTGACTCAGGGCTGGGACCTCCCTCTTCACGCCACCTGGCTCCTTCTTCCCCACCTCGGGGTCTGGGCCTTGCTTTGGATGTGAGCAGTTTTCAGGGGCTCCTCCTCCCCCTAATCTTCTCCTACTACAGAGGGGGACACATTCTAGACCTAGGGCCTGTCCTCAGGCCCTGCAACACCTCTGCTTCCCAACCTTCAGCCTGCTTTCCTCCACTGAGTTCCCCAAGTCACCATCTGCCCTTCTGCGGTCCCCAGTGTGTCCCGGGACCGGAGTCTTCCACCAAACTCAAAGGAGAGATTCTCCTTTTCCAGCTTTCTTTCCTCCATCTCTCTAGAGCCATGCGTGTTAGCTTAACTACGAACACCGTTACTCTACAGACGGGGAAAATGGATCCCCGGGGCAGTGACTGTCCCAGGGCCACCCAGTGAGTGTGCATCAAGGATATGACAGGCTCAAACCCACGTTGAGACACCAAAATCTCTGATCCACCTGCAGGCCCCTGGAGACAATCATCCACTCACTGTTCTTCGGCCTGGCCCAAAGTCTGTCTCTTACCACACGTGTGGACTGCCCTTCGCCTGACTTCAAGTCATGGACAGGGAGGCTAGCCCAGAACAGTCAGGGTCAGCCCCTGAGAGAATGCACATTGGCTAAGGCTCGTCCAAGAGACTCCAGAAGCTGAGAGAACTTGGGGCGTCCCAAAATACAACGGCTGAGTTTTGAGATGTTGGCCCCATAGCCAGGGACCCAACAGCCTTTGAGCAGCTCCTGCGGACCCAAACAAGCCGGGCCTTCCCAACCCTGCGTTTCAAAAAAGCTCTCCACCAGCATCCTAAGGGTCCTGATACTAACTAACGACAGGCTTGGTTGGGTGTGGACAGTCTCCCGAAAGCCACACAGAGTCTAGGAGTCCAGAGGGAGGTGGGCAGCAGAGGCAGAGCGCATGGCAACAAGCTCGGAGCACCATGGAGCTTCAGGTACAAGAACAGAAAGCAGGCTCCGACATCAAGGAGACAAGGGGCAGCCGCTGGCTGGGTAAGGAGAGGGGTCCAAATCCCTCTACAGCCATGAGGGGAATGCATGCTCTGCCAGCCCCGGTCCTGGGGAGGAGTCCTGGCCACCACCTGCCTGCTGCTTCTAGAGCTCTGGACCACTGGGAATCCCCGCTCCTTCCAGGGCACGGAAGTGCAAAATTGATCCAAATGTTCCAAAGGCAGAGAGCCCTTGCCCATCCTCTACCAAATCCTTGAGAGCTGCCGCCATTCCCACCGTTTCTACCCCTGCCTTGGGCAGCCCCAGACGCTTACCCACCCTGCCGTCCTCTGGCCTCTCTGCAGTGCTCTAAGTCAGGTTCCCGCCATCACTGTCAACAGGATGCTCCCTTCCCCCGGGTTCCAAACTCCCGGGCTCTTGCCCCGACTTCCCTGGCTGCAACCTGATGGTGCCCGGCTGAACCCCTAACCCGGGAGTCTGACCCGCCTACCTCCGGCCGCGCCTCGACGTCCGCAGCCTAGCTTTGGCGGGGACGCGCCCTAAGGGGACTTGTGAGCTTGCAGGTTCAGTGTTCCGCGCGGGGACAAATCGACGGCCGTGGCCGCGCGTCTCCCGCGGGTCTACACCACTGCACGGCATCCCGCCGCCCTGCCTCCCCGGCGCCCCTTCCTCCCTACCTGCCTCTGCGCACCTTCCGGTCGCCGAGGACCACCCCGAGGGCGCCGCACCCGGGATGCGAGCGCTCCGAGGAGGAGCCGAAGCCGCCAGAGCAAGCTCGGACCCGGCACCCGCGGGCTCCTCTCCCGACAGCAGGAAGGAAGGCTCGGAGGAAGCGGCGGGCGCTCCGAGGGCTGGGAGGGTCCCAATCCGCTCAGACCTCCGGGCCCCGCAGCCTCCGACGGCCGCCACCACCGAGACGCCGGCCCGGGACCCCCAGACTCCCCCGGCCCCAGGACCCCGGCTGACCTGCCTCTTGCGCTGGCTCCCACCGTCTCAGCGGCCGCCCGGGCTCCCTCTCCCGCCGCGCCGCTCACGGGCGCACCCTGCAGGCGAATCCGAAACCAGCGTCGCTCCCGCCCCGCCCCGCCGCTGGGGGAAATCGAGGCCCCGAGGCGGGAACCGGAGGAAAAGGTCCTGGGAGTGCTAAGCCGCGATGGGACCTGCAGCAAAGCCCCGTTCTCCCCAGCGTGGGAGCTGATTCAGGTCCATGGGTCCTGATCGCCTCCTCCGGCGCCACCCCCACCCGAGTGCCCCCACCCACGAAGCTTTGGCACCCCACCCCTCTCCAGCGGCTCCTCCACAAGGCATCAGGCGGCCCCGCCCACTCTGGTTCTCCCCGTTCTGCCCTTTACGGGAGCCAGGCTGCTCTGCTGCTCCACACTCCTCATGTCTGCGGGACCCTGACTCCTTCCCTAACCCCTGCTTCTCTGAACTACAGAGCAAGGAGGGAGTCGCATCCGCGCCACAGACTGATGAGGACTCTCAGACTTCTGGCTGGGAATCCCCTCCTCTTACGACCCTTGTTCTGGCGGCAGCTGGACTGCGAAGTCTGCCTTGGATTCTTCCTGACTCTGTTTGGATTTTCAAATCTCAATCTGTTCACAGCAGGACAACCCTTTCATACACTCAGGCACTGACGGCCAAGGCCTATATGGAATCCTTGTCTTCTAGAACCTCTTGGAACCAACCAGGCTGTCGGCTAGAGGCAAGTGTGTAGAGAGGCGTATTGAAAGGCTAGCCGGGTGAGGTGGCGCACACCTGTAACCCCAGCACTCGGGGAGGCAGAGGCAGGAGCATCTCTGCGAGTTCGAGGCCAGTCTGGTCTACAGAGGGAGTCCAGGACAGCAAAGGCTACACAGAGAAACCCCCTCTCGAAAAAAAAAAAAAAAAAAAAAACAGAACACAAAAAGAGCCAGGCTAGACCCCAGGAAGTGGCCCTTTGCTCCACCACAGGGATAGTCAGGCAGGGAGTGCAGGCGTCTAGCTGGTTTCGAATTCGCCTCCCTTTGGAGAAGACAAATGTCTGCTTTCAAAGTGGTGCCTGTCGCTTACCAGGACTTGACTTCGATGGCCTGGCAGCCTCCCTGGCTCACCCTCCCAAAGTCTCACCCCTGTTTCCATTTCATGAGACCCTATCAGTGTCACAGAATTCGTAGGTCGGAGGGTGTGTGTGTGTGTGTGTGTGTGTGTGTGTGTGTGTGTGTGTGTGTATGTATGTATTTATGTGTGAGTGTATGTCTGTGATCTGGTTGGAGGAGGGAGCTGCATGCAATTTCAATTAAACCCGAGACCTCCTGACAGAGCACAAGGCTGGTTCACTGGCCCTCAGTTTCAAGCTCCCGGTGAAGGACCCTAGAACCATCATCACGCAAGACCGGTTCCTGGGGCCACCCTGGCACCGGCATGCATTAGCACATGCCATCCAGGGATGCGGTTATGTCTGCTTTGCCACCTCCTGGAACTTGGCCAGCAGCTGGTACCACAGAGGTGAGGAAGGGGACACAACTAAGCTGGAGCCTATTCTCAATCCGTCGCCTCTGCATCCTTGCTTTTTGGCCTCCTCATGTGGGCGCAACACCATCCTGCTCATTCTTGACCCACTCACACCCTGGAAACACTGTCTTGAAAATCCCCCTGAAGGGGTCACGGGGACTCACGAAGTAGTTCTGGGGATCCCTCCTGTTTCCTGATGCTTCTCTTCTCAGCCATCCCAATTCTAGGGCCCAGAACCCTCCTCCAGAAGGCCCCTGGAGCAGAGTTTTGGTTTTGTTTTGATTTTGTTTTGAGACTTGGTTTCTCTGTGTACAGCTCTGGCTGTCCTGGACCTCACTCTGTAGACTAGGCTGGCTTCGAACTCAGAGATCTGCCTGCCTCTGCCTCCCAAGTGCTGGGATTAAAGGCGAGCACCACTGCTGTCTGGCTGGAGCAGAGGTTCTCAACCTGTGGGTCTCAAACCCTTTGGCAAACCTGTGTCTCCAAAAATATTTACATCATGATTCATGCTAGTGAGCAAAATTACAGTTACGAAGTAACAACAAAAACAATTTTATGGTTGGGGTCAGCACAACATGAGGGACTGTATTAAAGGGTCACAGTGTTAGGAAGGTTGAGAACCACTGGGCTCGAGAGTCTTGCTTGGTACACTGCAGCGTGCCTTACTCAGGAATTAAGGTGTCCTTGCCAATGCTGGTCAGGAAAACAAAACCAGCGGCCCCTGTAGTCCACCCTTAGGTTCTGACAGGTGGCATACTACCACAGAAACTATGTCCTGTGGCCACCGTGGTCAGGCAGAGCCTGTTGGCTTCAGCTCCATAGGCCCACATGCCATGACTAGCTGTGCCCAGCCGTGAGAAGCTGGCTCAGGCCTTCCCAGCCAATTAAAGTTCACTTTAGTGAACGGACTCTTCCCCACTTATGTAGGCCTTTCATGGGTGCTGAGACCAAGCAGGAGCTGAGGCGTCCCTGAAAAGGCTTCAGAGGCAGAGGGTATAGGCCTGCTATTTGCTGCACAGTCTCAGGTCATCTTTGAAGGTGACAGTTGCCCGCCCTTCCTTATGCCCAGGTCCCAACCGTGGGGCCAGCTGGGCTGTCGTGTTCCAGAATTCCACTCCCAGACTACTCCCCCACCCCACCCCCAGCCCTTTGTTCCTGCCCAGGATGCACCTGCCTGGCCTCTGGCCCTCATTGTTTGCTCTAGGGCCAGCTGAGCCACATCAGGGAACAAGACATGCCAAGACTAGGACCATAGACCTAGTGGGCTCTGGGCCAAGGCCCCTGAAGCCCCCAGACCACCCCAAGTACACAATTTTCTGTGGGCGAGACTCAAGTTCACCCCACAAGGCAAAATAAGGACAGAGGAAGAAGCCCACGTTGTACAAATCATGATAGACAGGAGGGCACCCCCTCCCAACCTGTAGCCTCCTGGGAAAATGTTTCCTCTCACGTCTACTTCTTAACGTTGGGATGGAGAGTAGCTGGGCCGCGGTCCAACCTTGGACTAACCTGGTGCAGTCTTGAGGAATGTGCAGGTGTGTGCCTTCTCTTGGCCCCATGCTGTGAAGCGACAGCACTCTGCAGCTATTTGCACGGGGGCTTGTCCCTTAGCACCCCCAAGGATGGCCCTAAGCCACTTCCCTGTGCCCCCAGCCCTGGGACCCACTAGGCCTCCCTCCCATTAGATGCCCACAGAGGCTGGAAGTTTTGGCCTATTCCAGATGTTGGCGTCCACCCTGGGAAAGACCCTGGGGTCCAGCCCACACAAGAACCACAGGCAGAACACACCTGCTCGCAGCCATTCCAAGATCTTCTTGTCCTCCCTCTTCTTAGGGACTCAGTTCCCAAACCGCAGAGACCCCGCTGCCCCATTCCTCATATTAAGGCAGACACTGTCTGGGATCTTCTGTGACAAGAGCAGTCTTCCCAGGGTGCATTGGGCCTGGTGGTGGTTATTGGTAAACCACATGCCTTTGACCCTCCTCATGCCAGTTCAACCCCAAGAAGTGTGGCTTCCTCTCCTTCCATCTCCACCTGGCCTCCCGGGGAAGCCAACATGCTGCTGGCAGGGTTCCACCAGAATGGAGTCACAGCAGTCTGGGATTCCCTCTTCGCAACTCAAAATAGAGCATGGTGGCCACACTGAAGACCATTCCCATCTGACCACTTTCCACTAGCGAACCACCTCAAACAATACAGCCCCCCTGAGACTTTGGGAAGTGCTAACCCTGTCAGGATGGGCTGAAAGCTGGTGAGTGAGTGGGTGCCCTGCCTCCCAGAGGTTATAGGTCCAGGGGTCTGGGAGACTTTCTATTTTCCTTTTCCAACAGGGCTGCCTCTCACAGAAATGCTGAACCTCCCCCTCATCAAGGCACTGACTGGGAAAGGCCGTACCAGGTCTGTGATAGAGGAGGATGTAACTGTGGGGCTCCCGGCAGATAGGCTAGGGTACACAGGAGCCTCTCGGGGTCAGCATACAACATGGGGAAGGCAGGGTTGAGGGCCCCTTCTATGGAGGGGCTCATGCTGTCTCAGGGACAGATTGAAGAGTCACTGGCAGGATTAGCACTCCTCTTGCCATGCAGGAAGTACCCGCTGCTCCACTTGCTTAGGACACAAATCCAACGTTCAAATGGTGAGGAAGAGCTGGGGCAGCCCTGCTCTAACCTCTGCCATGAGAACTCCGGGTACTCGGCACGGGGCTTTTACTCCAGGCTTGAGGCTAGGGTCACGGGGGTTGTCCTCGGCCTCTGCAGGGTTGGCTCCACTGGAGGTCATGGCTCTGTGGGCATTCTGAGGACATGTCCAAACTCAGGTCAGCTGGGGTCTCGGCCTCGCTGGGACTCCAGATCCCAGAGAGCATCAGGCCCAGGGAGGATGGCTGTCGTGGGTACCATGTGCGCAGGCAGTCAGCCCAGAGACCTCTTCTGCATGTGACATGTGCGAAGTTGAAAGACAGCACTGCCCAACCCCATCACACTGGAGACGAGACACTGTGCACCACTGAGCAGGGAGGTTGGGGGACTAAGATGCACCAGGGTGGGGGGAGGTTGGGGGACTAAGATGCACCAGTGAGGGGGGAGGTTGGGGGACTAAGATGCACCAGTGAGGGGGTGGTGCTACAGCTCGAAGGCTGAGTACTTACATGTAGCACATGCACGGTCCTGCTGAGTGTGACCCCAGCACTGAGAAAAGATGCGCAGGGAAAAACTGCCTAGCTACTTTCCTCTAGGTATAATGCCTGGCCCCTGTAATTCTATACACCCTGAAATCCATCTCTAAACAGTGAAGACTTATAAAAAGAAAGCAAAAACCCTTGGGGCATCCTGATCGAACACGTGGGCTCGGCTGGGGGCTTCACTCCCGCAGGGACTCTGCTGTGGGAAGTGCTGGCCAGGAGATGGGATCTTGAGACCTGCCAGGTACCACGTGGTGTCAGGGCAGGCCGGAACCTTAGGCCTGCTGAGCCCCCATGGAAGGGTGCCACAGCAGGCGGACCTGCGGCAGGGGCACCCATGCCTTCCACTGCAGTTCCACAGGAGGGTCGAGAGCTCTGGTTTGTGTAAGGTCAGAGGGAGCAACAGAAGAGAGGGAGAACACATTAGGGAATCAAAGCATGACAATTTAATACATTCAAGAGTATTTACTACAACAAAATGACAAAGTATCAGTCATCAGCAGAAGCCCGTGACAGAACAGCAGAAGGGTGACTGGCCCTTCTGTAGGGATGCTTGTGCTTTGGGGAAGAGAGGCAAGCTTACATCTTGGAGCTTCCCAGAAAGAACGAGAGGAGATCCAACTATGACCGTTCTGGGGGCAGGGTCCCACATGCCAGGGCTGCCACCACACTCACCATGCAGTCAGCAGTAACCTGAACTCCTGTCCCCCCGCCTCCACTCCCCAAGTACTGGAGTTACAGGTGTGCACCGCCTCGCCCAGTTTATGTGGTGGTAGGGCCAACCCAGGGCCTTGACAGGGTGGGCAGGCACTCCACCAACTCTCAAATACTACTTTTAAGACATACGGCCATCTATAAGCACGCCCACGGGGCCAGCAGTGCTCTTGCAGGGTCCTATTCGAGAAGGAGAGGGCAATGGTCTGCTGGAGTCACCTGTAGACTTGTGGATCCTCACATAAACGTGGGCAGCATGGCCCTGGCTGTGATAGTGCCCAGAGTTGTGTGTGTGTTTGTGCGTGCGTGCACGTGCGCGAATTGGTCTCCTAGCCCACCATCTGTCCCTTCTACATACTCCAGGCCTATCCCAGGCCTACAGATTCCACAGAAATGTTATCTCTACATGAACATAGCCCTTCAGCAGCAGCCAACTTACTCCAAACCCTTTCAGAAGCTCAGGCAAACGTCTACTCTGGCATGAAGCTCACGTAGCCAGCAAGGGGCAGAAGCTGAGAGCTGCAAGCCCAGGAAAGCCTCTGTAACAAGACAACCGTTCTTCATGACATAATAAATAAAGCCTGGCCTTGGGTCAAACACCCTCACGCACAGTGCACAGGCCTCAGTGAGGGCAAACGCAGCAGAGGCTGGAAGCTCAGAGGGATTCTCTCATGAATAGCCAATCACCCTGACAGCTGCTCATCGGCAGAGCAGGAAGAGAACTGGCCGAGGAGGACCAGGGAGGCACTGGGACAGACAGAGTAATGAGGATCTTCTGGCACACTCTGCAGCCTGAGCTGCCGCACTGAAACGTTTAGGCAGGCTAGCTGAATGGGACTGGCCATCTGACGGCAACACACAGACACAGACCACTTGCTAATAATTACGTTCAAAGTACTTTCTTCTAGGTTCCACAGATACACCAAGTTCCCAGTCTTAAGCATTTTGCTTGAACATGGATCCTCACTCAGTCCATGTGTGGACTGGGCGCGCCTCCTGGAAGGCATTCCCGACATCCATCTAGGTATTGATGTTGTGATCCCATTTCAACTGATGGCCAGTCTTCCTCATGGTGGCTTGCAGGTGACAACCAAGTATATCCTGGAAGTAACAGGTCTTGACACTGTTCAGACAACAGCTTCTGTGTCAGGCACATGAAATAAGGGCTTCCTAGTCCCGAAAAGGGGCTGCTAAATTCCAGCCAGAAATCAACAGACTTGAGTAAGGCCTTGGCTCGTGATGTAGGCCCCATAGCCCAGGCACAGCATGGCGCCACTTCCACCAGAGTCCCCACCAACATGTAGGACACTCATGCAGGTGTGGGCTCGGCTGTCCTGGTGCAGGGCTAAGGCACTGTCTTAACTCCTGCCCCGGAGGGGCAACCATCAATGACTTGAATCTCTGGCTCCCTAAAGCACGTCCTCTTTTCCCCCGCTGCATGAATACTTACTCTCACCATGCTATCGCCCACATTTTGTGTTGCGTTTCTATCCTTACTAGAACAAGTAACTTTGGTAGTACCAGAACAGGAGCTCTTTTCCCCAATATTGCTTACAAAAAAACAACAACTTGTGACTGGTCTTTTCCCTGGGGCTGGAGGCAAGCGGCTGGGCACCCATTGAGTGTGCCACCTGCTTCTTACAGACAGAAATCTGCTTGGTGGCATGAAGACTCAGCTAGCTGTGGGCCTGTAGGCTGGGTTTTTTGATGCCTCTAAGTTAACTACAGTGGTTAGGATGGCCCTCTCATATGGAAGGGGTACTGACCCTTTTCTCTGACACAATAGAACCCAGGCCCACACAAAGGGACCAAGGCCAGCTCTGTCCCAGCCCTGGAAATCACATGGATGACAGTCAAGAAGTGCAATGGCTAAAGCTTTCACTAACCCGCGGTTTCCATAGTTTAATCCCATTTTCCAAGATGAGCCGGCACAAGCCTTCATGTTTTTTACACTCCAGGGCGCTGCTGGAGCTGCACGGCCTCTGGAAATAAGCTGGCCGTGTCCTGTGCTTCCTGCTCCCAAGAACGGCCATGTGGAAGAGCCTGGTCTGCAGTTCCAGTTCCAATTCGGAGGCCTAGAGCTGGGCACACTCCCTTCAGGGAGGCCAGAGTCGCTGAAAGCTTTAGGGGTTCTAGCTAACGGTGTTGGTGTCACTTGGTGACTGCAGAGGTCCCTAGCTGGTAGCAGCTCCTCCTGTGTGCTCAGGTTTCAAAATACTTGTAGATGGCTGTGACATACAGCATTACATTCTGCCAGTCGGGTCGCTCTGTGCGTGCCATCTCGTTGATGTCCTGGTGAAGAAGAGTCTCCATTAGGATTCATATCCCCCAGGCCGCCCCACTGGGCGTCTAGCCCCAGCAAACAGCAGACAGCATTTAGTCCAAGGCTTACTGCCTCTTTCAGTGGACAGGCCTCCAACATCTGCTCTACTTCCAACAGCCCCTGTGAGCACCCCCTTCCTTAGTACTACAATCATCCCTGTGCCCCTAGGGCCTCTTCTCTGGTCCATCCATAGCTTGCCAAGGCTGGAAGGACTCTGGTTTGGAAGCTTTCCTCAGGCTTTCTCGGCCTTTGCAGGCCTTTCTAGGCTGTTCTGTTGAGACACTTTAGGGTTCACAGCAGCACTGTGTCAGAAGTAATCAAAGGCTTTCTTTTTGAGCTGCCTTCTGCAGAGTCCTAGTGACCTGTCCTGCCCCAGTGTCTCAGTACCTGTCACAAGGGCCTGCTGTGACTAAAAAGTAGGGCCAGGTAGTCTGAGAGGGCTATTTTATAGCTGAGGAATCCAGAAATGTCACTGAGCATATGGGATGCGAAGGGCTGTCCTGAGAGACTTAAGACAGAAGACAGAAGTCAGTTGGCTTAGTGGACGGATCTTGACTATGGATTCCTTTTCGGGAAACACCTAGGCACTTCTCACGTGTGACGACACCTCAAACCTGGCGTACAATGTCCTACTGCAGTAACAGTGCTGATCTCGTCCTACACAGCTGGGCAGAAGCTGCCCTAGGCAAGCACGCGTCTCTGAGTTCAGAAGACACATTCATAGGTAAACACTGGCATAGCATTAACTGTGAATGTAAATACTTCATGCAGTGCCCACGGCTGAGGAGGCAGACCTGGCGACCTGCAGGTATCCTAAGGTCCTACGAATGTTCTGGTCCCACAAGGTCCTTTCTTGTGTGCAGAGCCCTGAGCAGGAGCAGGTTTGGGCAGTTACTTGCGCAGAGCAAGTCCCTCTAGGTGTAGAAGCCTCCCTTTGCACACAGATGCAATAGGCTTGTGGAGGGCAGCACGAGCCGACAGGCGCCTGTCTGAGCCAGCACGGGCAGGGCAGGAGGCTAAAAAGGCCCTTCATTTTCCACAACCAGTGTTGTGCACCATGAGCTGCATGTCTGGCCCCTTCATCTGGCCCCTGTGAGGAACTGTGGGCAGGGTTATACAACTCACAGAGCATCTTGTGGATTCAGGGTGCCCCTGGCACTCTCTACACCAGTGGCTCTCAACCTTCCCGATGCTGAGACCTTCCATTACAGTTCCTTATGTTGTGCTGACCCCATGATCAAATCCATGGTTACTTCATAACTGTAGTTTTGCTACTGCTATGTATCATAACGTAAACACTCATGCTTTCTGATGGTCGCGACCCACATGTTGAGAACCACCGCTCCAGACCAGCCAACAGTGCAAAGTGCAGTAACACTGACACCTTCCCTCTGAAGCCCCAGGCTCTGCTGACCACGAGGAATAGCTCAACAAGGCTGCTGGGCCTGTGGTCACAAGCTACTCACTCCCTTGGATGCTTCCTCAAGAGAAGCATTTTGTGCAGCAGCTGAGATCCTGTGAGCACTTTACACCCTCAGCCCAGCCCACCTGCGACCACTTTTCCTCGGCAGAAGGCACTGTTAGCCGCGCCTCAGTAAGGGGCTTACCAGAGTGGATTTGATTCCAACGCTTTCAGCTGCCTGGAAAGCCAGAGTGAAGTTCCTTTTCTGTAAAAGAATCATGTCAGTGCTGTGTATAGACAACTGAAGATCATGAGGGACAGGCATTAACTCCTCAGGGGCCGTGACACTATCCGCTCCAGCCAGCTACGGCTCTATCTGCTTTTTCTTTCCTCACTCAAGAAGTTGCATTCTGGCACAAAGGCCTAAGCTAACCTGATACAGACCTCCAAAACTAGAAGCACACACCTGTCAAAAGGCTATTCCCCCCCCCCCCCCCCCATGTGGGATCTTCAGAATTTTCTGTTGGGCTTGGGCTGCCATAAGGGAAAGTAGGAGACCTCAAGAACCTTTTGAGGGCGACACCTCAAACCATAGCCTCGGACTAGAAAAATGTTTGCCTTGTCATTTCTGACAAGTGGTATAGAATAGGTCTGAGCAGAAGCACTGGTCCTGGGGTGACAGGAGGCTAGCCCAGGCTAGCTGGCACTGCCCTGCCTGCTCATGCCACTATCATTTTTCTCTAGCACTTCTTAAAGCCCGTGATCCTAAATGTTGTCACCTGAGAAGAGCCAAATACTCCCACTAGAAGTGATGCTACATGGGCAATGGGTAGATCAGGGTCTGGCTGGCTGAGTGTAAACTACGAATCCGGAGGAACGAGCCAGGACAGGACAGGTTGTGGTGAGGCGAGGCTGGGGTGAGGGAGCTGCTAACGAGGCTCACCTTATCTTGGCTGTTCAGTTCTTGATACGGTATGTGGGCGGGGAGATAGGTGTGTAGCAGCGCGCAGAAAGCCAGCCCATCGTTCCAGCTGCTGCTGAAGTTTGTGATGTCGATATTCTGAGGGAAGAGAAAAAGAGGAATGCAGTGATCGTCTCAGGAGGAATGCAGGATAAGGAAGGCACGGGCTGAGCTCTCTGGAGGAACCAGAGCACGCTATGGGCCACGTCCCAGTACTTACCCTGTTACCTTCACTAGGCCTTTTATTTTTTATTTTTGTTTTTCAAGACAGGGTTTCTCTGTGTGTATCCTTGGCTGTCCTGGACTCACTTTGCAGACCGGGCTGGTCTTGAATTCACAGAGATCCACCTGCCTCTGCCTCTCAGAGTGCTGGGATTACTCCAGCCAGGCGTGCACCATCGCACCTTGCTTACCAGACCTTTTAAGGATCTCCCACCCCACATACCTACCAGCCAGATTACTGCTCCTGCCTGGTAAAGCCTGGGCCTGAGAAATAATCTCTACGCTGCTCTACACATGGAAAGGCCTCTCTAAAGCCCTCTGTGGTAATAATACAAACTGCCAGATGTAAGTGACAACCAACTGTTTATGAAATTATTTAAAAGACCTTCAAGCTAGGCAATGTGGCACATACTTATAATCCTAGTACTCAGGTAGATAGTGAGTTCAAAGCCAGCATGAGATATATAGCCACTGTAAGACTCTCAACAAACACCAGTAACACTGAAGAGACTCTGCTATTTGCTTGTAA
This sequence comes from Psammomys obesus, assembly GCF_907164565.1. Classification (NCBI taxonomy): domain Eukaryota; kingdom Metazoa; phylum Chordata; class Mammalia; order Rodentia; family Muridae; genus Psammomys; species Psammomys obesus. Next base: position 13,888,982 of record NW_026585698.1, on the reverse strand, counting down.
GTTATGTAAGGTGCTCGAGAGATTGGCTTTTGCGAATTATCTACACTGGAGTAGGCTTTATGGTAACACAGGCCTTGATCCTGAAAGGAACCCCTCACTCACACTCTTCTAAGGGACTCCAATAAACTCACTGATTTGGTTTAGGGAGGCGGCAGGGGGCAGGGGATATTAGTAACAACACAATTCCCATCCTTCCAGCCACTCTGCATCTCAGAGGAATGCGCACACAAGAAAACACACTCTGCACAGGAGCGGACAGGGCACTAATGGTGAAGAGTGGCCTAAATCCACCGGGCTCTGGCACACGCTTTATGAACAGCTCCCAACACCTCACATCTCCAGTCTATTGCATGCCACTTTCAACTGCAGTAAGAGCCAGCCTCCGGAGGTAAGGAAGGGCAATTTCACTACGGAAGGCAAACCACCCAGCCTGAGAATCCCCCAGGGATGAGAGGTCCCTAGAGTCATACCACCACATTCACAGCGGTATGGACTGTGGTTTCACAGCTCACACTTCACCACCTTTACTCCTTTTTATAAAATGACAAATCCTAAAACCACCGGAGCTCAAGCTCTGAGCTGGGAGGCTGCCCCCATGCTGTCCAGTGTTGAGCAGATCTTCACGGAGCAGCATGAAGGCAAGTTCTCATCAGCGTCACGGCCAAGCCCATTTTCTTGCCCTGAAGGCGTGTGCACAGACTCCTGTCCTCTGTCCACCAAGCACACCTTGCCAAGTGCTCTGGCTCCACTGGCAGTGGGCAGGCTGACCACCTGCTGTCTCCGGCCTCTCCCATCTGCTTCACACTGTTAGAAACTTGTATGGAGAAGGAAGGCAGACTAAAACACAAAGGCTGGCAACCTGAGTGGATGTGGAAGGAGAGGTAGCATAAGCTGGTGGTGGCCAACGTGCTGCACCTCAACAGGAACTGAAGGGTGTTCCCCCCCCCCCAGGACCAAACTGATTAGCCTTCCTGGCCATTCTTGTCCCTTCCCCTCCCCCACAGTGTGCACTCTGCCTAACAGCCACCACCCCGCAAGGGGTTTCTGATGATGTCCTAGTCACCTTGAAATAAATGGTGCATAGCAGGTATTCCCTTCCCAGACATAGCTGTGTATGAGGCATAGACATACCGTCATGTGCAGCTGCCTCTGTCTCTTTTCCCAACTGAATCTTGGGAAGGCAGCCAGCTCTATCAGAGGAAACTGGGAGAAGAGGTAAGAAAGAGATGCGATACCTGCCCAAGGTTCTCTGCATGAGAAGACATGACAGGGACTGGAGCCTTTGTCTCAAACACTACACAAGAAGCAACTAAGTATTGCTGAGCTCAAGTTTTCTGTCACTGTCATTTCTGCAGTGCTGGGATGGGTGTCCCACAAATGGTAGGGCAGTGCCCTACCACTGGGCAGCCCACTCTAGACCAGTCTTGAAAGAGGAGGTGGGCTTGCGGAGTTAGTTCTCACCGGAGGGTGGCTTGCCCATGTAGTACACAAGAATGAATGGGCCAGGCCTGACGAATGACATGTAAGCAAGGTCCAGTATAAAATGAAAATTAAAGATCTCTTGTTCATAGAATGCCAAGGAGGAGGGTCTACTAAGGGCACTAAAAGGAGCCTTTCCATTCTTCCAGGACTTGCAGCTGAGTGACCGATGCAGGGGCCAAGGCACAGGCTTTGTACAGACACCAGGGCAGGAAGCTTTTAGTGACACACAGCGTTCTGTGCAGGACCAGTGGCAGTATCTCACTCGAGGTCACTCACTGCTGGAAAAAGACAAACCTCTTCTTCCTGTGTCGGTGCCCCCTTTTGCTCCCAAGGACAGAGGCAGTTCTCACAGGGTTGTGGACGTGCCTAGCTTCACTGCGCCTCACAGCAGAGGCTCCTGCACCCCAGCTGTCTGGCTAAGAACTGCTTCCTCCAGACAAACCCCACCCTGCTAGGGGAAAAGCTGCTGCTGCTGTCCTGTGCCTCCCTACTCTGCTCCTCCCCTCAAAATAGACACAGGATACAGTTCCTGAACTGGAGCAGGGGGCCTGAGGATCCAGGTGAGAGGTGCTTTTGTTTGAAACGTGATAACATTTCAGATCAAAATAAAGGTGGAACTTAGACAAGCTGGCCATGTCTTGAGCTCCCATCCCCAACCAAGGTGGCTGGAGGTGAGTAATTTAAGGACCATGAGGCCACAAAGGAACCCTAAGTACCAGCTTAGTCTCTGCTTAGACCTGCTCCCAGAACACTCAGTGGGGAAGGATGCCAGGCCTGGACACAGGAGTGCTCCCTGGAAAGTGGGAGAAGGCTGCCAGCTGCGAGAGCAGGTCTCCTGCCCCCAACCACTCTAGATATGTCACTGTTTTTAATGTTCATGGCTAAAAGTCTTGCTACTAATAAAATAATTTCTGCTTGATCTACAAAGGTCTGCAACCGTGACTGCTTGCAAAGGAAAAAAAAAGCTCAGTGCTAGAAACGGAAGAGGGGAAGCCCCCGCCCACGTGTAAAGCTCTTCATCATGTGGTTATTCTAGTCCAGTGACACCCAGAGAGGTAAGCAGCTTGGAAAAGAAATACACCAAATAATAAAAAGTCATACCAAGCCATGCAGTGGAGGTCCGAGTGCCCACCCTGCAGAGGCTACCATCTGTTCCCAAAGCTGGACTCTGAGTAGGCTCCAGGCTTCTGAGACGGGTGGGAAATCCCGGAGCTCTCAGTCTGCTGCCACCAGAACCAGCCTTTTACTGTTTCTCTCAGTCTGGATTCCACAGTGCAGCAGGAGCGAGCTGATGCTCTGTCCCTGCAAGTGCAAGGCTGAACACCCCTCTCAGGACAACAGCAAAGACAGGCGGGCCTGCCTGGGGACTGCTGCTCTGTACAATGTGTTGTCAGTTTACCTGCCCACAGTGGCCAAACAAAATGTCAACCTTTGGCTTTCCTGGCAAGTGGTATAAACTTAAACTTTTTGTGACTCAGAAAAAAAAAAAAAGAAGAAGAAGAAGAAATCAACACCACTGTGTGAAGCCTGTAGATGGGGGGAGAGCCAGGCCTCATGTTTCCTGAACACATAACTGATAGTACCTGTCCTGGGCTTCAGTAACGTAGATATATAAATGTCAGACCATCATGATGACAAATTTCTAAGCTTTTAGGAGATACCTGAAGAGTTCTCAAGTTGTCTGCTCACTACAAAGAAGGCAGGTGCTATCCAGATCCAATCTATCATCATTTACTTCAAAACAGAAAGTAGTAGGCCTGTTTTCTGCAGGCCTTAAATAAGGCTTCCTGACATCACCATAAAAACAGGAAGAAAAGAAAGAAGACTCGAAGTGAATGGGTTGGGAAGGGGGAGTGGATCTGGAAGGAGCCCTGTGTGTGGAGGGGGTAGAGTGGGGTTGAGGGTTGGGGATAAGGCAGGAAGTGGGGGAGGGATGATTAAATCACATTGTATAAAAGTCTCAAAGAATTAAATAAACAAAAAGTAAAGGGCTCAGAGTCCCCTAAGAAGACAGTGACAACCTCAGGTCTGCTTCTGAACATGGTTATATGTGAGCCAGCACCTGGGACTGCCTGGGAAAGGGGACCTGAACCTGGGTACATGACAGGAGGGGAAGGGGCATAGGTGCAGCTCTTCTTTCTGAGGACCACCCTCACCTGAGGCCAGGCCCTGAGGTCAAGCCTTGGCACTCAGGGGTGGTTGACGAATAAAGCAAGCCCACATGTGGACCTGACACCGTCCAGGCCAAAAGAGGGCTGCGAAGCAAAGTGTGGTTGAAAGGAACCAGAAGAACCAATGGGAGCTGGGCCGGGGCTGTGCTGGGGACGAGGACTGCTGCCTGCAGAGCTCTGTGGCAGGAGAGGAAAGGGAAAGAGGCTACAGATGTACCTGGGAGCTACAGTAAATCCACGCAGTGACAGGTTAGACACATGGAGACGTGCACACGGTGCCAAGGATAGCCCTTGGCTTCTCCTGGCAGAACAAACTCTTGCCTGTAGTGACCTTCACAGAAGCAGAACTCACTGGGAAGGGGGTTTGTCCACACAAGGAGGTGCATTTTAGATGTGTTAACTTTTAATAAGATATTCTGTAAACAGGGGCCTAGTGGCACTGATGCCTGGGTGCAGAAGTCAAAAGAGAGACTTCAGCAAAAGAGAAAATGGAGGACCATCCACGTTGCCAGTGGAATCACCAGGGATGATGTAGTGGAGCAGTAAGGAGAAAGGAGGAAGCCTTGGAACTCCCCAAAGCAGTGGTCATGCTGGGGGTGGGGAGAAGGGGAAGCCTTTAATGGGGCACGAAGAGACCAAACAGTGGAAGAGGAACTGGTATGCAAAGGAAGAGAGTGCTCAGAAGATAAGGGCTGTGGTGCAGCTTGGTGGTAGGAACTTTCCTATCACTGCATGAGGCCCTGGGTATAATCCGCAGCACCACACACATGAATGGAAACCGACATCTGAGAGGAGAGTAACCAACGCAGTAGTGCTGCTCAGAGGCCAAGAGGTCACAAAATCTCTAAAGTTATAGTGAGCAATGGCCAGTCAAGAGGAAAGCACAGCACAGAGGCCAACAACCGTGACTATGCCAAACTTTCAGGCACTCTTTCTAGAGACATTTAGTAGGCAGACAGCAAACTTTTCTAGTTTTTAAAAAGCAGCCATTAGTGTACAAGGCAAACCCCAATCTTTCAGGGCTGTCCCCAGAGATGCCTCTAGGCTGCAGGTTAAGGAAGGGTTCCAGGCTGAAGGTGTGGCTTCAAATCCCTACACAGCAGCTGAGCAGCCAATCCCAGGTGTGGAGTTCTGAGGACAACCTGCAGGACCTGGCTCTCTCCTTCCACCATGGAGTCCCAAGGAACAAACTCAGGTCCTCAAGAAGCAGCAAATGCTCCCACCCACCGAACCATCTCTTCAGCCACAAATTCACTTTTCTAGAGAAAAAAGATGTACCCCAATTTTGGCACAAAATTTCTACTGTTCACAGGCAACGTTGCCACCTGCTTGCTGTGTTCCTATCACCTACACCAGGTGGCTCACAGCTACCTGGGCACGCAGGGCTTCCTCTAGCAGTCATATGCACAGAATTAAAATTAGGATAAACCTTGGGGCTGGAGAGATGGGTCAGCTTTTAAGGGCATGCACTGTTCTTCCAAAGGACCCATGTTTGGTTCCCAGCACCCACACCAGGCTGCTTATACTTGCTGTAATTCCAGCTCCAGGGGTATTCAATGCCTCTGGCTTCCACTGTCACCTGCACTCACATATGCCAGCATGGACACCATAATAAAAAAATGAAAGATAAAATACATCTTAAAAAGAAAAGGAAATAACCTTAAGAAACAGGACAACAACAACAAAAAGAAGCAGAGGCTGGGCAAAGTGGTGCACACCTGTAATTCCAGCACTCTGAGGCTGAGGCAGGAAGATCCCGAGTTTGAGGACAGTCTGGGCAACATAATGAGATCCTGTTTCTAAAACAAACAAACAAGCAAACTGGGACCTAAAAAATATACTAGTAATTATAGCTCCAGCTTTAGTGCTGAGCTCACACTTCACACTTCATTTTCACGTTGGTTTTGATGTTTTCCATAGACCAGTTAACTCTATGTCTGAGCAGGACACAGAAACAAGAGTTTTGTCATGTGTATCAAAACAGGAGTGCAAGAAAGGTCCAACCAGAACTCAAGCGTGGTGACACAGGCCTACATGCCCAGCATTCAGGAAGCAGAGGCAGAAGGAACCAGAAAAGGCCAGCCTGGGCTCCATGGTGAAACTATCTTTAAAAAGCCACACAGCTTCACCCAGGAAATGCCTACAACAAAGCACAGAAACCATGTTCTCCTGTTACATGTGCTGTCGCCTTTGACACTCACCTGGGAGGGCCTGGATTAGAGAAGCCCAGGCCCCTGCACCTTTACTTCTCTCAGGGATGAGCCCTTTGTCAGTAGCCTTCAGATGGGCCTGTCTTTTTATTCCTTTGAATGCATTGGGTATTTAGGGGTAAGATATGAAAGCCAAGGCATACATAAATCTCAGTATGTATTTAAAATGCCACAAAACACCTAAAAATGGAGACTGAAAGATGGCTCAGTTAGTAAAATGCTTGCGTGGACCTGTATTGATGTCCTCGCACTCACAAACAAAGCAGGGGGCAGTGGCACAGGCCTACACTTCCAGAACTGCGGAGATAAAGACAGAAGGGGCCTCGAGGCTTGCTGACAGGAAGGCAATCTAGCCTAACTGCTGAGTTACAGGTTCAGCGAGAGATTCTGTTTCAAAAATAAATGGTGGAAAGCAACTGAAGAAGATGCCTGGCACAGACCTCTGGCCTCTACACGCACATGCACGGGTACACACAAACACATACATACACATCACATACACACACAAACCTGGAAATGTTAGAATTCGTCTGAAATTTAATTAAGGGCTACAGAATACACCCCTAAAGACCACATGTTCTTTTAATAGCTATTAAAGGTCTCATCTATTTAAGGAAATGCCATTTTATGGGCATCTGGCAAGAAGCCAGAGAGCATGATTCATGTTTCATCATCTACTTCCGTACGCCCTTGGCTATGAAGAGCAGAGTCTGCAGACCACACATTGTACAGCCATCTTCATTAAGAACCAGTTTTGTGATGTAAAGTGAAAAAGAAACCTAGCAGGCAGGAACAGGAGTAAGTTACTGCAGGTTCCAATCTTCATGCCAGGGGGCAGGGCTTTGTAGGCTGACCGGGAGCCTGGGTATGAAATGCTATATGCTGGGGCGGAGGGTTGCAATTTGTAAAAAAGTAAAAATAACCTCTTTTTAATCCCTCTCTGAGTATTGTTAAAAGAAGGCCCCGAGCAGAGATGCGGGAGTCCTGTGCTACTATGCCCCTTCCTTCCTGAAACTGAGCCAAGCTGTTGTAAGAGAAGAAGACACACCATGAAGTCCAGATGTTGGGACATGCTATCAGAGTTTGAATATGATCCCCCAGGCTTCTTTTTAACACCTGTTTCCCAGCTGGTGGTACTATCTGGGGAGGCTGTGGAAACTTTGGGAGGCAGGACCTACCTCTGGAGGAAGGAGGTCCATAAGGAGTGGGTACTTGAAGCATATTATCCCTGACTCCTGACTCCTTGGTATAGTCTGTGATTCCTTGTCACCAGGAATGCTGTCTCTGTGCTACACAGTACAGCTGCCTGATGTTCGGCTCAAACACATGAGGCCATTAGCAAAAACCAGTCTTTCTTCCTGAATTTCCTGTTAGGCAGCCATGGCAGAACTGGTGAGCCTCCAAAGGCAGGGCCTGGTGTATTACTAGAGACCAGAGTCGTCACTGCCTATCACAAACACCTGCCAGCTTTTCAGGTTTTCCTCTCCCTGGTTCAACCCTAAAGCTGGTGACCTAACTGTCTAGGTCTTTAAACCCTTCCTTTAGGTGACGTGAGGGAGGAAGATGAGCTGGAAAGTACAATGGACAGGCCTCCCAGAGCATGCAATCCTTAAGTTCATAAGGGTGCTCGCAGGACACACCCACCCCAGCCCGGAAGCTGGGAAATCAAGGGAGATAATCAAGAACCAGACAGGGCTTTCCTGACCAAAACTTAGTCAAGCCAAGCAAACAGCTGACCAGAATTTCCCTGTGAAGAGGTTTCACAGTAATGATCTACTGACTGCTAGAGTTAGAGGGACAGCATTTGGAAAGAGTAACTGTCACACAGAGTAACACTGACACCACAGCAAGATGGCCGTTCCTACCGTGCACAGCATCTCAGCCAGTTCCTGCCAGACATGACCTGGAGTCAAATCTGCTCTCCAGATATACCAAGCAGTTCACACGGGGGCAAGAAGCACTGGGATTAGTGAGAATGTACAGTGTGAGGCGAAGCACACTCACAGCTCCTCTGACGTGGAGCCTCAAGGCAAAAAGGAAGGAATCTAGAGACAGAGCGACGTTTGAAAAGGCCATGCTATCCAAACACAAGGTGGAACTTTATTTGCATCTTTCTGTTTTGTTTTTGCACACAGGCCTTGTCTGTGTAGCTCTGACTACCAGGCTGGCCTCAAACTCACAGAGATCCGCCTGCTTCTGCTTCCCTGAGTGCTGGGACCACAGGTGTGCGCCACCACACCGAACTTTTCTTTGCATCTTAATTCAATACTATGTTCTGAGCTACAATGAGACTGAATGGCTGGACTTGGCTTTAGAGCCCTCCAGGTGGTGGAGAGTTGGGAAGAGCCTATGCAGATCAAAGTAGCTGCAGGTAGCATACAAGAAAGTGATTTATTCTCATCACAAACAAACATGCAGTATGACCACAGAGGGAAAACTTATCTACCCAAACCTGATGGGACAAGAACTTGAACAGACATTTCTCCAAAGAAGACATTAAAGTGGCCAATATGTACAACACTCATGAAGAGGTGCCCAACACCACTAACCGCAATGGGGCCGGCCCCAGGTGCCACTTCACACTCGTTAAGATGGCTGTTAGTTAAAACATCACAGGAAATAAACTAGGGATGCAGTTCAGTGGTAGGGTATATGCTTGGCACATGCGAAGCCCTGCATTCCATCTCCACCACCAAAACCCAGACAAAAATGGCAGGCACTGAGCCACTGAGCAGCAGCCTCACGTGTCCTCAGCAGGCCAACCACGGCCACCACATGCCTAGCAACTGTACTTCCATGGTAAAGGCCTAGAAGAACTGAACACTGATGTTCATATAAACACCAGTCAAAACAGGATCACTCACAGCAGCCCCAAAAAGAAACACTCCAAATACTGATCAATGGGTAAAGGAAACAAAGTCTTTCTCTGCACAACATATTTGTCAGTCAGAGGAATGATGTGCGGATACACTACAACATGAGTGAATCGTGAAACTAAGCCAAATACACAAAAATTAGTGGTTGCCAGGTACTAGAAGAGGGGAAAGAGGAGTGCCAACTTCCTGTGTGGAAGATTTCCCCTGGGAGCTGATGGGGAGTTCTGGAGCTAGGTAGGTAGTGGTGCCTGCAAACATAATCAAGACCACTGATTGTTTATATATCTACACACACACACACACACACACACTAGGTAAATGGTAAATTTTGTTCAATGTGTTTTTAACCCCAGTTTTTAAAATCAGCAGATATTCTGCAGGACTTTACACCCAGTATCTCTACATGCCAGGCAGAGCTCAAGGGCAAGTACTTTTGGAGTACTTACTAAAAGGTCACAAAGCTTAAATGTAGTTGATTCTTGGAAGCAATTTATGGTAATGTATTATGGCCCAGCCTTAAGAAATTACTTCTTAAAAACAAAAAAGCACTATGGGGTAAGTGTCAGAGTACCAAATGGCTTTCTTCTCCACTAGGAGACGGAGCATTTCTCCTACTTCCAAAGCCTGCTACGTCCCCCCATCAACAACTTCTTCAAACCAAGACACCAAGACACTGTCCCCAACTGGTTCAAAGCTCCAAGACTGGCTGCAGACATGGCTTCAAATATATTGAAGTATCACAAAAAATAAAATATGAGGTATGTTTGGGAGGTTAATGGATTTCTAACCTTTTTTTCAGTTAAATTAACCTATTTTGGGGGTACAGTTCAGAGTAGGTTAGCAAATGTCACCATAAGAAACAAGGACCCTGTCTTTTGCTTCCTGTAAACCCTTCCAACGGGGAAGAGCACAGAAGCCCGGCAATACCTGCCTCCTGAGCAGCAAGTGCTGAGCGCTGAGTGCTCCTGGGACAAGACTGTGCTTAATGAAAGCTGGGCCCTAGGCTGCCGCTGATTAATGAAGAAGGGCAAGTTGTGAGCAGTTTTATTAGCAGCTTAAGAATTAGTTTTGTCTTCCTTAATTAAAATTTCTACAAATTTGATATTTCCACAGACTTAAATTTTGTTTTGGCAGGGGTTATTACTCACCAAGATACAATTCTGACTTCAAAGGGCACTCACAGTGACCCTCCAACATCTGCTCTGGGAAGGGCTTGGCAAAAAGCAAGATGGGAGGGTGATGGTGTGTGGAAGTTGTCGCCTGCTTCAAACTCCTAAGAGAACAGGCATGTTTGAGGGGAAGAGAATTAAGCATTCCAAAACATCCCTGGAGACCCTTTCAATTTATGCTTAGATTTAAAAAAAAAAAAAAAAAGTCATCAATTTTGTGGTCAGGGCCTGAAAGTTTAGGATGTGAACTCTACCAAGGCACCTCATACAACCAACATTGAAAACCTGTTCAAATATCTTCTCCAAGAAGGCTGTTCAATTTATGCTAGAGTTTTGGTTAAGGAATGCAGCTCTTTAGTCTAGAGGCTAACTACTCTCTACCTTAAATCAAGTTGAGTCTTTCATATGGATTTAAAAACACCTTCTCAGTAGAACATTACTGAAAAGGGCAAGTGAGGTCAGAGCATCATGAGTTTCAGACTCCTATGAGCAGGGCCTTCAATGTAGGTGCCGCTTTCAACTACCTGGAAGAGCTTAAAACACATGGCTTTTCACTTGTGTGAGCCTCACTTTTCTCACATGCAAGTGGAAACAAAGTCCAAGTATGAGGATCAACAGAACAGTTGGTAGAGCATGCAGATCCTCTTGTTAGAGCTGGGCACGCCGAGCCTTCTCTTGCCTTTCCTGTTCCTGACCACAAGAACTTGACCACTGTTGATTCAACCAAAAACAGTGAACAAAATGTAAAACACTGCTTCCTCACCCTCAGGAGAGGCCTCTGGGTACCAAAAGATAGCCACAATGGTTTCCAATTCCTCTTCCTTAGCCACACCCAGAGATGAAGAAAGGCTCTATCATGGGCTCTCAAAGTATATATTTAGAGAATTACACTTACATAACTTTGCTTCTCAAAGAGACTCTTCAAAGGTGGGCTTCATCCTACCTAAGAACTTGAGTAGAAAATCTGATGGTTTTCTAGTATCAGCCATGGTTTGCTGAATACAGAAGAATAAGAAAGCATCAAGAGAAGTATAAATCCAGAAACAAAGTCAGGGCATCTGAAAACCATAGACGGACCACAGCATGCTACTAGTTCAATACACAGTGAAAAGCTCTGTGCCACTGCACTGATGGCGAATCCCTCTACACAGCTGGGATACACCTTTTCCCTCTGGAACTCAAATTTCAGGAGGCTTACCTGCCTGCCTCGCCCACTCACAGGGAGATGGACAGGAGACTTGGAAGACCACTGGTCTTTCCTGGCATGGCTCTTCCTAGTTCTGAAATGTAGATAACACATTTAGCCTGACCCAGCATACCCAGGCCATCCAAGTGCAGACATCCTGGATGTGACATGCCTGTGGTCTCACAGGAGCTTGGAAAGGAAATGACCTCAGGAAAGAGATGCTCTGTGTAACATGCTCACCTTACGATGAACCTCTTTTGCTGCTTACAGCAAGAACCAAGCTGTCTTCTTAAACCTGCGAGTGTTACTCTGTACCAAGTACAGAGCTACCAAGTAGTTCTGGCAGAAGGAAAGGGTAAAACTTCTGAAAAGGGGGAACCTGGTGCTGTAGCCTCTTGTTCCTGTTCAGCCCCAAACTCCACAATTCACTTTCCTTTAATACAAAAGATTGTAAAGATAAAACACAAGAGATTTTACTCTGGACCAGATACAACAGACACCACTGTTATGAAGGACAGAGCTGACCAGGTCTTAGGGGAACAAGAGCTCTATCATAGCTGTCCTCTGTGTGACACTTTATCCCTGACTCCATACTCTTTCTGATTTTATTTTGCAAAGGAGTTTTTCTTGCTATTTTCTTGGAATATGGCATAGGATGCAACAGCTGTAAAGAGCTGAAGACCGTAAGAGAAAAGCAAAGAAAGGTAACAGAAGTACAAAGGGTATAAAAAACTAGATGTTGATGTGAGTAAAAAAAAATATTTGTAATGATAAATCTGAGTCATTAAAAAACGGTTAAATTATGCCCAGGAAAAGGCATAATTCTCAAAGGCTTGGAAATAATAGTTTCAGAAATAATTTGAAAGTTCCTGAGGACAAAGGTCACACAAGAGATTGCAAGCTGTTCTTGCTTGTATTTAATTACCTCTCTGGCTGCCTATGGTAAATGGTAAGTACATAATTCATGGTTTGAACAGAAACAGACAAAAAGTTCTTCACATGTTGAGAAGACTGAAGGAGCTGGCATTACCGAGCTGCTCCCGACAAGCTCCCACCTAGAAGGTTTAACCCCAAAGTATCATTGTTGCTTAGCACCAAGACCAAGGGCAACACCTCGTCCCCTTTGGCACTCAGCTCAGCAAGGTCACAGCTTTTGTTTTCTCTGCACTTAATTTCCTCCGAGGAGTGTAGAGATGAAAGCAGAGTGCACTGTAACAGTAGACTAAAAAACCCATTATCTACAATCCGTTTCTATACAATCCTTCTATGGCTGCCATTACTAATCCTGGTGAGGCATCCCTGTCTTGGGGAAGGTCTGTGCTCTTTGCTTTGCCATCTCTGATATAAATTAGGGTGACTATGCATTCTGTCTTTAAGATGCCTTTAAATCTTTCTATCACACAGGAGGACCCCCCCCCAACAACTTAGACATCTACAGGCTACAAAAGTCACCTCAATTTATGTCATAAACCATAAATAAAAATGAATTCAGACCTAAATATATAACCTTTCCTGAAAAAAAAAAAAAAAAAACCACCAATAATTCTTAAGATCTTGGGTTAGTCAAACACTTAGATATAACACCAGAGCATCCATGTAAGATTTTCCATGAAAATAACTTCATAAATTAGATGCCATTAAAATAAAAAATTTTGGTCCTTCAAAAGGTATTAAGAGTAAAAAAGACAAGTCATAGAGAGTGAGGAAATGTGTAAAAGCCAGGTATTTTGTGAAGGACTTGAACCCAGAATATTTAAAGAAATCCTAATTGACAAACAACATAGAATAACAAATTAAGCAAAAGAACTGAACAATTTACTAAATAAAATATATGGTAGCAAACAAGAATATGGAAAGATGCTTTAAAAAAAATGAAAGCTCCACCCCACACTTCTAAAGGCTGTCAGCTGCCCAGAGTTTTGTGAGGATAAGAAATAACTAGAACCCTCCAACACTTGAAGAAGAGCAAAGTAAGGTGGTTCCTCCCACAGACAAACTGGCATCTTCCAGAGACAGGGTTTCTCTGTGTAGCCTTGACTGTCCTGGCCTTTGTAGATCAGGCTAGCCTTGAACTCACAAAGATCTGCCTGCCTCTGCCTCCCTGAGTGCTGGGATTACAGGTGTTTGACACTTCGTCTGCCAACTGGCAGCTTCTTGGTCTGCTTCTCCTCACCTCAGATCCCTCTCTTCACATGTGCACTGAGATATGCAGACAGTGCCACACATTCAAACCAGAATTTCTGTGGTGACAGTGTAAGGACACAGGGTTTGAGCCATGAACAAGTCATGGGAGCAGAGCTCCAGTGAATGGCATCAGTATCCTAAAAGATCCCAAGTCAGATTCAGTGGTCCATTCCTGTGTGTTGGAGGGAGGGATTGCCCTAGGCAGGATGATTGCTTGAGTCTTGAAGGAGGAAGAGGAGGAGGAGGAGAAGAAAAAAAGAAATAATAAAAGAAGAGGAAAAAAAATCCCATGTCAGTAAGCCCTGGTATTTGAGAGGCAGATATAGGAGATCAACGGAAATTCAAGACCAGCCTGGTTTACCCAGCATGTTCCAGACCTGACATGGATATAAGACTCTATTTCAAAACCAAAAACAAACAAAAGATTCTCAGATAGTCCTTTTTCTTTTTTTCTATCACGTGAAGATACAAGATAGCAAGTTGCAACCTGGCACAGGGACCTCACAAAAATCTGATCACTGAACACCCTGATCTCAGACTCTTGTCTCCAGATCGAAAAGAAATACTTCTGTTTGTTTACAAATGATATTTTGTTTATCTATGGTACTCTATAAGAACAGATAAACTAAGCTATCATATAAATACACACATGAAGGTACTTAGTTTTACTTATGGTAAGCAGAAACTGGAAATAAATAACCCAAAGCCTGGTTAGAAAACGAACAGACATTGAGGCACAGCTCTAATGTAGACCATTAACTCACAAGAGAGAGAAACGAACTACTGAAGTGTTCTCAAAACGATTCTCAAAATAATGCTAAGTGAAAGAGGCATTTCCCAATCTGTAAGTTATTTCCACTTACATCCAGTTATAAAATATACAAATGTACACAGTGACAGCAGATGGATGAGTGCCCGGAAATGAGGGACGAGAGGTGGGACCTGAGGGAGTGCAAAGCACACGAGGACTTGTACTAACGTGTCTATCACCCGTAGGAACAGCCTGACAAGTATATGTAAGGTACTAAATTATAAACGTTAAGCTGGGCACAGTGGCACAAGCCTGTATCCTAGCACTCAGGGAGGCAGAGGCAGGCAGACTGCTATGAGTTCAAGGCCAAACTTATCTACAGAGTCCTGGACAACCAAGGCTACACAGTGAAACCCTGTCTCAAAAAAAAACAGAGATGGATGGATGGATGGATGGATGGATGGATGGATGGATGGATGGATAGATGGGATATAAATAAACTTTATATATAGCTTATTAATATGTATCAATCATGCCTTAACACATCTGTTTGCAAAAGGCGTTCCGAATTCACAAACAAAAACATTCAGGTATCTCAAAAATTTTCAGTTTCAGAGCTGTGCCAGTTGTACTGACGTGCACCTGTAACTCCAGGTCTTGGAGACCAGGATAGAAGGATCTATGATTGCCTAGGCACAGCCAAATACCTCTAATAAAAAGCTGATGTCTGATGAAAAACAATCTGGATGGCTACTGTGTGTTCCAGGATACAAGCTACATCTTAGGTTATTGCTTCGAAGTCCTGGAGACACATCCAAGCTTGGAGAACGCTTCTCAGATGTCTCCAACTCTCACCTTCATGTTGCTGACCTTCCCCAAATTGCGTTAGGTGGTATCCACCCTGTGTCATGTGCTAGCTTCTCTGACTGCTTAGAGAAGAGAGAGAGTGAGAGAGACACACACAGAGAGAGATCTGTCTGGCACATACAGCTGCAGGAATCTTTCTAGAACACATTCTCTTTAGAACCTGTTACACCCCCTCTCAAGGTGTGCCACCTGTTTTCCTGCATAGCTTCATTACTGGCCAAAAAAACAGCATGACAGAAAGGGCACTATGACCTAGACTAGGTCACAGGAGGAGAGATCCTTTTTGCCCGTCTTTCTCATGACACTTGCCCCGGAAAGCAGGTATAGCTAAGAGAGGCTGTGTACAGAGGCTCTGTCACAGCCATTAGCCACCATACACCAGCCCTGAGGGAGGGAGCCAAGAGATGATTCCAGCCCCAGGCAGCACTGAGCCACCTCTGAGGAAACTAAGTGAAGAAGAGATATCCCATTATGCCCCACCCAGGCTGCAGAGTGATGAGCTAAACAGATGAAGTCATTATCTGAAGCCATTAAGTTCTGGACGTGTTGGTAGATGTGCAGGCCAGCCTTCTTTCTCTCAGACTTAAAAAGCTCATTCAGAAAAGAAACCTCCTTCCTTTTCCCCTCTCCTGACAACGCCTAATGGCTGTTTGCCCTTTCCATAATTATTTATCAGGAGGTGGCAATCTTTATAAGTAAGCTGCTTCTACAGATGGAGGTCACCCTAAATAGCCAGGATGTCCTCAGGCTAAACTCATTTATGAAATCCAAAGCAACCATATATATAATGAAACCAACATGTCAAACTTCAGCTCCCCTGTAACTGCCACACCACTGAGCTAGCATCTGAACCAGAAAAAAACACAAGAGGAAAATGGTCTATACACATTTACTTACAATGAGATTTTAAAAATTATTTGAATCAGATAATTTAATGATCCTGCTTTTAGTAAAATTAAGCAGATCTTAAAAATGTTACTTAGCTTGTTTCCCTTTTATTTCTTAGTATTGCTAATAACAATAATAATAATAACGATGATAATAATAATAAACCCACTTAAGAAAAGTTACTGAAGAACCAGAATATTACTGGAGGACAGACTAGCAGGCAGCAGCTAAGAGCTTGGAGACAAGTCACAGACACGTATGTTGTGCCTCCGAGCTGGAGGTTTCAGATCCTAAGCAACGAAAGGCCCAGTCTGTGACTTCTAGGTCACACTTGAGATAGCTGTTTTCCTTCCTCCCTCCCCATCTTCACTTGAGTCAGTGTCTCAATGTATAAACCCAGTCTATCCTCAAATTCAGGATACCCCTATCTTCGCCTTACAAGTATCCAATTTCTGAGACTGGAATTGGAAGTGCTGACTCAGTATTTATCATCTTTGTTGTTGTTATTGAGGCAGGATCTTCCTATCTATCTCTGTCGTCTAGGCTGGCCTCAAACTTTTAACAACCCCACCCCCACCCCCAGCCTCCAAACAATGAGTTCACGAGCAGACTCCCTTTACAGACAGACTCATGTTGCTCAAACTAAGACAGTGTTCACTCCCTTTAAAGACAGACTCATGTCAATCAAACCAAGACATAGTGTTCGCTCCCTTTACACAGTCTCATGTCGCTCAGGCTGGCCTCAAACTCACTTCGCACTGGAGGATAACACTGGACTCTTGATCATCCTGCCTCTGCCTCCCAAGTTCTATGACTTATAGACATACACCACCATGTGTGGCTTTAATGCCTTGCTTTTTTTTTTTTTTATTAATTACACTTTATTCACTTTGTATACCCCCTGTGGTTCCCTCCCTCCTCCCATCCCAACCCCTCCCTTCCTCCCCCCCTCTGCATGCATGCCCCTCCCCAACCCTCCCATAGGGGAGGTCTTCTTTTCCTTCCTTCTGATCCTAGTCAATTAGTTCTCATCAGGAGTGACTGCATTGTCTTCTTCTGTGGCCTGATAATGCTGCTCCCCCTCAGAGAGAGGTAATTAAAGAGCAGGCCAATCAGTTCATGTCAGAGACAGTCCCTGTTCCTATTACAATGGAACCCACTTACACACAGTATATACTCACTCAAATAGACATATAATATAGGATAAACCTACTAAAATCTGTAAACCTAAAGAAACTAATCAAGAGGGAGGACTCTTGCTAAAATGCTCAATCCCTATCCAGAAAGGCAAAGAGGATGGGCATCAGAAGAAGGAGAAAAGAGGGAACAAGTCAGGAGCCTGACACAGAGGACCTCCGAAAGGCTCTGTCTGCCCTGCAGACTATCAATGCAGATGCTGAGACTTTGGGCAGAATGCAGGGAATCTTAGGAAAGAAGTGGGAAACAGTAAGATCTGGAGAGGACAGGAACTCCACAAGGAAAGCAACAGAACCAAAAAATCTGAGCACAGGGGCCTTTCCTGAGACTGATACTCCAACCAAGGACCATGTATGGAGATAACCTAAGACCCCTGCACAGATGTAGCCCATGGCAGTTCAGTAATATTTTGCTTTTTATCTGAGGAAATCCACCCTTAAGACAATTATTCTAAAGTGAACCAAGAACAGTGGAAACCAAACATTTCACTACAATCAGCAGGTTTTTCCCTACAGCATGGGAAGCTACATGGAAACAAAATGCAAGGAAAATGAATAGAATTTCTACATCTGGTGAAAAGATAAGGACCTAGATATGTACTCATTCTTCAGGCCAGCCTCTCAGGTTCTTTCTGGAACCCGGCCAGTTGGTGAAGCACTAACAGCTGTATCATTCTTGCAATATGCAGGCCGGGTAACTGGAAAGGCATCATTACCAAATAGCTCCCCAAATTTATGGCCCTTGAACGTAGATCTACAGATGATTACAGCAAAGAAGTTGGTGTTCAAGAACTGGGCTTGTCATTTCTCTATTCCTTCACCCGTGTAGGAAAATCAAATTGTGTCAGGCAGGGAGGGGGAAGTGATGGAGCAGGGTCACTAAAGCACATTTGCAAGGCATGCTGGCTCACACCTCAGCTGTATCACTTGGGAAACTCAAGGTTTGGGGACATCCTGGGCTATGATGTGAGTGATTATCTTTCAAAAGCAAAAACACAAGACTCGGATGAAAGTAATTTATGTAACAGTACTAAGAAATTAACTTTTTAAAATTATAGCACTGACATTTCCGGAAATAGATGTTAATAGTTGCTGTCAAAATTATGTTTAGACAAAATGCAGTAAGTACATTTGCTTCTGGGAAAACTTTGTTTCCCAGCTGCTATGTTTGGCATTAAAAGGGATCCCCTGAAAACAGGAAAACAGCTCTTTCACTCCACCGTGACCACAAAACCATCATCTAGCCTCTGCAGTGCACAAAGCACACAGGCCCAGGAAAAGCCCAGAGACTCGAGCTCGCTGGCGGTGCCCTGTAGAGATAAAGAGATATGAAGCTCTTGACTGTCCACTGCTCTCTAGATGATGACCTCTGGCCATCAGGGCAGAGGATGCTACATGCTAACCGTTTCACTGCTTCATGGTGCCATATTTTAGCTGGCACACTCCGCAGAAGGAATGGGTGGGGCCACAAAGTGGGCTATTCTTTGTTCAAGTATTTTTAACCCCTGGAACACAGTAATATTTACAAACAATAAGATCTTTTCATATACTCAGTTTCCATGTAAAAAGACAATGTAAAATGAAAAGATTTAGACTTTTAACTTAGATTTGATTCAGATCAAAATCTTATCTACACTTGCACCTTTTTCATTTAACTCTGAGAAGTCATTCTTGTGACCTCCGACTGGGTTAGTTATAGAAAAGGAAACGAAGCTCTGCCTTGGCTCTCGGGAATTCTAATGTGTTGTTGTAACTGCTGTCTGAAGCAGGACTCCAGCCTGCCTACCCTTTCTCACTCCACACTCTCTGGCCTGGTCCTAGTTCTGTTCATGGAGTGAAGGCAGCCTCAGGTAGAGAAAGCAGAAAGTAAAGAAAGGATGGAGGTGGGGGAGGGGAGCAGCATGCTGTCCTGTCTTTCTTAGAAAAGCCTAACACATGAACAAGATAAGTACAGGTGGGGTAAGAAGCTTCCCGATCCCCACTGAACTCCCCTCTGCTCTAGCATGTCGACCCGGGAAGCGTGGAGAACTTGAGCTTTGGAGGCCATCTCCTTATGTGGAGTCCCCTGCACATACATAACTCACAAGCTTGGAGAGCTGAGCATGATCACTTGGTCTATGATATGGTCTTCTCCTGTGAATGGCCTATTGTCTCACGTTTTAGATGTGATACAGCCTGAGATACAGAAACCAACAACCAGCCAATCAACCGGCATCAAAGTGCTCTAAATTGTTAGGCCTACAGGTAGAGAGAGCTGCAATTATTGTCAAGTGATTCTAATATTCTCCTCTCAACAAATGACGGAGTAGGCAAACAAAACTAAAGTAGGAGGCCATGAGCACTGCTCCTAGCAAATGTAACTGAACTTGCATCTCTGCCGCAGCAGGTCGGCAGCTTCTGAGTGTTAGCAGACCAGATGCTGAGACCCCACAGGAGCCTTAACAAATCTGAAAGGGTTTTCTAGATACAATGGAGTTTAACTAGAAACATTAGACTAGAAACATTAAATCCTCAAATACGTAGAAGCCAAATGATATTCTTTTAAGTAGGCCATGGGTCAAAAAACTAAGTTAGTCACCTACTTGATGGACTGAGAGTGGCTCTTGTCCAGGAGTGTAAGGCCAACCTAGGCAGTACAGCAGGACTGTCAAAGCAAATCAAGTAAAAATAATAGGAAAATAAATGAAAAGAAGTATCAAAGAGTATTCTAAATTAAAACATAATCACCAAAACTTATAGAATGTCAACAGAAAAGATGAGAAAAAAAAAAGACATAATGGCACAAATACCATGGGAGTGACCAATCACTTTCTGGATGGACTGAAGGCCCACTCTCTAAGATGAATGCCATGCTTGGTACCATTATCAGCCCAACAACCTGGGGCCAGGTAGGCCTTGGGCCCTAAGGGAGAATCTACACTATTATTCTGCTAAACTGACTTAGTATTGGGTTGACTCCTAGTTACTTATCATTATCTCCATAGTTAACGCATCTTTTCACTTCACCAGAGAAGCAGCAGATGACAATACGGACCCAAAACTGATGGAGTCTGTAAAGTTGGCAGGAGAGACGGCTCAGCAGTTAAGGGTACTGGCTGCTCTTCCAGAAGTCCTGAGTTCAATTCCCAGCTACCACATGGTGGCTCACCACCATCTGTAATGAGATCTGATGGCCTCTTCTAGACTGCAGGTGTACATGCAGACAGAGCACTCACATAACATAAAATAAATAAATATATCTTTAGGGGAAAAGAAAATGGAGTCTGTAGAGCAAATCGGCCCTAAACAGGACATCTCTGCCACCCTCCTGTCCCCGAGGCTAAGGAATCACTGTAGAAAAGGGAGAGGGAGGCCTGTAAGACCCAGAGGTGTAGGTGATTACAAGGAAACTGTTTTCTAGACATAGCGAGAAAAGTAGCACATAGGAACTCGCAGCAGTTGTGACAACATATATAAGACGTCAAACCAAACAAGAAGGAGAGGTGAGGTGGAGAAGGGAGGTGAGCACAAAATCCTACCCCTAAGCTGAGATGCTATTTGTACCTGATAGGTGCTGGGAGAGTCAGTGTCCTTCTGTGGCCCCGGGTAGAGCAACCATGCAGTGGGAGGCCATGTATCCAGGAGTCCATGGACAGCACACATTTGACTTGAGATTTGGTGCTGCTGCTGGTGGGTTTTGTTTGTTTGTTTTTGAGACAGGGTTTCTCTGTGTAGACCAGGCTGGCCTGAACACAGAGATTCACCTGCTTCTGTCTCACAAGCACTGGGCCCACCACTGCCAGAGCGGTTTTTGTTTTTTATTAAAAAAAAAAAAAAGAAAGAAAGACACAAGTGAAGTAGATAGGGAAGGGGTAGATGTGGGAGGAGATAGGGGAGAGGTGAGAATATAGTTAAAAAACAGTATAAAATTCTCAAAAAACAGTTTATTAAAAGGAAAAAATGTGTTGTAAAGTCCATACTTAATGTAATTCTAAAGCATAATTTTGGGGACTGGGGATGTAGTCGAGTGGGTAAGAGTGCTTGGCCCTGAGTTCCACCCCCAACACAGTGAGGCATAGCTGAGAGAGAGAGAGAGAGAGACAGAGACAGAGACAGAGGGAGAGAGGGAGGGAGGGAAGGAGAGAGGGAGGGAGGGAGAAAGGGAGAAAGGGAGGAAGGAAGGAAGGAAGGAAGGAAGGAAGGAAGGAAGGGAGGGAGGGAAGGAAGGAAGAAAAAGAAAAAGATCCAGTCCTTAAAGCAGCAGTTCTAGAAGCCGCTTGTGAAATCACAACATAACCAGGGCAGTCCTTTATCTTTCAGGGGGTTTCTCTTCCTTAATAAATCAGAACATCCAAGTCCTTTCAATGCTAATACTTTAGTGTTAGCTAATCTACGGTGCTCAATACATGGCAGGGCACAAACTATAGGAGACAAAAGTATCTGTTAAAAGTATTAGATAAAAGGTGAATTCACAAGGGCTTATTTTGTAATGGATGGTTAATAAGATTACAGTGATCAGCACAGTAATTTGAAGATGCCACTTAAAAGAGTTAATGAAAAAAGATGAGTATTGGGGAATCTCTCTCCATCGATTAGATAGCTTCTCTGACATAAAGCACCTGTGGTCCATTTGAGGGTCTGTGAGAACAGTGCACATAAAATGTCACCTAACAGGCTTGCTCTGCTGCACAGAAGTGTCACAACCTGCCCTTTCAAACCAGACCCTTGTGAGGTAGCAGAGACCAAAGGCCTGAACCCACTCTGGTGCTGAGGATACACACGCTCACCATAGACACAGCTAGCCTGGAATGGGGCTCTGGCACTCCTTACGTGGTGTCTGACACATTCAGAGCTCTAACAGATCAATCTTAAAGAGATTATGGTTGGGGCTGGAGAGATGGCTCAGCAGCTGGGAGCACGTACAGTTCTTGCAGAGGCCCTGAAATCAGTCCCCAGCATCCGCACTGGGACAGCAAGACTGCATGATGGCATTGCTCATGCCACTGAAAGAGAAGCTCATGGAGGCTAAACTTGGAAAGCTTCCAAGCTGGATATTGATGCAGATATTGATATTCAGCCCCAGTGGCACTGTGGAAGCCTTTCAAAGGGGTGACAGCCAGTTATCACAAGTACATCAATGTCCGGAAAGGCAGCATCATGGGGTCTAACAGTGTGCTGGCAGCCTGTGTTGTTTTCAGCTACTGGATTTCTTAGAAGGAGCTCAAATGTGAGTGGTGAGGTAAAGACCACTGAGCAGGGATCAGTATAAAGGGCACTGCATACCTGAACACAGCTGGCTGCCCCGCTCCCGTCTGTGAAGAAGCCAACTGTGCTAAATCTCCAAATCCTGACTGAGAACCAGCGTGCAATACGTGCTGAATGGTTCAGACTCAGGGCTGAAATCAATGAAATAGAAACAACGACAAAATACAACGAGTCAATGAAATCAAGAGGTGGCTCTAATTGATGAGTATTTTGCCAAATTAAAAAGGCAGAAGGTACAAATTAATGAAATCAGAGATGAAAAAGGGCATTACAACAGACCCAAGGCAATCACAAAGACATAAAAGAATCAAAAAGACAAACTTTAAACATGTCTACCTAACTGGAAAACCTAAGAGAAGTGTCTGAATTTCTTGGTATATACAATCTACCAAATCTAAATGAAGATCAAATAAGCTATTTAAACAGACCCATAACCCCTAATGAAACAGAAGCAATAATTAAAAGTCTCCTAATCAAAAAACAACCAAATAGCTGGAGAGATGGCCTAGAGGTTAAGAGCACTGGCTGCTCTAACAAAGGTCCTGAGTTCAATTCCTAGCACCCACATGGTGGCTCACAACCATTTACAATGAGATCTGGTGCCCTCTGCTGGTGTGTAGGCTTACATGCAGGCAAAGTACTGTATAAATAATAAATAAATGTAAATCTTAAAAAAAAAAAAAAGAAAGAAAGAAAAAGAAAAAACGACCAAATAAAAAAAGTCAGATGGAATCAGCACGGAATTCTACCAGAACTTTAAAAAGAAATTAATAGCAATTGTTCAACAAACTAGTAACTGAAGGAACACTTCCTAAGCCTTTATGAGGTAATAATTACCCTGATTCCAAAAAGCCCCACCAAAAAAGTAAAGAAACAAAATACAGATTAATCTCATAATTTTTTGAGATTGACATAGATGCAAATTTTTATTTGTTTTTTTGCTGAGACAGTGTTTCTCTATGTATCCCTGGCTGTCCTGGAACTCACTTATGTAGACCAGGCTGGCGCCAAACTCAGAGATCTACCTGCCTCTGCCTTCCAAGTGCTGGGATTACAGGCGACCACTGCCCGGCTCTCAAAATTCCTTAATACAATACTTGTAATCTGGATTCAAGAAAACATCAAATACAATTTCTACCATAATCAAGTTGGCTTCTTTCTAGAGGTGGAGGGATGGTTCAACACACATAAATCAAGAAATATAATAAGCAATGTAAGCATATTCAAAGACAAAACCCATATGATCATTTCATGAGGTACAGTAAAGACCAATACCCTTTCATGATAAAAGTCCTGGCAAATAAGGGATACTAACTAGGAACACACTTCAACATAATAAAGGCAATCTACACCAAGCCCATATCCAATCAGCCTAAACACAAAGAAACTCAAGCATTTCCACTAAAATCAAGAACAAGATACCTATTCAATATGGCACATAAAGTCATGGCTGGAGCACTACTACAATGGAAGGAGATCAAGGGGAAGCCAGTGGAAAGAAAGAAGTCTGTGCATCTTTATTTGCAGATGTTATGATTTTATTCATAAATAATCCTACAATCTCCATCAGGAAACTTCTGCAGCTGATAAAACATTTTCAGCAAAGTAGCAGGAACATGCAAAAATCAGTAGCCTTCTTATATACAAAGAACAAACAAACAGAGAAAGAATCAGGGAAACAATACCTTTCATAACAGCCTCCAAAAATATATCTTGGGGCAGCAATCCTCTGCTTTCTTCAAAAGCAATTTTCTTATTGTGATGAACTACACATACAATTCATAACCTTAACCATCAGTGGCATGAGAACGCTCGCACTATTATACTTCCATCACCACCTCCACCTCCTCTTGCAGCTCCTAAACAATAACTCCCATCCTTCCTCCTTCCAGCCCACACAAAGATGGCACACTGTCTGTGTGTACTTATGTCACTGCTGTGTGTTCTTACATAAGCACAATCATACAGAGTTGGTCCTTTTGTACACGGTTTGTCCTCTAGCCTTGAAGGGCCATATATGTTGTGATGTGTATCAGAATTTTTTCATCATACACATACAACAGTCTGCTGTAGGCAGGGGTCCCGTATTACTCACCCACTCATTTGCCCACCGTCACTGGGGTGTCTGCACTTTCCACCCTTTAGCTACTGTGAATTATGTTGCTATAAATATAAACGTGGGATGACCTAAGCTGTCTCTTTGGACCCTTGTTTTCAATTCTTCTGTTTATATATCCAGAGATGTACCTGTCAAATCATATGGTAATTCTAAATTTAAGGACTACTAAATTATCTCCCAGAGCAGGTATGTCTGACACTGCCTAGCTCCCCATTTCTTCAGAGCCTCACTGTAATCTCCACTGTAGCGAGTGAGAGCTGAGAACAGGTGCTCAGTGACACTGCCTTCTCCTTCCATCTGCATACACTTGGCTCAGTAACCCTAAATGGACTGACAATCACTGCCTGAGTCATGTACAAATTTGCCCTCAGGAGGCTTCTTAACAGTACTGACTCCTCTACTACTCTGTTATTTCTTTCATTTAGCCATAGTTTTTGTTCAGCCATTTTGTTAATATGAGCCCAGGACTGCAGAAGTCCAATCACTCTGTCATGTACTTCTGCTCATTTCTGAGGGAAATCAGTTACAATCAAGAAAGTCTCTGTAATTTAAATACTATGTGCAGAGATCTTGGAAATCTAAATTGCATTTTTAGGCGTATAATACATTTAATTTGTATGGAATTAAATATCTTCTTCACAGTCATATTTAACACCACTTAAAAAAAACCTGAATAAAATGCTGAAAGAAAGAGAGGAAGAAGTGACAGGACATTATAATAGTCCAGATATGAAACAATGAGGCATAAACCACAATAGGAATGGCAAAATGCTATGAAAACAAACCTAATATGGAACTAACATAAAATAGGCTTAAGTGGCACATGTATGTTTTCAATCTTAACCCGGATGGCATCTCAACAGAAGCACCTGGAAGGCTGTGAGAGTCTTCCCCGGGTAAGGGTGCCTATAGCACAAGCCGACAGCCTGAACTAGGTCCCCGGAACCCACAGTGGAAGGAGAAAAGCATTGCCTGAAGGCTGTCCCCTGTTCTCCACACGCACACTCACAAACACAAAGTAAGTAAGGTGCTCACTGAAACTGGTTACTTTTCAAATAAAGAAACTTATTTTGTCCCAGGGGTAAAACCTGACAAAGTTCAGTATGGACTTTGAGAATGTGTTCCTAAAATTCAATGTAAGAATCATTTTGAGCCAGGCAGTGTTGGCCTTTAATCCCAGTGCTTGGGAGACAGATGTAGGCTGAGCTCCGAGTTTGAGGCCATTTTGGTCTGCAAAGTGAGTTCCAGGACAGCCAGGGCTACACACAAAAACCCTGTCTTGAAAACAAAAAAACAAAACATCATTTTGAATGTAAACTCCATGATGAGTGGTGCTGGATGGCACCAGTTCAGCAATTGCTCACGCGGAATGGGAGGACCACATGGTTACCTGATAGCCTTCTGTCTTCTTCTGACACCACTTCAACAGAGCGTTCCTCTTAGATCCTCCATATTCTCTTGCCAATGCGGAGAGGGGGTCTTTTCTTTCCTCCCTAATTTGTGGGAAAAAAATTTTTTTTTTTTTTTTAAAATACTTGAGTACAACAGTAAGATCAAACACTAATTTGCACTTCTGAATGGATAATACACAAAAGGCCACTCTATGGTAAGACATAGATTTTTACTTACCTTTACCATCAGTGTTTAGTTTGTGGTCCCATAGACCTACACTGTCAAAATTAAAGGAGGAACTCTACCCCCCACAAAGATTCTGTATCAAGAACAATCGCAAGTAATAGGCTGTGCTCCAGAGTGCTCAGCACAGCACTGCTGACATAAGAACTGTTCTAGGCCTTTATTCAATGTCTTGCCTAATTCCAGAGCATGCTTTAGTTTATTTCACCCTTTTTATCTTCTTATGTTCTTAATCCTGTCTTCAATTTCAAAATCACTCATTATAAGTAAAAAAAAAGACAAGGTTATATTATTATATGATGAATTCTAAAACATAGATTCTGCCTTTATGGAGCTTAAAATTAGACAAATAAGACAAAAAGAGATAGCAATAAGGGCTAGAAATAGCTCCGTGGTTAAGAGCACTGACTGCTCTTCCAGAGGACCCAGGTTCAATTCCCAGCACTGGCTAGACAGCTCACAAGTGTCTGTAAAAGCCCATTCCAATGTCCTCCTCTGGCCTCTGCAGGGACCATGCTGGCATGCGGTACACAGATACATATTCAGGCAAACCACCCATATACAAAGCATCATGTAATAAAAATGAATTTTCTGTTTTTTAAGGTATAGGGGAAAAAGAGATGGCAATAAACATTAAAGACACATTTTACACCGTGTACGGTGGCACTCAAGAAGCAGTGGCAGGAGAGCTCTGTGAAGTTCAAAGTCAGCCCTGTCTACATACAGTTCGTAAGACCTGTCTCAAAGCAACAACCCACACAGACACACTAAAACCAAAACCATGTTAGACGAACAAGCCCAGCCTGGCGGGCAGTCCTGTAATCCCACCACTTCCCAGCATTTCTGAGGCTGGGGCAGGAAGACCGCAAGCTCGAGGCCTGTCGAGGTTTTGGTGAACGTTCTAGGCTAGCCTGGGTGATTGAGGGCAACCTTGTCTTAAGATAGCTAGATGGTGACTATCTTAATGGATGGGTGACTGGGTGGGTGAACAGAATAAAAAATAAATAAATAAAAACGAAAATGCTGGGCTGCAGCTCAGTGCTAGAGTGCTTGCCTAGAACATACAGGGTCCTAGGTTCAATCCTCCTCACTGCAAACAAAAACATATATTACTTCTAAAAAAATATTAAGTGTGCTAAACTGTACACCTTGATTTCTTAAGATGAAAAGAATTCACTATGTCCCAGGCTGGGCCCAAACTTCTGAGCTCAGCCTTTCTCCCTCATCTTCCTAAGTACTAAAACTAAATATGATTGTACTGTGCCTAGCAAGTCTTTGGCCCTGCACCATCCACTTAGTCATAAAATGTACTGCTTATGGGTGCACATTTCTCAGGGGTCAGTCACACAACAGGTATGGCTTTAAGAGTTAGTTCACAGGGCTGGAGAGATGGCTCAGGATTATAGCATTAGGACCCAGGTTTGATTCCCAGCACCCACATGACAGCTTAGGGTATCTTTGCCCTTGTCTGGCTTCTGTGGGCACTGCATACACACGGTTTGCAGACATACACTCAGGAAACGTACATAAAATAAACGCAATTTAAAATACAAATAAAAGTAAGTTCATTTAGCAGGCATGTGACATGATCCCAGCACCTGAGAAACTAAGGTAGAAAGAATCTAAACTTCAAGGCAAGCCTACGCTCTGAAGGGAGATCCTATGTGTACAATAATCCTTTTTAAAGTTCTTAATTTGAATCTGAATAGTCAAGCGCTACACTTTATTCTCAAAACCTAGAACTTAATAAACAGTGAAATCTCTGAAGCCCTTTCCTATTCCTCCTTTTCTTAATGTTACATTTGTCAACAGGTTTTTTGCATTCCTACAATGTATGCTCAATTTCTGATGTTTTCTCTCTAAATGTCTCTCTCTCTGTGTGTGTATGTGTGTGTGTGTGTGTGTGTAAAAAAGTCTCCTTGTTTGTCCTCGCTAGCCTCAAACTCACAGAGGCACCTGCCTCTGTCTCCTATGTGCTATGATTAAAGGTATGTCACCACTCCTGTGAACGCTTAAAGTAGCTTCTTCCAGAAAGATCTAGAAAGTGAACAGGAACTCACACTTTCATGTCCTGCTGAAGAGTGATCAGCAAAGCACAACATTGTCTGATGTCCAGTCCCAGCAGTCAGAACCGCCTCTCACAGTTGCTATGCTGGCACTCCTTACAAAAAAAGCCTGTTGCTAAAATCGCTGCTTTTACAAAAACTCCTTCCTTGTGGACCCAGCCTCTCCTCAGCTCCAAACCTGTTATTACCCCGAAAAGACTTGTTAACTTTGACCAGCAATACTAGCACAAATATCCTATTAGCTGGTCTCTCAAAAGAAAAAACTTCTTCTATCATCTCAATGTATTCATTCCACTCCCTACCTCCCATCACACCAAAATGACCCAGTCTGACTTTAAAGAGGTTCCATCAGCTAGCTACTCAATCATGCCCTCTGCCCTGAGACAGCAGACCTGTATGTCTCCTGAACCACCACAGCATCTCCTACGGACCACACACAGACTGCATGCTTAGTCATCCCTTCCTACATGCTTTCAAGTTACTTACCTCGCCAATAATGTCCCTATCCACAGTCCTCAAGACTTCACACAGGCTCGACCTCCCTACGAACCCTTCTCTAATAATCTGCCTGATGCTCAAGATTCAACTTCATAACACATGGTTGGAAAGTACTTCAAATTTCAGAGTTTTTTTCAGTTTTTTTTTTAATGTTTTTCAGACAAGGTCTTAATATGTAACCAAGATTAGGCTCAAATTTATAATCCTCGTGCCTCCATAGTCTGGCTGCTGAGACTGTGGGCATGCCCTCTATCTACTTGCATTACTTCTCCTGTCCTCCCTCTATCTTTGTTTACTATTTGTTTACTTATGACAGTAGGAATTGAACCCACGGCCTTTACACATGCTAAGCAAGTATTCTACCACTGAGCTATACTGTCTGTACAAGCAAGTACCAGATTTCAGGATATCTGCATAGAATTTACCAGTAGAACATATCTAATTGAAAATCCAAAGTCTGAGACACTCTGGCTTTCCTGTTAGTTACTCAAAAAGGCTTGTACTTGGGTTTTCAGACTAGAGATGCCTCACCTACACTTACTTAGCCATTTCTAGTTTAAATCAAAAGTGTGTAGTCAACACCAAATGACATGAAAAGAGAAAGCGGGACACTTAAATAGTACCGACTTGTAGGCTGATCCTTCACACTGAAAGACCAGGAAAGGTACACAGAACATGCTTCCTACCTTATTCGGCTCCGGGTGCTTGGAGTGACAGATGCCGTGGGAGAGGAAGAGAGGGACAGCTGTGGTGACGTGGTGCCCATAGCCATGAGAGAGGCCGGTGACGCTCCCTCAGATGCAGAGATGTCCCGTTTCATTTCTTCACTACTTCGTCGAGACACTGTGAGAATGTCATCATGTCATATAAACTAGTCCAGCCACTGTGAAACTCAGTATTGAGGTTTCACACAAAACTCAGAATTACCGACTATGCAAACCAAGATATTAAAGGTACTTGAACATCAATGTGGAAGGCAGCACTATTCACGTTAGTTGGGTCATGGAACCAACCCAGGTATGTAACAATAGAGGAAGGGACAAAGCAACTGTGCTGTAAATATACAGTGGATTCTTCCCCCATGCCACAAGGAATAAAGTTTCATCATTTGCAGTGAAAGATGGGCAGTTAAGACTCTAAATGAAATGATCTCCAAATGTTTCATATTATTACACAAATAAAGTCAGTAACACAAAGACAAATATGTTTTCTCTCTTTTGTGGTTCCTGGATGCTTTTACAGGCCATAAAATCATAGAAGTATATAGACCATGAAAAATAACTATCTAGGGGAACAAACAGAGCTAAAGGGAAAGGGGAAAAGATAGGGGATATGATCAATTTTATCGTATTTGTATGAAAATCCTTATGTAACATGTTTCCATGTACTATGAATTTTCTAATGTAAGAAGAAATTTGAGCTGAGTGCGGTGGCATACACCTGTAATCCTAGCAATCAGGGGAGGCAGAGGCAGGCCGATCTCTGTGAGTTGGTGTAGAAAGCAAGTCCAGGACAGCGCCAAGGCTACACAAAGAAACACCATCTCAAAAAAGAAAAAAAAAAAGAAAAGAAAAGGTTTTTGTGTATGAGAATGTGTGTGTCTGAGCTCCTGTATGTGTCTATATGTTTCTTGGCTCTTTTTGTTTTCCTGTTTGTTTTGCTCCATTCTGGTTTGTTCTTATTTATTTATTTATCCATTTATCCATTTATCCATTTATTTATTTATTTATTTATTTATTTATTTATTTATTTATTTATTATTGTTATTGTTATTATTATTTTAGATGCCTGTTTGTTTTCTAATGAGACAGAGAAAGGATATGACTTTGTGGTGGGGAAGGGGGGAGGAGTTGAAGAAGGGAAAAATCATAATCAGAATATATTGTAGAAAATCTACTTCAATTAAAAAAGATTTAAAAACTCTGGGAAGAAAACGTCTTAGAAAGATTAAGAGTTATTTTATTTTTTGACATCTAGATAAAAGGTCAGAATGCTTTGTCAAATAATTTTTTAAATGTAGCATACATATTGACAAGTTATAATTATATATCTTTAAAAAGTATAAAGCGATACACATGCTTTAATTTCTTTTAGTTTGAGCTCTTGACACTTTCTTCTGAAGATTCTTAAGGAACAAATATTACCTTGTGAGGGGAGGAGCTAACAGTCTCACTGATGACTGGAGAGGATTTAGTTTTCACTGAACACACCTACACAGGTAGGAATCGTGATCTATGTCTAGAATCCCTACACTTTCAAAACTGAGGCAGGAGGCCGACCATGAACATGAAACTAGCCTGGGCTAAAGAACGAGACATTATCAGAAGAAATCTGATGAAATTAAAATCTGTGAAAAGTTGGTCGTGGAAATACAAAGTGACCACACCGTTGCGAATCATTCACAGCATCTACCTGGCACACGGTGAGGACTACACTAACACAACTGAACACCAGAGCGATCCCGGCGACTACTCCCTGCTGCCTGGCCCCACAATGAAATAAACACAACCTCCTCAATGCAGGGAACACTGAAGGAGAGGTACAGAGCCAGATGCAGTTCTGGGACAGGCCACAGTTTCAAACACACATCGGAAAGCCAGAAAACTAAAAGTCAGCCAGTCAATCACTTTAATTTTGCAAGTCTGACAGAAGAAAAAAAAAAGTGGCCTAGAACTCTGCAGCCTTCCGCCTCAGCCTCCACAAGTGAGCACAGGTGTGTGCTGCCAAGCCCAGGTCTGGCTAACAAGATCCAGATGAACTCAGGACCAACATGCAGCATTAGTAAAGAGCCACCGTGAGGATCTCCTATCAAATGATGTCAGGACGGCACACTTACATGTGTTAGAGCATAATCTTATGGCTATCCTTTTTTTTTCAAGTACTTATGTCTTAAAACTTAAGTTATTTTTAAAGTGGTGTGCTAAGGCTGAGATGTGACGGCATTTTATGTAAGTGGTGACAAGCCTTCATTACAGTCAGCTGGAAACAAGGGCGAGAGGGAAGAAGGGAAGTGCCCATGCTCACTGCGTGGCAAGGAAGACAGTAACCACAGCATGGCAGAGCTCTCAGGGGTTTCCTTTCCAGGTGCAACTGAAAAGGCCACAAAGAGCCAGGCACAGTGACCCACGCCTGCAATCCCAGCACTCGGCAAGGCAGAGACCGGTGGACCACTGCGAGTTTGAGGCCAGCCTGGTCTCACACAGAGAAACCCTGTCTCAAAAGAGAGGCCACAAGGGAAATAATATAAATAGCTGGAACACTGAGGACATCCACAGTCACCCCTCAGAGCCATCATGTGGGGGCTTTACCATATTGGCAAACTTAGCGTCCAGAAATGTTTTGGTGTATTTTGACTAAGTCTTCAAATCAGTCATTGCACATCTAAGTCTATCAGCTTTCACAAACATGTGCCTTTAACATGTCATTACTACAATGTAGGCAACTGAAAACATGTAGCATTTTTAAAACAAATTTTCAGATAAACGTTATTACCTGAGATGGTCTTGGCACTTTCCATTGCAGGGACTCTTGGGAGAGAAGCAGGGCGGCTGGTTGAAGATGTTCTTAATAGATGCTCTGCACAAAGTCAAAAGACACCTGTGACTGCTGAGGTGGTACAAGTCAAGTCTTACTTTCCTCACCCTTGAGGCTCATCCCTCCTCCCAACCTAAGGTACGTCAACCCTCAAACAGCATGTTTATTAAAAATAACCTCCAAGGACCAGGACCACGTAAAACACTCCAGTTCAATAGTGTATTTCCAGAGATGGTGGTGAGACACACCACACAAGTGGCCGTTTCTATGTCGTTTTTGTGCCACTTAAACCTTCAAAACAACTCAATCAAAATTAAGAGGTCCCCCGCTGCATGGGCCCAAGGTGCCAACTAAATAACGCCTTGCCTTCCGAGGGGAGATAACACATACATGTATTCACAGACAGACTTGGACAGTACAGTTAGAATTCCATACTATAGCATACTATCCGGCGATGGGAGAATAGGTCATTCCCATTTCGGGCAGCAGAGAGGGATTGAAAACATCATGGTGTCAAGCTAGGTCTTCCTACCTAAGAAAAAGGGCTGAGAACTACATTTCAGCCAGATGATAATAGGAACAAAGACGCAAGTTAGAGGAAAAAGTAAGAGTGTGGTTTGATAAAACATGAGGTATATGGACAGCAGAGCAGCAGGAAGAAGGCTCTCGGGCTGAGAGACAGCCTTTACTACCAGACCTGAGGGCTCTGGTCTGAGGACAGGGCTAGTTTAGTCTAGTCCTACCACCGCTGCTGAGCAGCTGCATCCGGGAAGGACACAATCAGGGGCTGCCCCTGTTACACCTTCAGTTTAGTTCTTAAACACAAGCTTTCTTAGGAGTCTTGTTAGCTTCTGAAATGCTGGGGTTAACACTCTCTTTCTGCACACGTCTTATCTAGGGCTACAAATCCAATGGCTATTCTCGGGCCAGAACACATGAATGCATGTGTTCTGCCTAGACAGGATCTGATATGTTAGGGATAAATGACTAGTGTAAAACTAAACAATAATGCCTGTATTTAATAAAGGCTATTATTAGCCTTGCTTTCCAAGAATGCCCACCCATTTCTATTTTTAAACATATTAACTATTTAGTAGATAGAAAAGCAGGTCAAAGATAAAGTGTGTTTTAAGTTGCATGAGGCCCTGGGTTTAATGATTAGAACCACAACAACCAAAAAACACAACCAACAAACACAAACAGAGAAACCAAAAGAATTACCAATTTAAGTGATACTTCTCTTACATTATAATGTAGAAAGTAATGGCATACCGTATTAACTCTACAATATCACGTCTTTTAGTCCAAATAATTGTTTTAAAGGTTTACTGCATTTTCAATTGTGTGTGCACGCACATGGACACATGCACACGCGTGAATGTGTGTACACATTCACCTGTACACACATGCATGTGTACAGGTACCCTGGAGGGGAAATCACAGGAAGTCATCAGTGCCAGGCTCATTTCACCGTGGGGAAGGAAGGCCCTCACCCACGGTGATGGAGGTTAGCAAGATGCACAAGGATGAGATGAGAGCAGCGATTAACCAAGGGATAACAGAAACTGGGGGAAGAGCGCCTCCAAGAGCTGCTGAGAACTGGACTGAGTGCGGCTGGGAGGGTGAGCTGAGAGCACACTGTAAAGAGGTGGTTAAGGAAAAAGGACCAGAGCATGTTCCTGTCGATGACTTGGTGGCTGAAATCACGCCAAAAGGCAGGGCCCTGGCATGTGACAATGTAAAGACGGAACTCTTACGAAGACTAAGAACATTCTTTGCTCAGCATGCCAGCCTTCAAGGGTGAATTAGAATGTGCTGTTCTGTGGATTTAGTTCTGAAAGTAAAACTTGCCATAAATTAGAAATTGATTCCCTCCCACCTCCCCCCGCCAAAAAAAAAAAAAAAAAAAAAAGTCAAAGAAAGAAGACAAAAAAAAACCCAAAAAAACCAAAAAACTTGCTATTGCAGAACTGGGAATATAGAGCAGTAACAAGACAGGCACTATTCTGAAATAAAGAACCCATGGGAAGAAAATCAAGGGCCCTGGGCCCTGGGAACCCAACAGCTGCTGAGACTGGGCTGAGACATCCAGGAAAGGACGGACAGGACACTTTCGAGAAATAGGCTGGCTGGTTTGTTTTCTATCAGAGGCATTCCTGTAATCCTTACACTCAGGAGGCAGAGGCAAGTGGATCTCAGTGAATTTGAGGCCAGCCTGGTCCAAGACAGCCAAGGCTACACAGAGAAACCCTGTCTCAGGAAAAAAACAAAAACAAAACAAGACTCCTCCCCTCCATTGCACACTGATTAGGCATCAGACCGTGAAATTGAACACCCATCAATGGGATGAGGTGCAGTCCCCACCTACACACAGATAAAAAGCAAGCCATTTTGGTGAAAGTTCACTAAACTCATATATGTTCTAACTGACCTTTTTGCAAAAAGAGAAACTGCTTGCCAAATTGCTTCCATTTTGTTCATGTGTCCCTTTGTGAAACACTGAGATGATTCATTTCCAATAACTGTGAGGTTGAAATCAGAACGACAAGTAATAGGTTTTACACAGGAAAAACAAATTTCAGAAGGGAATCTATCCTGGCTCAATGCCCAGCAGAATAGCAGTGCTGAAAGTACAAAGGGAAAATGGAACAAGGCGAGGCTCCACAGGCAAGAGAAAGGCAGATGGCCAAACTCACTTTACGGATTTTGGACTTTCTCCTGAAGGTTTTATCAGGTTTGTGGCTGCATCGAACTGGACAGGTTTATGCAGGATGTGAGCTAGACAGTAGAGACGAACGATGATGGCAGATAAGGACTTGGGTGTGCACGGTGAAGAAGTGAGTACGGTGGTTTACGAGCTCCTTAGCAAGGCAGAATCAACAGAACTGCTGACTGATGGGATGAAGGTGAGGATAGACGTGACACGCTCAGAGGTAAGAATGGTGAGGAGCGTTATAAAAGTGAGAGAAGCAAACATATCGAATTTAAAACCTCTGAGATAATCAAGGGAAGATACGGAAAGGTGACCGGGTATGGAAGGAGAACTGAAATAAATGCATGATTTTTGAAATTACCAGCAAGAGGTGGCCAAGGAGTAATGTAACTGAGCACACTGGTCACAGGTGACCTTGGTCAGAGCAATTCAACAGATACAGACTGGAACAGAATATTAGAATGTCTTGGGGTATAAAAGGCAAGACAAGTAGAGAAACGGTGCAAGGGGAGAGAAGCTGTAAATGCTGGTGCAAGACACAGGGCTTGTTTTCATGGAGGAGACAGACAGAGAGAGGCAGAGAGACAAATAGATGAAGACAGAGACTTGAGTTCTCCCTCTATCCTCCTGCTTCAGCCTCCAGGGTTCTGGGATTGCAGCAATGTGCAACCATGTAGAGTTTTTCTTAACACAAGAAAGATACCAGGAAATGGGAGTTAGGAGAGTTGAAGGTACAGGTAAAGGAAATAACTGAAAGATGGCATGAGGCAACAGCAGCTGAGGAAGAGAAGCAGAAAGGCCATGGTTCAGAGACAGAGCTGCTGGGTTTGGTGGTGCATGGGAGGCTGGCAGAGCAGGACTGCCCCACTCTGAGGCCAGCTGGGGCTACAGGTAAGACCCACCTCAAATGCATAAACAAAAGACCTGGCATGCTGGCATATTCCTATAATCCTAGCACTTAGGAAGTAGAGTCTATGTGATAAAGAATGAGGTTGTCCTCAGCTCCATGAAGACTTTAAGGCTACCCTGGGCTATGATGAGACATTGTCTCAAAAAAAGAACTTAAGAATGAAACCAGAGAGGGGGATGAATAGAAAGAGGGAGGCAAGTTTTTTAAGGGTGTACTCCTCTCCTGGCACATCAACTTCAGTGGATAGCCACAGACCCAGAAGTACATGAACACAACAAATTGGAGCTGACAGTTACTAAATTGAAAACAAAGGAGAAAAGAATGTACAAAGTTGAAGAAGGTGGAGACTGGCTTATAAGTGTCCCTAGCTAGTTACAGGGGATCCAGAGCCCTCTTCTGGCCTCTGCAGGCACCGGGAACACATACAGTTGTAGATACACACATGCAGGCAAACATCACATACTCATAAAGAAAAATATATCTGTAAAAAAATAGTAACTAGTTGTTATAATGTTTGTCATCCTTGGCTCTATTGACATTTGGGGCTGTACAGGTCTTAGTTGTGAGACTGTTTGTGAAGGGTAGGGAGCTCAGCAGGACCCATGACCACTACACAACGAAAGGTAAGTATCCCCTGGGGCAGTAGAACCCACACTGTCCCTCTGAACAGCAAGTTTTCTTTTTTTCAGTTGAAGGAATCTAGAGAACGAGTTTCGCGGTTTTTTCTTATCTTTTTAATTTCTGTGGATAGTGGAGAGTATAAGAAAACAAACTAGGAGGGCTCAGCTGATCTTGCATGTTTTTTCACTGTTCCCATGTGAGTACTGGGAACTGATCCCAGGTCCTCTACAAAATCAGCAAGTACTTTTTACCACTGAGCCATCTTTCCAGTCCCAACAAAAATTTTAAAGATTTTAAAAATTTAAAAAAAATAGGATGTTAACCGGGTACAGTGGTGCATACCTGAAATCCCAACACTTGGGGAGACAGAGGAAGGTGGATCTCTGTGAGTTTGAGGCTAGCCTGGCCTATAAAGCAAGTCCAGGACAGCCAAGGCTACAAAGAAAAACCCTGTCCCAAACAAACAAACAATAGGATATTAATAAAGGAGCTAAAGCAGAGTAGTAAAAAAAAAAGGTCATTGGACTCAAGAGAAATCACAAAGACCATGACAAGGCAAGTAGAAACATTTATCAAGATGGCAGACTTTAGTTCAGACACATGAATAAGTATGATAACACTGAATAGTGTAATTTACAGTTATATTGAAAGAGGGTCCTACTGTCTGGCCCAGGCTTGCCTAGAACTCAATCTTCCTGCTTGGCCTACCTGAATAATAGGATCATAGGCATGTGCTCTGTATTTGGCTCTGCATAGTAAATCTTTTCCTTTGTTCTACTTTTATCTGTGCTTGTATAATAAAGTGTGGGTTTCTTGAAGCATGTTGTTGGGTCTTAACTTTTTTTTAATGTGTTCTGACAATAATGTCTGTGAAAACGGGAATGACACTAATACACTCTCCATGAAGAACCATGAAACAGTGCCTTGCAGTGACATGCACTCAGTATTACTTATTATAACTTAAAAGGCATTCGCCTGGAAGATGGCACACATGTGTAACTCCATACTCTAAAGCATCAGCTACGAAGACCATTAACTCAGTTCACAGCCAGTCTGACTATACAGCAAGACTTTGTTTCAAAGCAAAAGAAAATACATACGTATGTCATGAACGCTTCATTTACTAATAACTCATTTCCCTACTGGTAGTTAAGACATGTTAATAAAAACTTTTGATGAAGACATACACCAGATTGCCTAGCATAATGTCAGAACTAAGAAAATAAGTCAATTAACCAAAAAATGTAAAAATTAACACAGAAAGTGAAATGATATGAGCATATAAGCTGTACCTTGCACAGGAAGTTCTCCATAGTTTGATCTCTTATCTGACAAGGCTGTCAAAGGCTTGGAGGCTGAGATTGGTCCACTTATGGAATGTCTCTGAAATGAAAGCAAGGTATTTCAAATCTACTACTAAGACTCAGAGAAAAGACAAATACTTCAGAGAGTAGGTATATATTTAGTTGCAAACAACGTATAATTCCTTTGTTCTGCTATGGTAAGGTTATACACACACAATAGACACATACAATGTGTAATCAGTAGACTTAAAAAATATATTTGGGGGATGTAGAGATGGTTCAGTGGTTAAGAGCACACACTGGCTGCTCTTCCAGAGGACTCAGGTTTAATTCCCAGAAGCCACATGGACAGCTCACAACTGTCTCTAACTCCAGTTCCAGGGGATTTGACACCCTTACGCAGAAAAACATGCATACAAAACAATGCATATAAAATAAAAATACATAAATCATTTAAAAATAAATAAACTTATTATAAGAAAAACATATAATCCTATAGGGTTTTAAGAAATGATGCAGCCAGCATCCTCTTCACGTTAATGGCCATCACAACTAGAACACGGCCTCAGCCAAGACACAGGACACTGCCTTGACACAAGGATGCTTCCCTGGGACCCTTTTATAGTTGCGCGTACCACTGACCCTGACAGCCTCTGGCACTGTGAATACAATTTAATTCTTCTGTTTAAAGAGAATTCTTAAACTACCATATGCTAATTTGCTAAACAAAAAATTAGGTTCCAAACCAAAATATGGATGTGTTTCTATTGTGGTTTTATTGGTTTTTCTCGTCCTGGTTCCAAACAGACCTCAACTGTGCCTCCTACTTGATAACTCAACAATCGGCCTGGAACAGGTCTTTAACTCAGCAGTCCTGTCAACAGCACTACTAGGTGTTTCCTTGTCCCCTGATGTAGGAGGCAAGCACAGCAGTCTAAATACCCACCACTGTTACTCCAACCCGTAAAATACAGGCTGCCCACACTTCTTTCTTGTAATTCTATTTCCTTGGCTTTTCTCCAGCCCCTACACCCCACTAAAGTCAAAATTCTCACTATGTAACCCTGGCTGTCCTGGAACTTTCTATGTAGACCAGGCTGGCCACAAACTCAGAGATCCACCTGCCTCTTCCTCCACACCCTAGCCCTTAGTCATACCTTCTAAACACCCAGCTAACTTCCAGCTTCTTTTTCAGGCAAGAGGCCTGGTTTTTCCACATCGTCACACTGTTATCCTATCATTTTGCCCATAGTAAGGACTGGTATCTTACTGTAAATTTCAGTTCCATTTCCTTGGCGACTAATGATGCTGAACACCTCATATTCTCACATGTAAATCACTTACCCTTATTACATGTTGTCTTCAAGTTACTGTGCACAAGTCTTCGTTTGTTTGTTTTTTGACACAGGCTTTCTCTGTGTAGCTTTGGCTGTCCTGGACTCACATTGTAGACCAGCCTGGCCTCAAACTCACAGAGATCCACCTGCCTCTGCCTCCCCAAGTGCTGGGATTACAGGCATGCACCACCACTTCTGACGCCCTTGGCCTGGTTTCTTAAACAGCCCAGGATCACCTGGCTAAGAATGGTCCTACCCACAAGAAGGTCCTAAATAAGAAGTCTTTGCATGCTCAAAGAATACAGAGATTTTCACCAATGTCCCAGTCTATAACCTCAGTGTATCAGACTCAGAATCCTATGTAGATTACATCTACCCTACTACTAAATAACCCTGACAGTATGTCATATGGATATCTAGTTACCCAGAATCCTGTGTAGACTACTCCTACCCTCCTTCTAAATAATCCTGGTATTTGTACTGAAGTCACCTCATCTACCCCAGGATTCTATCTACTTCCTGATTTCTCTTCAGTAAACACACTGTTGGTGTTACATGCCAAGTGTCACAATCAAGTACTACAAACCCTCCCAATGTTTTACATACTCAAATCCATTTCCATATAAATACAAAACTACCTTGTATTTTGTTGGATCCTGTTAAAAATGGTAAGACTGTTCTAGCAGGGAAATAACCTACTGTGTGACTTCCCTGTGCTGCCTGACAAAGTATCCCAACACTTTACTGGGACTTTAAAAAGTAAACACTATGACCTCGTGATTTCTACGGGTCAAAAGCTTAGCGAGGTAACTCTAGCTCCAGGTCTTCAGT
Organism: Psammomys obesus; assembly: GCF_907164565.1. Classification (NCBI taxonomy): domain Eukaryota; kingdom Metazoa; phylum Chordata; class Mammalia; order Rodentia; family Muridae; genus Psammomys; species Psammomys obesus. Next base: position 13,849,190 of record NW_026585698.1, on the reverse strand, counting down.
GAGCAGGTGAATCGAGTTTTCCGTATCACAAAGCCAGACTGGAGGGAAGGTGTAGGAGAGATCTCTTTCAGGCTGTCAGCCTCTGAGCTGCTTCTGAGCTCACTCGATAGTCCTCTGCAAGAACAAGGCCACACCATGGCAGCTACAGAGGGTTTTCTCAGGAGTGAGCCCAAGTAGCAGGAGCAGTGGACTTCAAAGGAGCCGATTTTACATCTTCTCTGGGAAGTGCCATCCCATTCCTTCTGCTGTGCTCCATTCATCAGAAACAAACCCTGAAGGCAGCCAACGCTCGTAAGAGCAGCATGCACACACAGTGACTACCGGGGCTGAGCTCAGGGGGAGCGCACAGCTGCTTACAGCTCTCCTCGTCCTTTTGTGTCCTGCCTTTAAGGTTTTTGGGGCAGACCTGTACTATCAAGCACATGTACTTTACGCCCTATCTGTTCAAGGTGTCTGATGGTGGCTGACATGAACTCACGGATTCCGCGTCCTATGTAAACTATAGAACGTGTCTGTCTGAAAAGTCATCCTGCCAGGCCTTGTGGGGCTTCACTCCAAGCACAGACAGGCTGCCAGCCTCAGCAGAGATTCAGAAGGATACCTATGGAAATGTCTGGACCTCTCTGTGTAGCTTCCTCTTCCCAGGGGACCTTGCCCTGGAGATTCTGATTTCCTCTCCTTTGAACGTCAGTTTATGTCCTCAGATCTAACTGGTTAGTCCTTCTCTATTCCAACTTGGGTCATCCTACCTAACCACCACCTAAAAACCACCTCCAGGAAGAGACCCACAACAGGACTTCCCTTATCTGTTAGCATTTTCCCCCCAGGGACCCGTGTAGTGCAAAGTCTGAAAACAATGGTTTTCTACATTTTGTTCAGCTTTCCATTTGTTTGTGACAATGCTTGAATTGACACAGCAAGAACTCCTGACTAAAAAGAAGAAGCCAAGCAGTACTAGTGGCACACACTTTAATCCCAGCACTCAGGAAGCAGAGGCAGGCTGATCTCTACTGAGTTCAAGGCCAGCCTGCCTGGTCTACAGAGTGAGCTCCAGAACAATCAGCACTACACAGAAAGACCTGCCTTGAAAATCAAACCAACCAATCAAACAACCAAACAACCCGAAACAACAACTTAACACAGCCAACTTTGGTGTTGTCCCAGAGATTCTGGTCACGAAAACAATGTCTGGGGACCTGTTTCTACACCCTTTCCATGGTTCTCTGTGAAGTTACCATTGAGAGACACTGAACAGACTAACCATATATTAAAGAAATTATACTGAGTTTTATGTCTAGCTACAGATATTTTTTAATCCTATCTTCAAAAATATGCTATAAAATTATGTTAGACGTGAAATGTCAACAGATAAGCGCTAGAAAAGCTTCATGTTATTTGAGGCTTGCTTTACCTGGCTTTACCTGGCATTGCTTTACCTAAAACCTTGCTTTTAGGTTTTCTTTTAAAAGTCTGATTAATAGAGAGCATCTAAAAAGCATTAAATTTGTAGGCAAAACATGGAGTTCCTTGCCTTCCTTTAAAGTTAAGAAGATATCTTATATAAACATGAAATGCAAAGCCACTGGCTGGGAGACTTATCTTAGACTGTATGAGTTTAAAAGTACATTCACAAATTACAGGGCCAATTATGAAGTCTCAACTCAAAAAGAAAATGCCCCAAGGCCTAACTTTAAGGAAGGAGAAAGGTAGCCACAGCTACCCGTCATCACAGAATACTAGTTCAGGGAACCATTTTTCCTTTGGCTACTCTCACCTATGTTAAATTATTTCACCTCGGCTGGACTCTCAAAGTGGCTGTGCAAATGGAGTAACAAGAGGGTCTCTTGAGCCTCACAGAAAAGAGCCCTCTGCCTTGCTGCTGGCTGCACTCCAACAATGGCAAAGAACAGCAACTCTGAAGGTTATTTACAATCAGCAATGTCCTGTCTTTGAGTCCCCCTGTGACAAATGGCCCCGTGAACGGCACGTCTCACAGTTCATGCCTTGTATAGACCGATGTTTAACTGGGCTGTATATGTGCAAGTGTGTAGAGATGTGTACTTGCATTCTGGTGTCCAGTGGATACAGCTGATGTTACAGGCTGACGTTTTAGGGTACTGTGAACTGTCTCACGTGAGCACTGGAAATACAACTTAGGTCCTCTGCAAGAGCTTTAAGCTTTCTTAACTCTTCAGCCATCTCTCCACCCAATAAGTCTGAAAGATTTTTTTTTTTTTTAGTCTGAAAGATTTTAAGTGATCTATTAGACAGTAAAAGATGAAATATGACAGCTACATACTCAGAGAGATATCAAAGTTTTCCAGAAGAGCATCACAATTTGCATTTACCATTTGCCTCAATTAAGGATAACTTAGCAAATCTCTTTCTGAGGCAGTCATTCACCCACCTGAGACATGCGCGTGACTCTGAAAGAGGGTCTAACATACAAATTAAAGCTTTCGAGGCTTCAGTGATCCCAGGCACTTACTTGCATGGGGGAAACGGCAGCTGCGGGAGGGGTTTTCATGGGACTTGGACTCAGAGGCGTTCGAGGAATTGCAGCTGCAGCAGCATTTGGTACTACAGAAACAGCAAATGAGAAAGTTAATGAGAAGCACATCATGGTGCTGGGGGAGTTTTCTACTCATCTCCATGGAAGGGATCGCCATGAGCCAAACCTCCTAATTTCCTGCCAACTAGAGGCTACGGACAATGCCTGATGTGTGCTGAATACTCACAGGCAGAGCCTGTAACACAGGTATTTCCTCTACCAGATGAATGGTTTGCTTTCCTAGGCCAGTACTTCACTTTTGCTATTTAATCACATTGTATGGCTGGCTAAAATACTTCATCAACCAATAGAATCTAAGAAAGAAAAAAAGAAAAAAAAGACGGGGCACAGTTCAGAGTATCACACATGTAGCATGCATGGGGCCCCGGGTTCCATCCCTAGCACCACTCTTTATAGATTGTAAGAAACAGAAGACGCAGGCATAGTGGCAAACACCAACAATCTCAGTACTTCACAGACTGAGGGAGAAGGATCATGACTTGAGACGAGACTGAGCTGCTTAGGGAGGATTCTAGGTCAACCTGGGCTTCACAGTAGGACCCTGTCTCAAAAAACAATACAACATGTGCGTACACACACACACACACACACACACACACACACACACACACACACTCACACCCAGAGAAGACAGTCTACAGCTCTTATCAAAGACTGCTACTATGTCTTCAGAGTTACTGCTGTAGGAGCCACACCACCAGGAGCCTGGCTTGTCCCTGACCCTGAAGTGCAGTGTTGTTGGGCTGAACAAACTAACAGAGCAGTCCAGTGGTGACAAAAGGGTGATGTGAACTTCATTCCAACTGTGAGATAATTACAGATATTACACAAGGGATGTTACACGCTCTCAATGGCAACAAGGTGAGTATAAGTAAGAGTTCACTGAAGTCAGGAGCTGAAGGTGGCTTGAACTTAAATTCATGTCTCTAGAAGTAAAGAAGGAGAAAAGAACAAGGAGGTCCATTCGGGAGGACAGTGAGAGAAAGGAGTGACAGTCCTAGGTTTCTGGTCTTGGTAACTGAGTAGAACTGTGCTGACTCTAGAGGTGAGAAAAGATGAAGTGAGACAATGGTATCTGTTCTGAACATAAGGATGCCTAGAGACTCAAAAGTGTCAGTGTTAATAAGGCACTTGGGTATTAGGACTGAGAAATTCAGAGGAAGGTTAGGAGCTAGAGTTATGCACCCAGATGTCTGCGCATAAACAAACAAACAAACAAAAAAAAAACAAAAAAAAAAAAAACAAGAAGTCATGGGAGTAAGTGTGATCCACCTAAAGAGAAAAGATACAGTTTGGCCTGGGAAGTCAGGCATGCAGCTGAGACCACGATTTCTAAACTGAAGTAAATTCCAGACCCCTGTAGAATGTGCCTTAATTCACGATACCACAGGACACTGTGTGACACTCCATGGCACTATATGACACCATGATACCATACACAAGTTCATAGATCAGAACACTAAACTAGACACGGAGGATGTGTCAAGTGAACAGAACCATAAGCCCTGCAGACCACAGACAAGGAATTAATTACCTTGAGATGCACTGTCGAAAGACTTGATGAGGGTTTTTACTGTGGGAGTTGGCTCTGAGGAAGTCGAGGACCTTCTACTCAGGCCCATCCCTTGCCTCAAGGCTGCCAAATCTCTTTCAACAGCATTCATGTAGTTATACACCCGGCCACGCTCCTCCTCTTGCCTAAAAACAGTGAAATAAAGGCATTGGTACATATGAGAAAACACCCATTGTTTAAAATTCCTGTTTGAAAAGCATTGAAAGGTATTAGGGCTTGATTTGTGGGTTTGTCTTGTTTTGTTTTAAAACTGTACAGAGTTGAACACAGTAATTGTCAGACCTAATATTCTCTGCCTGGTAAACAGCAGGAAATGATACTGAAATGTTCATATCAGGTTATCCTAAGCAAGTTAAATAACCATCAAATTCCATCTGCATTAAGTGTCAGGTGAGGACATCAGTAATCAATTAACAGTGAATCAGGAGGCAGACTGGCCTCAGCCTGGTACTCAACTGAGAAGCTCTGGTTCTGTGCCGCCAGGAAGGCCTTTTCTTGGGCACCTGGGAATTCACGAGCAGATAATCTATGCTGGTTACAGCTAAGACGCTGTGCTTACACAAGGACGTACAAAGGAATGGAACCAAAGGCTCCAGCTCCCTAAGAATGGATGCAACTGCTTCAGTCTCCAGAGTCCCTACAAAGGACTAGAAAAACTCACTAAGTTAACTACAACCATAACATATTTTATTCAGCTCTGTGAGTTCCAGGCTAGCCTGATCCACACAGTGCTGAATAAAATATTTTCTAAAGATTAAAAAAAAAAAAATTATTCTACAAAATTCAAAACTGCTTAGAAAAATACAAATTCTACTTACACTTACACACACACACACACACACACACACACACACACACACACCCACACACACACACACACACACACACGAATATATTTAGCCAGGTGTGGTGATACATGCCTTTAATCCCAGTACTCGGGAGGCAGAAGCAAATGGATCTCTGTGAGTTCAAGGCCAGCCTGGTCTGTACAGTGAGCAGGACAGCCAGACTTACACAGAAAGACCCTGTCTCAAAATAAGTAATTAAGTAGATAGATAGACAGAGAGATATGTATTTAACTACTTAGAAGACAACTATATTCTCATTTCTTCTGTATTCAATCTATTACGATATGGAAAATGCAGATCTCAAACAAATGTATGTTTACACTCAAACAAACAAATGTATGTTTACACTAGGGAAAAATATTTTAACACCTTTCTGATAACTGACTATTCTATGATATATACTAAAATGAAACAATGGGTAGTTAGTAAATTTTTGCTTGGCTGGGAAGGCAAACTGCCTGAAGAGGTACAAGGCCATGGGTTAGATCTGTAGCGCAAGCGGGAAAGGCTAGCTGCAGACTGGAGACATGGACCAGCACTACAGCACTTGCTGGGCGAGAATGAAGCTGTGTTTAAGAACATCACTCCAAGAAGACAAAAACTAGCCATGATGCAGAAAATGAAGCTATGTAAATAAACTTCTCTGCCCTATCCATTCAAATTCACTTGTCTCTTATATGCTTTAGAAGAATTTTCTACCCACCTGATTCTGTATCATCATATAGTTATCATAAAAAATACTGACATTTTGAAGTTTAATTATAATTAAAAATACCTTTAATTATATAATATATTTAAGTCCTATTTGCTATTACTAATAATAGCACCAAAAAACCTCCAGAGCAGGTAAAGGTGCTTGCTACTAAGCCAGACAACCTGATGTGATGCCCAGAACACACATGGAAGGAGAAAAGCAACTTTTATAAGTTGCCTTCTTATTTCTAAATGCACAGAAGGGCACACACACAAAATAAATAAATATATTTTTTAAAAAGTCTTTAAACCTTCATTTTGCAATGGCAGAGAAAAGTTTTCCAAAATTCTAAGGATCCCTCAAATACCTACATTTACTCAACAACAACAAATACCATCAGGTGTTTTCCTTGATGGAGAGGCTCCTCCTCATTTTCAAAGAACTTCCTGTCAAGTAAAAATGCTGTTCCATGAGAAGAAGAAAGAAGCTCAGACTAAAAAAGACACAGTGCTCACCTCAAGGCAACCTCATACTTGGACACAGTTTTTAGCAGAAGTACCTGCTTATAATTTCCATTTTGTCACACAGATGGTTGAAAAGAGGGCACTCCAAGACTGAGATAAAGTAATACTTTACCCTTTCAAGAAGGGTATTTTTACATAAAACTCATGTTTTGTTTTATTTAGGTAGTTTTGTACTTAAAAAAAAAAAAAAAAAAAAGAAGTTACTGTGTTTTATAATGAGCTTAGCTACAAGTATAATTTGATACCAAGGCCTTGGTCCATCGCGGTGACACCTGTTCTTCACTATCAACACCAAAATAGGCACAGCCAGAACAGTCAAAAACCAGTCAGCATTACTATGAAGACTAAACACAAGGGGTCCTGCATTCCAGGAACTGGCAGCATCACTCTGACAATCACTGCTGTACAGGACGCTCTCGCTGCTTTATTTTAATAATAGTATATGTGTGCAGGTACCCAAATAGGCCAGAAAAAGCCAACATGTGCCCTGGAACTGGTAGTCTCAAGCCATCTGACAAGGATGCTGGAACCAAATTCAATCTTTTGGAAGACCAGCAAGTTCTCTTAACCACTTGGCCACCTCGCCAACCCCACATGCCAGCTCTTCTGGCAGGCATTTCTTTGGAATATAAAGACTTGTAGATCCTTTTCAGAACAAGTAGATCCTTCAAGTAGAGGACTTGCCTGGCAGGTATAAGGCCCTAGGTTCATCTCCAGCATGACAGATAGATCTATAGATGAATGGACAGACAGAGAGACAAACAGACAGAATCAACTTAAGTCACTCAGGGTAACTATCAAATTAGGCACTTCTGATAAGTTGTTCATGTATTAATATAGAAAAGAAGAGTTCTGCCAGCCTTATAGCAGTGGGTTTCATTAGGCCTCATTCTAAGTTTGGCTTGAGGATGTCAATGAATAACACTCAGCAACACATTAGGACTATGGAATAATAAAATAAAAATGTTCCAAAGATACACTGCTTTTCCCTATACCTAATTAGGAATTACTCAACGTGAAGTAAAGTCAAATTCTTAAAAATAATATCAAACACATAAATTCTCTCCCACACTCAGATGGAGTCTCACCGTGAAACTCAGAGCACATCGCATGTGTCACCTCATGAGGTCATTTTTATGGATTTCTAGTGTGTCAGATGTAGAGGGAACTACTTTGGAGGACATTGGGGAAAAAAAGGATATTCTGCAAGTGAATGATGGAAAGAAACTTACACTATACCGACCATTTGTTTCCCCAGACTCAGTAACTCAAATTGACTAGTGGTTGCTCTGATTGATTCCTCTGAAAGCATGAGCTCACTTACTCATTTAAACACTATAAATGGGCTCGCAGTGCCTTCCTTCACCTTACAGCCGAGAACTGAGGCTTGCCGGGAGAGATAACACTGAGGTCCCACAGCTAAGAAGCCAATTCTATCTGCTTCTAGACCTCCAGTCTGAAGAGAAGTGAGAGGGCTTCCGAGTTAGGGGCAGGACGAAAAACAGCAACAGCGGCACATCACTGTTCTTTGCTGGAACACACACTCAACTCAGAACATACTTGCGTGACTTGATTTCCTCCAGTTCTTTCGTGAGCTTCTCATTTTTCTCTTGGGTTTCATGTAGCCGCCGCTTTAGATCACCGATCTCCTCTTGGGCTTCAGATTTGATGTCATTGGCAATAACCACTGCGGTCTGGAGATCAGCCTGAAACTGCCGCCATTCCGCAGACTCTTCCTACATTGAAAAACTAAATTTTTATTTCCAAAAGAGAGCAAGGAAGATTTACGTATAAGCAATAAAATTTTGTTTATGATTAGCATGCTCTAACATGTCATGTTCTGAAATGACCTTTCTTAAAGCCAAGTGTTGCTGGTATCTATTTTTAACAGACAAAGCAACTCTTATCAGTGAACTTGTTCTTAACGAGGGAAAGATTTGTCATCTGATCTTCATACTGAGGCATCAAGTACTCCGAGTGCTCAATAAATATTAATGACAAAAAAATGCTAGACTTCCTTTCCTCATGCAAGTTTCAAAGCAAGTCTTATGAAAATAAATATCATCAAAAATTTAGTACCTCCGAAACTCTCAAGAAGGTATATAAATGGTATGTGAACCATACAGTGAAAAACTATAAATACCCTGGACATCAAAACCTAGCAGGGAAGAAAAAAAAAAAAAAAAAAAAAAAAAAAAAAAAGGAAAAGGAAGAGAAAACCAAAAAAAAAAAAAAACACGGGAAATAAAAACATAGCAGGGAAGAAAAAAAAAAAAAAAAAAACAACTAAAGTAAAGGAAAAGGAAGAGGAAGCCAGAAGAAAAACTGAACTCGGTGCAGGCAGACACAATCATACAAAGAGGCATAAGGAACTGAGTGGCCTGCCGCTTCCCACAGACAAGAAGGATGCGGGTGTGGCTGGGCGGAGAGGCCTCCCCCCGGGAATTCACTTCCCCCAGAGCCACAGCTGGGCCTCGCCTGAGCCTCGCCTGAGCCCTCTCACCCTCAAAGTGATTTTCTGATATCATGAAAGCAGCCAGAACAGCAGTGCCAGGACTCGGGGGCTAAGATCAGCACTCTCCCCTCCACATCCTAGCAGCATGGACGCTGGCAGCCACGTCAACCCAGAAAATAGAGAAATCTCACCTAAACACAGCCTTGTTTGTGATTTTAAAATAAAAAGTTAGTAACTTTCTTTTCAAAATATAACACATTTCCTTAGTACATCTTAAAATTACTACCCATAAATCACTACCAGTATACTCTCCTATCTTAAATGCAGTATCAATCCCAACTTAACATAACCACACTTGCTTTCAGCCCAAAGCCCAATGTGGCCAACATCCCACTTTATCCACAGATTAAAGTAGCAAATTCCAGAAAACCATGTTTCCCAATGAGACAGCACATGAGGATCATCCTACCCGAAGTCTCCTGTGAAGGGTCTTGATTTCTCTTTCCATGTCATGCTTTTGGTCTTGCAGTTTTTTAACTGTATCTAAAAAGACCACAAAGATCAAATATTTCTTCTTAAACCTAAAGTTCTTAACAATCTTAAGTGTTGAAAAGAAAGGACATTAAAAGAGGTGTTAAAATATGATCATCAAAATAGGTTTCCTGTGCAAAAGACTTGCTTACTTTCATCACAAAACTTAAAAGCATAAAAAAAAAATTCAATCCAAGGTATAGTTTCTGCATCACTTCCTAAGTAAACTGAAAGCAATTGTTAGAAACATATATATTGGCACAAAGCCAATCAAAACAACACTGACTGCTATTAAATGTCAACTTTTAATCACAGGACTTATCGCTATAAACATTGTAAGTATAATTCCCTTTACATGCTGGGATAAAGTCCAGAAAAGTGATTGTAACATCCAGAGAGCTACCAATTTACTAGCAATAAATACAATAGGCAATCACATTCTGTAGGACGGAAGCTCTGCCTGAAGCCATGCACAGAGAGAATGGCCTAAGGAGGGCACCATATTCTAACTGTCCTAGACATCTGTCACACGTGTTCTTCTGACAGCTCAGAAATAAATCACTTCTCGGTTATGCACCAGGAAAGGCACTTATGGAAATAATCCTCTAAAAAGATTTTGCCTATTGATGCTACAGTTCCCTCTCCATTCTCATTCACAATTCTTTCCTCCTCCTCCCACGTAAACATAAAAAATAAATTAATCTTTCAAATCCAGGGATTCATAAATGCTATACATATATTTTCAACCACCGAACTACATGCTGAGCCATGAAGAAGTTCTTTAATCCGTCTGTCTGTTTATTTTTGGGACAAGATCTCACTGTGCTCACTATGTGATCTTGGCTGTCTCAGAACTCATTATGTGGACCAGACTGGCCTCCAACTCACAGAGACGTGGAGACCCACCTACCTGCCTCCCAAATGCTGGGATTAAAGGTATGTGCCACCACATTCAGCTTTTTAAAAACCTGTGTGTGTGTGCATGTGTGTATGAGAGAGAGAGAAAATGAGAGAGATTGTGAACTTAAGTGTACACAGGTGTACAGGTCAGAGGTCACCATCAGAGTTGGTTCACTTCCTCTATGGGTTCCAGGAATGAACTCAAGTTAATCAGGCTAGCACTGCAAACACTTCTCTCATGAGCCCATGACATTTCAAAAATGATACCAAGTAATTTCAGTAATAACATATTAGCATAAACTATTGTTAAAAGCACATAAGATTTTCTAAAGTTGGATAAAGTGAGGCAAAATAAAGAGGAAACAGAATCCAAGGAGATAAAATGGAATGAAGGGACAGTCTAATTTGGCAGCCAATAGTTAATGTCTTCACTCGGAGACACGGCCCCAAAATTGTTTAGTGAAGTCAGGGCCCATGGGAAAAAAAAGTGTCCAAATTTTTTCATTAATTCAACAATCTTGTAAGTATAACTGTGAATCAAGTTATTTTCCAGATAATGAAGTTTTTTTGTTTTTTTTTTTTAAAAAGAAATATAGTTTCCACCTTCTTCAAGATTAAAAAATAGTTAAAGCTCTGAGGAAGTCAGGATGACTTCTCCTCAAAAGATTAAATTTTACAGGCTGTCTCATGTGAAAGCTATACCAAACCTCCTTTAACCTAGAAACCAAGGGTTGGACAGACCACACAGTCCAGTCAGGGCAAGGTGAACACAATGAGAGTGGACAGTTCCAGGGCCCTGTTCTCTGCTATGAGGGTGGACAGGTACATGGCCCTGCTGACAGAAACAAGGGTGACTCTGCAGTCAGCAGCTCTGGCTCCTTGTCAGCTCACATAAACAAAAATTTTCTCTTAAAATTGCCCAAAAATTGTTTCTTAGGGGACTAGAGAATTGGGTCAGTGGTTAAGAGCTAGTGGCTAAAACTAAGGCTAGTCTTCCAAATGACCCAGGTTCAATTCCTAGCACTCATATGGTACCCTACAACTGTCTGTAACCCCCAGCTCTAAGGTATCGGAGACACATAAACACAGGTAAATACTCATATACATAAAACAAAATTAAACTCTAAAAGCTTGTTTTCCTTTTCTTCTGATCACAAAAGACATCTTCAGATTTAATTCACAAGATAGCCAACTGTCTTAGAACTCACTTTTCTCACTTGGCCACCCTGATTCGTGTGGCACATTTACCCGCTATGCCCATCTTAAACTGGTTATAAAATTCTAACTTCATCAGCTCCTTTGTTCTTCCAGTCTTTTCCTCATTGACCTCTACGTTCATATCCACAGACTTCACACACTCAATCTTAACAAGACTGGTACGACACATGAATTACTGACTGTCCTGTTATTATTCCTTTTAAATAAAGGAAAGCTGTCAGACAGAAGATGTATAGCATAAAGTGTGCTAAACAGGTCTTTGGGGATGTGATTTAAACTTTATGATCATGTTTGTACTTTTCCTCTGAGATAAAAAGTTAAAAAGCGGCAACATGCTTTTCCTCCCCAAGATCGGAGAATTTTCTATTTAAGCTTTTTTTTAGTGACTACTGCTACCCAGCACAATGACGGTCTCACAAGAGGAAGTATCACCCCTATAGTTTTCCTAGTGTGAGCGACACTGCCACCTACTGTCTTCAGTTCAAACTCTAAAAAACCAGAACTAGGATCTCCTTGCTTTTAAATTACTGAGTAAACCTTGATTTTTACAGTGCTATTTTTATTCTAGAAATCAAACAAATTGCTGTCACATTATTAGTCCATCGCACTTTCTTCTGAAAAATTCTGGACCCTGTCCTTCCTGTTTAGTAATGGGCTTCACAGTTGTCGCTTCACCAGTGACCTGTTGTCCCTTGCAAGTCAGCAGTGCCAGCTCTGGTTATATGCCCACCAATCATGCAGATGTAACTGAGCAGTTTCCACGGGCCCAGACTTTGGCTATGGTGCTCTTGATGACTTACTAAAATCGCCCACAACCACCTTCCTGGCCTCTAATGCCCAAGAGGCTCTTGGGCACTTCTACTGGTTGCTCTATGTGGTCCAGCATTTCCCAGAGAATGAAATAAGTGTTCTCTTCAGAGGAAAGGAAAAGGCAACAGTAATCTGTTAAAAGCCATCGGAACGTGCACAGAGCCTAGAAGACATAAACGACTTTCAAATGAACTATATACAGCTTTACTTTATTTTTAAATTTTGCTCAAATCTTTATTCTTCCCTCCTCTTAAAAAAAAAAAAAAAAAAGTGGTTATAACACCTTTTATTCTTAACTCTAAAAGTAAGGTATAAAATGATTTTAGAAACAGAAATTGTAACAGAATAGGATTACTTTTATTTGCATTTGACTCACATCCTTCTAGATTCCTGAATGTGTATCATTTTGGTTTGCTTTTCTGTTTGAACTTGGTCTTGCTGTGTTGCCCAAGCAGGCCTTAAATTCCTGCAGAGGCTCAAGGTATCCTTCCTACCTCAGCGACCCACTATAGGGAACTAGAGAAGCACTACAACACATGGCGATCTTTTTCTTTTTTAAGCATAACAAGATTGTATTTGTACTGCTCCATAAGCCTGTAGCAAAACTGGAATCCATTATCATAAACCCAGATGTGAAGCACCATCTAGATGGCCCCAGAGTACTGCATCAGTGCAACATCTCGGAATGTGCTTCCAGAACCTCCTTTCAACAGAGTTAACACAGTTCCGATCTTTGTTATAAATAGAGCAAATGTCTTTCCACAATTGTTCGGCTATTGTGTGGAGGAGAGTTCCAAAAGTAGAGATGATGGAGGCCACTTGCAAATAGCAACATGAGGTAATTCAGTGCACACCAGAACGGTCTACCTCAACAACACTGTTAGTTTCTTGAGTGGTTTTCTTTTTTTTTTTTTTTTTTTTTCCTTTTTGAAAAGTCACCAATTTACCTATGGTTTAATAGAGTACAATAAAATTAGCATTTTAAAAAGGAATGCTCTGTGTCTGGCTACATTTCCATGTCATGTGACATTTGAAACGCTGAGTGGTTCTAAATTATTTAAGTGCATGGTGGCTGGTTTTGTTTCATTTTCCAGCCAATGTACTCAGATCTGCCGTTTTCAGGCTCACTGGCAAAATGGGAGCGAGAACGGGGGCACTCACACTGAACATTAGCTATTCACTAGATCATAACTATCAAAATGTAAACTGTAGGACTGGAGAGATGGCTCAGCAGTTAAGAGCACTGGCTGCTCTTCCAGAGGATCCAGGTTCAGTTCCTAGAACCCACATGGTAGCTTAGAACCACCCATAGCCCAGTTCCAGGAGATTCTGCCCCTCTTCTGGTCTCTGAGGGCACAAGACACTCACAGTGCACTTACATGCAGGCAAAAAACTCACATACATAAAACAAAATAAATCTTTAAAAAATATAGAGCAGACTATTTTCAAAGTTAGCAATGAGAAGCAGTGCTTCAGCAAGCACCCAAACACATCTGCAAATGCTGTTTCTATGGACACAGTCCACAGAATGGACACCTTTTGTAAGCTTTTCTTTGACAGAGTTTCTGTGTGTAGCCCTAGCTGTTCTAGACCAGCTTTGAGGACCAGGCTGGCCTCAAATGTAAATTTCTTAACAACTGCAGGACTCACTGCTCTAACCACAAGCTTCTCACTCCTGGCACAGCAACCAGTGAAGACTCTGTTGATGACAACATCAACTCCAACCAAAGTGCTGGGTTGGTGCGCCCACTTCACAGCAGGGTCAACAAACTGCTTTTCCCTCCACATGGCTCTCTCCTAGACCACCTGGTGGGGAGCCTGTAGTTCTGCAGGCTCCGCACACTTTCCTTTCTGACACCAAGGTCATTTGAAGAGTCCTGGCACCCTGTTCTACTCTTTTACCCAGAAGAATCTGAGCTCAGAAACAAATACACAGTTAAGTTGGTGACCTCAGGGTAGTGCCCAGCCTGAGCAGGCGGTTTTAGTATGCTTCCACCCAAAGCTTGCTGAAAACATCTTTACTCTGAGTTTCACTGTTCTCCCAGACAGTAGGTTTTTCTTCATACTTGATTCTATCTGCTCTCTATACTTCAGAAATTACTCAAAATTATTGATCCACTAGCACAAGCCAACTGTTTTGTATCTCAGCATTAGTGTCACTGAGGCTTTTAAACCTCATTCATAATCTTCTTTTAGAGAAAGGAAAAAGACAGTTATCTGAAGCCATGTTCTGAACAGGGAAGTTCTGAGCTGACACCACATCTTCCAGGCTTAGATGTTAGGACCATGGCCGAGAGCATGAAGGCCAGGTATGCATGGTTGATGGCGATATGACCTGGAAGTCTCTAACTGTATTATAAATTTGAAATTATTTCACAGGTCACTAATCTCTATTCACTTACTTTAACTATTTTCCCCTCTGCCTCAGACTACAGAATGACTACTGATCAATCCTCTAGTTCATTTCTCTGTTCCTTTGGCTTGTTGTTTAAATGACTGTACATTCTGAGCCCAGGAACTGTTGTAAAATCCTACGTAACAATTTTAAGCTCAGGAATTTATCTTGAGTTGACTAAGGAGCGACTACTATTGAATACAAGACTTATTTGGGGGCTGATGAACAGATTCTAAAATTGACTTGTGGTGATGCTTGTTAAAATATTCAACTGCCTGGTGGTGGTGGTGGTGCACACCTTTAATCCCAGCACTTGGGAGGCAGAGGCAGGTGGATCTCTTTTAAGTTTGAGGTCAGCCTGGTCTACAGAGCAAGAGTTCCAGGACAGCCAAGGGCACACAAAGAAAGCCTATCTCAAGAAACAAAACAAACAGACAAAAAAAAAAAAAAAAATCCACAGAGGATATCTTGTTTTCTAAAATAACAATATTCCTTGTTATTAAAATCATGTATCATGTACTAAGTTAACTTCAAATGTGAGAATTTTCTAGAGGAAAAAAAAATAAGTGTCATCAAACTCCAGAGACAAAGTAACTGCCATCAAACTCCAGAGATGTAATGTAAGTATAAAATTTGTATAGACACTGACTATTATTTAGGAGACAGAGAAGGGGAGGAGGGATGTGGAGAAAGCAAGAGTGTGGGAGCATAAATCTATAATCCCAGAACTGCGGAAAGTGGTAAAAGTTTGAAGCTGGTCTGAGTTAAATAAAGCCCGAGCAAATGAAGACACAGAGCTGGCAGAAAGCCTACCTAGCTTCATGAGCTCCTGGAATCAATCTGTGCACTGTAAAAAAGTTACTAAAAGTTATGAGTAAATAAAGCTATAAAAAAATTGATGACAGCTGGAGAATTCTAATTATGGGCTTAGTTGATACCAGGAAACAAAATAATTTTACTAGATGTGCTCAAGAGAATCTCAGGAATCACATGTTGAAATATTTAAGAATTAAATGTCACAGGGTTGGAACTTAAGGAGTTCAACATACACAGAGAGACAATATAAATGCTAATAATTATTTGTCTGATATTAATGCATATTTAACTTTTTCTCAAAAAGTCTGGAAAGAAGCTATTTAGGTTTTTTAATCACTCAGAGTTTTTAGTTAGTGTCTAGTTAAATTTCATATATGGAAAATGAATGATTTGTAGTTTTGCTCCCAGAATCTTCATCGCCTAACATTTTCCTAGCTAATGTCCCAGTCACCACAAGATGTCACTCTTCTCTTGCTCAAAATCAAAAACACTGCATGAGAAAACAGGCAGCACCAGTACTCAATGGGGCACTGAACTCCCAAAGTTACTCACGGAAGAAGACAAACTACCCCGCCTCTCTCGGAGGTTCTATAAGCTGCTGGGACTGGGGAATGGGGGCATTGTTTTTTTCCAGTGGTGTGACCATTGGTGACTTGCCTACGTGCCTGTAAATAACCCTAATTTTTAAAAATCCTACTCACATTCTTACAAGTAACCCTAATGAAACTCACTGGTTCACACACACGAAGACTAGCTAAGAGGAGGGGATCAGCAGGAGACAGACGATAGAATGAGGTGGTTATAATCAAAATATATTAGACACACAGTGTCTAAATAAATATTTTACACTTATGTAAAATATATGCTAATAAAAACTTTAAAATAGATAATAAAAAGGAGCAGAATTAAATAAATTCTCTCAAACATAAAACACAAACTAATTCCAGGGCCAGAGAGATGCTCGGATTGCTTGCTGTTCTTCCAGAAGCCTCATTTGGCCCCAGTCAGGCTGCTCGCAGCCACCTGGTTGTCCAGCTCAGTGTTCCAACACCCGCCTCTGCACGCCTTGGACATCTAAACTCACATATGCTGAGACACACACACAGACATGCACACATAGACACAATTTAGGAAGTAAAACTGTGTCTTTTAACTAAATATAAATGCTTGAAAGGTCTTTTATTTTATTGGTTTATTTTATTTTATTTTGGCTCTCGGAGAAGACTTAATGCAGAGGCTGACTAGAGTGTCAACCATTGCTGAGCACTGGACAACAGATGAGTCACTAAGATCAGTTCAAAGGATTTTTAAGTTGTAGATGAGAAATTTCCTGGCAGTCTTCTCAAACAGATTCAGTCCCTCCATTGACTATTTCGGTATCAAGGCCTCAGAATGTCAACGCACAGATGCAGGTCAGCTAGCCAGAGCTCAGAATTCCCAAGTTATATCCGGAGATCCTCCACAAATGCCCTGCTCTTCTTAGACAGTATCTCAGATGCCCGTTAACCTACCAGGATGCCAGTGCTGCATCTGCTAGTCAATGCTCTGCTAAGGAATCAAAAACTGACAAGTGCCCAGAGGAATATGTACACACCCGATAATTTGAAAGGCTTTACCTAATGTGTCAGAAAAGGCTACTCCATTCCCTTTGTCTGTCTCCAGGTTTGCAATATGAAACAGCAATATAAAAGTACATAAAAGCGAGGACAGAGTTCAGCCATAACTACGTGAAAGTTACCTGCTGCTGAGCTTCACCTCCAGAATTGGGAGTTCAGGGGGAAGGCAGTAGTACCACAACTCATTTGTTCTATCAACTGCCATTACTTATTTCTGTATCTACCCATCAATCTAAGTTTTCCCCAGAACTCCTTGGGGGCATGGTAATCACAGCCCTTCACCTGAAAAGCTCAGTGTATGGTTTCTAAGAACAGGGATAATTTAGGTAAACACAGTATAATTATCAACTTCCCAAATGTATTATTAGCAAATCTTTAATCTTTAGGCCACAGCTCAACTTTTGATTAGTACCTTTGTATCATTTTCCCCTGCAGTGATGGACCTGTCTAGACATGGACATTACCTCTAATTACCACGTCTCCTGAGTCTTCTTCCATCTGGGACACTGCGATAGCCTTTCTTTTCCATGACACTAATGCTTTTAGGGCTGCAGCACCGTCCACACCTCTGCTACCAGAACACACTTCATTTTGTCTGCCTAAGGTTTCCTGTGATTAGTATATGCCTCAGTCAGAACAGAGCTCGTCTGCGCTCTGCCTAGTACTGCATGCCTCTCTCACCCACGTGAAAACCCAAAGTACTGCTCAACGTTCCCCACTGCATAAGAAGCTGCTTTTTTCCCTTTTTCTTGCTTGTAACTAATAAACAACTCATGAAAAAATTAATTAGGTTCAAATTAACATCTGATGTCTCAACTTTCTTATAAATCCAAAGTAACTACAAAATAAAGTTTAAAAATCTATTCATGCAATGTACAATGAAACTTTTAAATGGAGGTTTCATTTTACCATAATACAAAATCTTCAGAGTAATAAGAAAAATCAAATAAATTTAAAAACAAAAACAAAAACAAAAAAACACCAGGCATGGCAGCACACGCCTGTAATCCCAGCACTCAGGAAGGCAGAGGCAGGCAGATCTCCCTGAGTTTGATGCCAGCCTGGTCTACAAAATGAGTCCAGGACAGCCAAGGCTACACAGAAAAGTCTTGTCTTGAAAAACCATTAAAAAACAAAACCAAACCTGTGTTCCATGATCAGGATGCTACAGGATTAGTGTTTTGGGGGGTTGTTTGTTTGTTTTGACTCTGTTCACCTGCAATCACTAAACATGAATAAATGACTTTTCTTAAGGTCTAGAAAATAAATGACCTCATTAGCTTTTTACTGACATGATTTTGCTTAATTAATTTTCAATTAATGCTTCTACTGAACAACTGAGAACAAAACATAGTGACCCAGTTTCCCAAACAATGTGTGAAGCCCACTTCTGTCCACATGCACTTCTGTAAGTCAACTGTGCTACTCTGTCCAGACTACGTGCGAGTCAGAATTATTATTTTTGCTACTAAACACAAGCACACAGAAGGGTGACCAGAAAGAAAATGCGCGCCCTTTGTTACTCACTCTCTAAATCAGAAATAATGAGGTTGTCATGAAGCTTCACAGCTCGATGTTGTTCTACTTCATCTTCAAGTTCGAAGATAGTTTCCTTCATGTCACTCCTTTCGGTGTCCTTTTCCTCTAGCTCTGATCTCAATTTTTCTAATGTCATATTCAAATCTTCAATCTGTTTCTTGGCTTCTTCCTGGAAAGACCGGTACTCATCTTCTACCTAGAGAAACGGCAGCAATTAAAGGGAGAGTTGTTTTAAGATAAACTCTGCAACCAAAGTAGTTACCTTCGACACCACAGATAAGTGCGAGCAGCTATAGGCAGACCGACAACCTGGCCACGCACTGTTACAACATGGGGAACAGCACTGCAGGATTTCCTGAGCTGTCTGAGCACAAGCCTCTGCATCACCCACTTAACACGCATGCATCACTGAACCTAGTCATATTATTTATGGGCATTTTGGAGACATTTTGTCTTCTCCAAAGTCTGAGCTGAAAGTGTGCATCTGATGAATGAGTGACATGCTGCCCGCTCTCCTACAAAATAAACTGCTGTATTTATGACAGAAAAAAATAAAATCAAATATGAAACCATAAAAAAATTTAAGGCTAGCAAGATGGCTCAGCAGGTAAAGGTGTTTGCTGCCAAGCCAGAGGACCTGAGTTTAATCCCCAGAACCCACATGGTGGAAGGAGAGAACAGACTCCAGGTCATCCTCCGACCTCCTCACATGACTCATAGCACAGACACACAGACACAGTATATACATACAAAACTAAGTAAAATATAAACTTCTCACTTCAAATAGTCTTTATCAAAGTACTAGTCCACAGTGCCCCTTAACATGCATTCGCCTAAATCCTCTCTCTAAGGTGGTCGCTAAAGACTGGCAACGTGGCTCAGGAGGTAAAGGCACTTGCTGCCAAAACTGATGACCCGAGTCAATCCTTAGAACTCACATGATAGTTAAAAGCCAACTCCCACAAATTGTCCTGACTGTCATGCCCCCATCATGCATGTATAATGTACTCCCTCCCCCACCTGAAACTAACGAGAAGGTTTTTTTAAGGAATCATTAAAATAGTTAAAACATAAGTCACTGAAGTTTTAACCAAAGATGCACTAAAACTTCTCCCTTCAACACTCACTGTACTTGGACGGGGGAGATACCCAGCAGTCCAGAGTACTTCCTGCTCGTCTAGACAACCCTAGTTCATTCAGTTCCCAGCTCCCATGTCAGGCATCTCAACAACAGCCTGTAGCTGTAGCTTCGAGGGAGCCAACACCTCTTCTGGCCTCCGTGGGCACACGCACACACACATGCATAAATTAACACGCACACATTTTAAGAGGATACAGAGTGTGGATTCAATAAATAGGTAACCTGCACAAAACACTCACTCCAACAATCACTCAAGATAACGAACTCTGAACAGAATGCCAACAACCCAATCAGCCATCCTGAGTCTTCACTCTTAGATGAGATATCTGTGAAATGAGGGTCGGAAGGGATCATCGCTAAGCTCTCTGCCAGCAATAAACCTTACACCCCCAAAAAACAGGAGCAGCTGTACTCTAAACTAGAATTAACTCACAATAAAATGCTAGTTGAAAAAAAAAATAAACAACTGTAACAGGAAAAAGGTGGCAGACATTGTCAATTCTGGAAAATTGAAATTCTGACAGCATCTACCTTAAGCCACAGTATATTAAAGATGAGGACATAAAATTATCTATTACTCAAGATGAATTCTGGGTGCATGAATTCACTGAAAAATGAGTGAAAATGACAATATTATAAGAAAACTTTCTACTCTATTTTAAAACTGAGAATGACTTCCAATAAAAGGCAGTGTCACACTGAACAAGCACGCGTGTCTTCAACAAGCACACTCTATAAAGGGCAGCCATATAAGCTGAAGGAGAACGAGTCTTTACTTGGGCAATACCTTAGCAATGGTGTCCTGTAACCGATTGGCATCGTTTCGGGTATGAGCCAGATCTTCCTGCAGGCTACTGGCCAAGGTCTCTGCCTTTTCCTTGTCCAACCTGACACTCTCCAGGAGATCCTGGATATCAGATTTGTCTCCAGAGTTATGGATAGAATACAACTCAGCCACTTTCTGCTTCTCGTTCTCCAGCTGAGCCTTCAAGCGATTCATCTCTATCTGGTCGCTAGCCACGGTAGCTTTGTACTCCTCTAACGTGGCTGCCAGGGCTGCTTTGCCCTTCTGCTCGGACTCAATGATCCGCTCCATGTGGTGGCCACGCTCTTTGAGGGCACCTATCATTTCCTGAGCTTCCTTGTTGTCTTGCTCTGCCATCTTCAAAGTGTTGCTTAAGTGCTGCTGGACACCTAGAAGCTGCTCTCGCTCAAAGCGGGCATTCTCAGCTAAATCCATGTAGCGCTGCTCCAGTTCCATGTAGCGCCCACTCTTCACATCTTCGTCTATGACATAAGAAATGTGATGCTCGTCTAGAAGGGAACGGAAATATTCAATCTGTCTGCCAAAGTGCTCCAACTTATCACTCTGCTGACACAGCGACTCCATCAGGATGACCTTCTCCTCGCCCAGCCTCTCATTCTCACTGTTGAGCTCCTGGGTAATCTGCTGGAGATCGGCGAGCTCCTGCAGTGTTGCCTGCAGCTCCTCACTGGTGCTGTGCTGGTTCTCTTCCATCTGGTGAATCCGCTCTGTGAGGCAAGCAACAGACACTTCGCTCGCATTCCCACTGCTCCCCTTCCGAGAGCGCTCTATGCTCGGGACGCCCTCTGACTCTGAAGAGGAGGGGGCGTCCAGAGCATCATCACTGGAAGTGAGGGGCTGGTAAACCTCGCTGCACTCACTGTCCAGGTTATCCATGGAGTTACTGTGCTGATGGTCCATGAGCGTATTCTCATCCTGGCTCAGGAGATCCTCCACTGAGCCAGGGGCAGAACCTTCTACTGAAGATGTCAGAGTTCCTCCTCCATCACTCTGGTTGCCAGGGGTAATTTCTGGGCTCAGGGACTGATAGCCAAATAGTTTTTCAGAATTGTCCAGCCTCTGCTCTAGGGAAAAGCCCAGTGCATTCAACCTGTCCTTTAGCATTCTGTTTTCATTTTTTAGCTGGTTGAGCTCCTCGCGGATGGCTGTGTTCTGTTCCTGCAGCTGCAGCAGAGTAGACTCCACATCAGTCGGATGGTGGGCAATAATGGCTTCCTTCTCCTCGGACTTGCCATCACCTTCACAGCGATCTTCTCTAATGCCCAGCTGAGCACGCATGTCTCGGAGCTCGTTTCTCAAATGTAAAATTTCCACATCCTTGGTTTTGGCCAGGGTGAGGAGATCTTTCACCTTGGCTTCCAAAGCAGCTTTGTCGCTGATCTGATTGTCCGACTTAGACTTGCTCATTCGAACGTCGCACTCTGCAGCAGTGCGGCTTCGCGAACGCTTGGCCAATGCCACATCATTAGGTCCCTGACTTACAGAGGGCAGTTTCTTGCTCTGGTTTAGCCGGGTGCGTTCACGCAATCTTTCTCTAGTAGAACTGGATTCTTTATTACCAGCGGAAGTACTCCGTTTGGCTGAGGAACTAGTGCCTACATGTTCAAAACAAAGAATTTAAGACAAAACTTAGCAACAAAATTGCATGTGTTTAGAGCCCAGGACTACTCGAGGTTAAAGCTGAACTGCAATACTGACACAGGCTAGAAATTGGTCATCTCCAAAGCCAGTCTCCTTGAAACCAGGAGATCATCTTTTTATAAAGAATGAATCAAAAGCCATGCAGTTAATTTTATATATTAGAAGGGTAAATGTTATGAAACATGAACTGTATCTCAATAAAGCTGTTAAGAGGATATGCACAGTAACTCAGAGACAAGAGTAGGACCTGAACACTGTCCGGAATGCAATACTCCAGAGCAAGTCAGTCAGGATGACTCTACGATCAACCAGTCAGATGATTAACTACAGACGACAAAGTGGAGGGAGATCACAGATAAGCATGACAGGAAAGCCAGCCTCAGAATAAACTAAAAGTCTAAGCAACCTACAAGAAACAGAAAAATGATAACCAAAGTAAATGCAGACAAGTTTCCCATCACAAAATGCCAGATAAGTAGTAACAAAAGTTCTGAAGAGTAACTAGAACTTTTGGGTTTTCTCCAAGAACACACAGCAAAGCTTCAGAGCTAGAAGGGAAGCAGGGCGTCTATATACACGTGCAAGGCTCTGGGTTCAATCACTAGAACTAAGGAGAAAAGATAAGTTTACAGACATTAACTTACACAAGACTCATCAAAACTTTGAGGTAAATGATATCTTCATTTCATTTTATAGCTGCAGAGTTGCTACAGAACACCCCAACAGCCCACAGGTAAACATTTTCCTCTATCACAAAGTCCTTCATTACCTCTACAGCCTTGCAGTCCACTACATAAACTGGCAGCTCTTTAAAAATATATTTATTATTTGGCCTTGGTGGTATGCAGATTGCAAACCACACTACTTCTGAAGTTAAGGCAATAAGAGCACAACCTCAAGGCCAGCCTGTGAAACAGAATCCACTCAAGGCCAGCAGGACAACTCAGTGACAGCCTGCCTCAAACTAAAAGAGAGAGGACTGGAGCTGCAGGTGAACAGTGGAGTCTGTGTTCAGCATGTCCTGGGCCTTTCATTCAGTCCCCAGGAGGGCATGAGAGTGGGAGGACACAGGACCACGCAATCAGATCTAGGTTTTGCTGTTTATATGTTTTTCCTATTTCCTTTGCCTCTAGCAAAATGATTGTACCAGTTGTTTTCAAAGGTTTAAAATATGAGCAGTTAAGAAAAAATGCCCATACTGGATATGGTAGTATATGCCTGTAATCTGAATACTCTGGAGGCAGACACAGAGGCAGGAGGATTTGACATAGTTCCAGGCTAGTTGGGGCAAGACACTAAGGCTGTATTTCAAACCTCTTCCCTGAAAGTAGATTCTGTTCAACGATTTTAATTAATGTGTATAGCACACTTAAAAAAAATAATAAAAAAAAAAAAAAGAGGCAATACTGCCTGGAGGCTAAGTTATAGGCTGTAGAGCCACTCATTGACAAGAATCTTCCCTCATCCGTTTCAGAGCAGAACCAGCGGAGAGAAGAAAGAAGTCAGGCTGGTCACAAGACACAGACGACAAAGCAGAAGTGAGCATGGCACACAGAAAGGTTAAGATAAACAGTTAACAAGTGTTTCCGGGGAGTGTTTCTACAGAAGCCTGGATATTGGCTGAGTTCAGGAGTCCCTGCAAGACAGTAAGGATTCTTGAGCAAGAAAGAAGTAAGGAAAAGGGAATGTTTGTGGAAATTAATTTAGAAGACTCTTACAGCTAACCCTGATTGTGAAGATGACTCCATCTGAAATCAACTAAAACCCAACTAATTGGATACACCTATTAAAGATTTTCTTGACTGGACCATTCGAGGTGGGCCACACCTCTGATGGAAGCTTTTGCCTTTTGCCTCCTTGCACTCACTTGCTCTGGCAAGTTCATCTATCCTGTTGCCAAGACTGGTATTAGAACCTACTATTTCAGGATTCAAACACAGTCTTGAGGACTCCAGCACCAGACTGAGACTGCTGACACATCTAACCTTGTACACTGAACAACTACTGGATTCTTGGCCTTTCCACCGGGAGACAGCCATGGTCGGACTACCCAGAGCACAGCCTTTAAGCCACACAAATAAATCCCCTTTTACAATACAGCACAATACAATACATGTTTATATTATATTGTATTATTTCTATACGTTCATTCTATCAATTATGCTTCTTTAGAAAACCCTGACTGATACAAAGATGTTCTAGGAACTGGTGAGAAAGGAAGCAGCCTATGCTTGACAATGACAACAGTAACGAAGTGAGACAAAGGCTTGTTCCTTTTCAAAAGCTGAGGAAAAGGGACGGTGAAACAAATACAAATGGATAACCAAAGAGGAAAAGGATGGTATTAAATTAGGATGTGGTACCATCATTCTTATCAACACCAAAGGCCCTTTTTATTAAAAAAAAAAAAAAAGAGGAAGGCAAGGACCAACCAAGCCATGAGGTGGTTGACCACCTCAACCAAGGTGAGGAATGAGAAAGATACGAAGAGGAACAGACAAAAAGAGCAGCAACCTTGCCAGCTGAACTGAGCAGGCAGAAGAACTCAAATCAGATGAGCGGCCTGGCTTGGCCACTAAAATCAAACAGCCTTGGGGTCATCCTCAGGAAGAGAGACAGCCAATGAACTGAAGAATAAGGATGCTGCTGAGGCTGAACCATGACCCCCCCGAAAGGTACATATTAAAGCCCTGGTCCCTAGAATATGACTGTATTTGCAGACAGAGTAACTGATTTAGCCAATTAAATTCAGATGGAGCTGCGTGGTGGTTTGAATAAAAATGGCCCCCATATGTCTGTAATCCCAGCACTTGAGGAGGCAGAGGCAGGCAGAGCTCTGCGAGTTCGAGAGCAGCCTAGTCTACAAAGCAAGTTCAGGGCAGCCAAGGCTACACGGAGAAACCCTGTCTCAAAATGAATGAATGAATGAATGAATGAATGAATGAATGAATGAATGAAAGAAAATAGCCCCTATATTTAAGTGTTTAGGGAATGGTACTATCAGGATGTGTGGCCTTGTTGGAGGAAGCTTGTCACTTGGGGAGGGCTTTGAGGTCTCAAAAGCCCAAGCTTGGTCCAGTGTCTCTCTCTTCCTGCTGTCTGCTGATCCAGATGTAGAACCCTCAGCTCCTTCTCCAGCACCAAGTCTGCCTTCATGCTGCCATGCTTCCTGCCATGTTGACAATGGACTAAACCTCTGAAACTGTAAGCCAGCCCCAATTAAATGTTTTCTTTTATAAGAATTTCTGTCATCATGGTGTCTCTTCACAGCAATAAAACACTAAGACAAACTGTCAGGTGGACTTTATCCGGTGTGATTTGTGTCTATGAAGAGGAGGGTAGGACAAACGCAGAGGGACACAGTGACAAAGTATCCAAATGTAAGCCAAGGAGACCTTGAGAGAAAACAGAACTGCCAATACTTTGATTTATGAACTACAGTATAATAAAGTAAATTTTTGTTGTGTAAACGCTTTAGTCTGTGGTATTTCATTATGGTGTACTAGCAGACTAACACAGACATACAAATCTGAACTGGAGTATCTAATCCTAGGAGGTAATAAATGAATCCTGACGTCAGGTGTAACCATCAACAGAAAACCACATGTGCACGTTGGAATGGCCCCTAGCTCAGGTCCAGAAGCCACAAAGAGGAGATGTCGATAGAGTATTTCATCTCAAGGTCCTTGCCCTGTGAGGACATTAAATGTGATGATCTCAGGTTTGATACAGTGAAGGTTCAAACCTTGTACCACCACCAGATTTGTATCTTATAAAGCCTAGAACAAAATGAGTTCCCAAGAAACATCTATCAAGTAAACCAATGGATAGCCTTTGGCAAGACTATTATGCTAAGCTTCAGTAGAGTTACCTCATAGCTACAATGAGGAGAGTCTAGTCTATACTTCAAGAGCTGCAATGGGGATCAAACAAAATACCACTTCTAAAAAGGAGGACGGAAACATTCCCTCTTGTTAATCAGACCACACGGCCATTAAAGGAACAGTGGAGTGTGACCTGGAATGCAAGAAGAAGTGGCAGTTTGCAGAGGTAAGGGGAAGTCTCTCACAAACAGGTAGATAACATGAGATCGAGTAACAGCCACACCTGTGCTGATCTTGGATTTGCTCTCCGCGACGGTCATGGCAGGTGCAGGTGCTGGAGGCGCCACAGATGAACAGGTGCTTTTCTTAGCTTTGACACCATTGGTCACGTTCACTCCTCCAGCCACTCCAGCTAAGAGGTCATCACTGCTCTTGGTCTAGAAGCAAGAGAAAATAAGAGCACATTGACTAAGTGAAACAACATCAAACTAACATCTGAAGGCTAAGCAGGGCTCTTGACTTTTACATTATACTTAAGAACTCCAGGAAGACTTTCCGACATTTTCTAAACAAGCAGCACACCACTGTGCTACAAAATCAGACACAAAATCTCTTTATACTTACAGGCAATCACATGAGTCTAAGATACTAAACCATGCACACAGTAAAAGATCATTTTTGGATGCCTACTGTGTGCCCATTTCCACATCCTGTGGAAGGCAGGAAGGTGTCATTTTGAGTAAACTTTCACTTAGGACATGACCGGTGAACAGGAATCACCTCCATGAAACAACACAGATGGCAATAAGGACGGCCCCTGCCGCTGTAAGTTCTAAACACTGCCACTAAGAGTTAGGTAAATCTTCATTAAAAATGAAGCCTATCCAAGTAAATTCTTTCTTTTAAAAGTTTCCTTGGTCATGGTGTCTTCTCATAGCGATAAAAATGTGACTAGGAGATAACTATTTTTACTGCTTTCATTAAAACAATGGGAGTTTAAAACCTGTAGAAAGGGCTAGAGGGATGGCTCAGCGGTTAAGAGCACTGGCTCTTCTTCCAAAGGATTCAGGTTCAAACCCCAACACTCACATGGCAGCTCACAACTGCCTGTAACTCCAGTTCCAGGGGATCTGACACCCTCACACAGACATATATGGAAACACAACACCAATGCAAATAAAATGAAGTAATAAAAAAAGAAGAGCTACTTGTTATTACTTTTATACTTATTTATTTAGTGTGTGTGCACATACGTGTACACATGTATGTGCCTTCTCACACAACAACTGTAATGTAGAGCATTGGTGGAGGTCAGAGGTCAACTTCTAGAAGTCTCTTTTCTCCTTCCACTCTGTGGGTCCCAAGGATCAACACAGGTGGTCAAGTCTGGCAGGAAATGCTTTTACCCACTGAACCATCTCCCAGACCAGGAAGAATAATAAAAGAACCCAAAGTTTTTCTTCCCCTTAAGGTGAAGGCACACATTAGCTGATGATTTACTGTATTGGGCTGCAGCAATGCTCTGAAATAATCATGATGAATTCACTTCTACAAGTTAAAATGGTTCATGTGTATGTAACTAACCTCTAAACTTTCTTCTGGTTTTTAAAACCAGGGATTCCAAATGGAAGTAACTGCTTTCCACATTCCGTTGTTTCTATTTTTTTTTTTATTTTATTTTTTGTGATGGGTATTGTGCCTGCATATATGGCTGTGCAGCACATTTGAGCCTGGTGCCCACAGAGGTCAGAAGATGGTAGAGAATCCCCTGCACCTAGAATTACAGGTGATGTAAAACATCATATGAGTGTTGGACATCCAACCTACATCTGAAAAAGCAGCACGACCTTTCCATCAGTAAGCCATCTCTCTAGCCCTTTACCAATCAGTTATAAAACTCTATCACAGTAATGCAGAAAGGTAAAAATACTTTATTTAAAAAGAGTCAGAAGACTTAGGGATGAAGCTAGTCATAGGATGCTCACAGCCCTGGACTGATCCCAACACCAAAACAAAAAGAAAAATAGGGAACTGAAGAGATGGCTTAGTGGTACAAGCAATGGCAAAGGACCCAGCTTTGATTCCCAGCACCCCCATGGTGGCTAACAACCGTGTGTAACTCCAGTTCCAGGGGATCCGTGGTGGTCTGTGCACACCAGACACACACATGGTACACAGACACACAGTCAAGCAAAACGCTCATAAAATGTTTACAACTAAAAACATTAAGCTGAAAGGGGTCAGCTTCTTCAAACATTTACACAGAGTTAAACTCTGATAAGAGTTACTATATGTTTGACTCCTAAAATGCGTAATAGGACATAGATAAAGGGGAAAATGACATTAACTTGACTCAGCTAGTGAAAAGTAGCCATCAACTATGGCACAAAAGAGCTTTAAATTTCAAGTTCCCTATCCCATCAATCTTCTTCCATTAGTAGTTACATACTTACAATATTCTATTTTCAAATCATCTTTTATACATTAAAAAAAGCTATCTTCAAACTAATGTTTCCTCATTATGTTAAATATTTTCTTTCAATCATGTGAAAGGGAGCTTAATCCCAGTCACACTTCTCTGGTTACAATTTTATCTTTGGTGAAGTCAAATATACACTGTGATGCCAAATGACAAAGTCTGACCTTGTAATTCTGATCACACAGTATTAAAATCAGTAAACCAGAATAAGAATTGGGTGCAGCTTGGGAGAGCTCTTATCTAGCATGTGGGAGGTCTTTGATTACACTTTCAGCACCCCAATAAAACTATAATAAGCCACACACGGTATCAGAGAGGCTGGCAGATCTCTGTGAGTTCAAGGCCAGCCTGGTCTACAAAGCAAGTTCCAAGACAGCCAGGGCTACACAGAGAAACCCTGTCTCAAAGAAACAAAATAATAATGATAACCAGAAATTCTATAAGGAAACTATACTGAAAAATAATTGATTATGGCTTAAAAAGTAACGCAGAAAACACAGGTTTTACAGGAAATCATGCTAGGTCAACCATGAATTCACAAAAAAGTGAAAAAGGAATGAGTCTGGAGTGTTTCATACCACATCAAAAATAAAGTATGCTGTTTCTAACTACAACCAGAAACTGACATCACAGAACAAAAACCTCATAAACTTAAGAGCATAAAAGTAAAAATCTTAAACTGTAGTTTAGAAAGAGTTTTAAAATCTTTATCACAGTCAAAATAAATAAATTTTAAAAAAGGAAGAGGAATGAAAACAGATGGTGAAATATTTGATACCTACCAGGCTAGCAAACACAGAAAAAAATGATAACACACTTTTTGGGGAAGGATAGTGTAAACTGGATTGGTATACAATGAAGTGTGCTACGCAGCTAATATTTTAAAAATGATCAGGATAGCAGTATAGAGGGCTCATGAGATGGCTCACTTGACATCAAGCCTGAAGACCTGAGTCCAAGCTTTGCACCCTGTATGGTAGAGAGAACTAACTCCCACAGTTGTCTTTTGACCCCCCCACATTTAAAAATATCAATATAGAGATTTCTAGACTACATTAAGTAAAAATGTAGCTAAGCAGCCGGCGTGGTGGAGTACACCTTTAATCCCAGTACTCAAGGAGGCAGAGGCAGGGAGATCTCTACGAATTCGAGGACAACCTGGTCTACAAAGTGAGTCCAGGACAAGCAAGGCTACACAGAGAAAGCTAGCTTTAAAAAAAAAAAAAGATAATATATATAATATAATGTCATGTTCTTTGTATAAAAGAAAGTGTGCTGATAGTTTTATGTCAACTTGACACAAACTATGGAGTCATCTGAGAAGGGGGAGCCTTGACTGAGAAAAGCCTCCATAAGATTGGGCTATTGGGCATTTTCTTAATTCGTGAATGACAGGGGAGGGCCCAGCTCATCGTGGGTGGTACCATCCGTGGGCTGGTGGTTCAGGGTCTATGAGAAAGGCAGAGCAAGCCATGAGAAGCAAGCCTGTAAGCAGCACCCTTCCATGGCCTCTCCATCAGCTCCTGACTCCAGGTCCCTGCTCTGCTTAAGTTCCTGCCCTGACTTCCTTCAATGATGGATTATGATGTGGAAGTGTGAGCCAAATGAGCCCTTTTCTCTCCATGTTGCTTTGGTCACAGTATTTCATCACAGCAACGGAAGCCTTAATAAAAAAAAGTATTTTAAAATCTAAGTATAGGGTTGGAGACGGCCAGCAGCTAAGCATTCTTGCTATTCTCATAGAGGGAACAGCTCTAGGAGGACACAAGGTCTGCGGCCCATGCTGGCACCAACACATGCACACACACACATACATAAATACATTACATACACATATACACAGAAGTAAAATAAATCTTATGGTTTGTTTGTTTTGCTTTTTCTGAGACAAAGTTTCTCTGTGTAGCCTTGGCTGTTCTAGACTCACTTTGTAGACCAGGCTGGCCTCGAACTCACAGAGATCCACCTTCCTCTGCCTCCCTGAGTGCTGGGATTACAGGCATGCACCACCGAACCCAGCTAAATATATATATATTTAAATATATATATATATATTTTTTTTTTTTAATTAAGAGCTAGCTGGGTAAAGTAGGCCACGCCTGCCTCAGAAAACCAAAAATAAATAGATAGATAGATGATAGATAGATAAGCAAGCAAATGAAATCTAAGTGTATCTGCCTATTTATGCAAAAAGGAACACTGGAAGAATAAACAAGAATGAAACTGATCATTTATTTCCAGCAAGTGGAAACGGAAAATCATTAACTGAATATATACATTTTTTATTAAAGATTTTTGTAGTTTGGTTAGTGGACCAACTTTGTTGGATAAATCACTTCTTCCCTTTCCGCCCTTCCCCACCTACAAAACCACAAGTCTATTTCCAAACCCATGCCCTTTCCCATGCACACCCCCCCCATCCCCACAGCTGCCCCTGCCTATGGCCACCTCCACACTCACAGGCTTGGGTCCAGACTGGTGGCCTTTAAACCTGGTTTGTACAAGCGCATCTTTTGACTTGAGAGATACTCCTTCCCTCTCCCATCATTCCCTCACCTGGCTGACAAATCTACATCCTACAGGCCTACATCCTCTGTTTGGGAGCCACCTCTGCCTGGACCTTTTTCATCCACCAGCTTTGCCAAGTTAGACCACTCAGCTCCTGCACAGGGCCAGTCTACGGCAGGCTGGATTATCATACTACACACACAAACCAAAGAAGTACACCTGCCAGGAAATCACAAAACCAAACCATGAATAAATAAACAAGACAGCTTGCTCCTGTCCAACCCCTAGCCCCACTGAAGTGGTATCTAATGACAACTACCTAAAAGAGCACCAGGACACAGAATTTAAAAGAACAACCATAAATTTTATCAATAAACTTGAGAAATTAAAAAAAAAAAACACACAAACACTTCATTGAACTCCAAGAGGATAACAATAAATGCTTGAGTGATGTCTAAGAAAATACAAACAGGAGGCTGGAGAGATGGCTCAGTGGGTAAGAGCACTACCTGCTCTTCCTGAAGGACCCAGGTTCAATTCCCAGCACCCACATGGCAGCTCACAACTGTCTGTAACCCCAATTGCAAAGGATCTGACATCTTCACGATAACGCACATAAAATAAATTAAAAAGAAAAAAAAACAATGAAATGAGGAGGATAAGTCAGGATTTAAAACTCTTCAATAAAGAGACCACAAAAGAAATGAAGATGGAGTTGGAACACTCAATAATCTAACAAGAAAACTCACAAGTAGAATGAATCAAGCAGAGGACAGAATAGCAGGACTTGAAAATAAAGTAAAGGACCTAGACCAAAGAATCTGGAACGTTGTAAAAAGCACAGGAAAGGAATATGCAGCAAATGTGAGACAGGTACCATAAAAAGACTAAGTATTTATTTGTTGGAATAAAAAGACACTACGAAAAGACTAAATCTTTTGAGTTACAGAACATTCTTCACAAACTTCAAACAGCATCCTAAAATTCAGGTAGAACCAGAAAAGACCCTGGACAGCCAAAGCAAAAAGAATACTAGCGGGAAGCCAGGCATGGTGGCACATGTCTGTAATCCCAGCACTCAGGGAGGCAGAGGCAATCGCTATGAGTTTGAGACCAGCTTGGTCTACAAAGCAAGTCCAGGAGAGCCAGAGCTATTACACAGAGAAACCCTGTCTCCAAAAAAACAAAACAAAACAACAACAAAAATACTGGCAGACTGGAAGAATCGCCATTCCAGACATTCAAGATACATTATAAAGCTATAATATGGTACCGGAACACAGACATACAGACCACAAAATAAGACAGTGGACCCACACAAGTACTGTAACCACAGCTATCCAAAACGACACATACACACACAGCACACTGGCTAGGTCACCCCACCAGGGAGAAGTGATCAAGGAGCAGGCGAACCAGTTCATGTCAGAGACTCTCTCTTCTCCTCTTGCTAGGGAGCCCACATAAAAGCTGAGGTGTCTATGGGCTACATCTGAACAGGGGGTCTATGTCCTCTCTCTGTGTGGTCTTTGGTTGATGCATTAGTCTCTGAAGTCCCCCCTGGGCCCTGCTTATTTCTGGCTTTGTTGGTCTCCTTGTGTGGCTCCTGTCCCCTCTGGGTCCTTTTATAACCCCCTTCTCCCATAAGACTCCCTGTGCTCTGCCCAAAGTTTGGCTGTGAGTCTCTGCATCTGCTTTGATCCCCTGCTGGACAGTCTCTCAGAGAATCTAAATTTTCAAGTGTGCACATTTTCCTCAAACATTAAGATTACTTTACAAATTTTACATTTCACAGGTGAATGGTCACACTGTTAACTCTTTCCTTCCCTCCCCTGCCTGCCCTTCTGTGTGTAAGCATGTGTGTGTAGTAGGGCCTTTTCCATACTACACAAGCAGCCTATCACTAAGCTATAACCCTGTTAACTAGCTTTTGTTAACCACAAAATTATAATCACAGAAAAGTATGATCAAAATAATACTATCAGTTATTTGGATTCTGATTGAAACTTAATGGTGCCCATGCATGAATTAACACACACACACACACACACACACACCAGTATAATGGGAACTGCTCCTGCCAGCATGCCAGCTGTTCTGTTGCTTCTTCCACACTCACCGTGATAGGCCAGCAGCATGCGCCCTGGACGATGGCGCCACTGAAGGCTGTGTTCCTCAGCACAGACCGGAGCAGCTGGCCTACATCTCTTTCTACCCACACAGCTCCTGTCAAGAGTGACTGGAGCTCTGCATCACAAAGATCATCCTCCAACTCTATCTGAGATGAGAGTAAAAACATTCAAGTGCTTTTACCCTGACACTATGAGAAAGGGCTCATGGGAATTTTGATCAATGACAAAATGTGTGAATGTGGGGTAAGTGC
The DNA here is from genome assembly GCF_907164565.1 of Psammomys obesus. Lineage (NCBI taxonomy): Eukaryota > Metazoa > Chordata > Mammalia > Rodentia > Muridae > Psammomys > Psammomys obesus. The sequence continues at coordinate 13,815,897 of NW_026585698.1, read as the reverse complement.
GAGCATTTGTGCTATTTAAATAACTAAAAGCCAGAGCCTTCTTTACCTCCTGCTCATCATGCTCCATTACAGTTACAAGATTGGAAGTTGTGGGGGTTTGTGCCAGAGAATCTGTGAACTGTAGTGATTGAAAATCAAACTGTAGCAAGTCAGCAGGGTTCACCCCTTCTTTTGTCGTGCTCGAGACGGTACCTGGGGCATAACACATGTGAGGCATCGCACCAGAGCTGAACTCCACGAGCCTCAAAACCCCTTTAATGTTTTCTTTTTCTTGCTTCTTTTTACTTTTTATTTCCTATCTCTCCAATTTCTAATCAACAACAGTTTAGGATAAGCGACAGTAACTGACCTGTTCAGTGTTACCAAAGAGTATGAGAGCTGACCCCCCCTACTCAAATCAGCCTACACCCCCTCAACACACTTGCACATACACTAAACAAAGCTGCTGAAGTGTAAACAGCCAGTGTGTGCTGGGAAGAGCGTGTGTACAGTTTTGCTTTACAGTGCAAAGGTACCCACTGTTCAAGACCAAACTCCCAGCGACTCCGCAGCTACACCTCAGAAGTGACAGGCCTGCTCAGTGCACATGCCATGGTCAATCTGACACGGAGCCACAGAACGCAGGCAGGAATACACACCCGACACCAACACTTCAACCTACCCTTCTGGCCACATAAGTAACAGGTCACCTGTCGAACAGGCACTCTCCTGTGAAGACAGGCCCAGCAATTAAGTCATCAGTTAGGTCAGAACACGCCATCTCTCTCATGAAAGAGTCACAGCACTGACACCACGCAAACACTTTAGGGTGTTGATTCAGAAGAGCAGAAGTAGGACAAAGGCCATTCCTGGCACCATCCTCCAGGCCACAGGATGACAACTAGCAACTCATAAGGATATAGTAAGAAAAAAATTAGGGGCCCCATACCCACTGGATCAGTCCAAGTTCAGTTTCAACAACCCTGAAATACAAAACAGCATTTCCTGTTAGATCTTTCAGACACACATGGAAGGCCCTCATCAGCTGTCCCTCTAAGGTGCTTTTAAAATAAGTTGATCCACAACCTAAAAACCTCTGCCTGGATAAAGGGTTGCTGGGGAGCACAGGCCAGGCCTGCTTTCTCCTTGTCAGACTAGCAGAATCCCCCTCCTGGTTTCTGCGTGCTCAGTTTCTAGCCAAGCATCCCAATACTAAAGCAAGGCAGCAAGCAAGGAAGCCAACAGGCCTTAAACGGAAAAGCTGGAAGAAGACTGTGTGCAGCTGCACGCAAGAACAGACACAGAAGCAGCAGCTGTGCGTGGTGGGAAGCACATGTAACCCTGGCAGCTGGGCAGCCGGGAGGACGCTGCAAGGAGCCTGCGGCCAGCCTGGGCTACACAGAAGATCCTGTCTCAAAACAATACAGCAAATAATAATAATAATAATAATAATAATAATAATAATAATAATAATAATAATAATGACATTTTAAAAAGTGGATGTTGGGACAGTGACTCAGCAGGCAGAGATGCTGGACACCAAGGCTGACAACCTGAGTTTAAGCCCTCTCTCACCTCTACAATGTGGCACAAAGGTACACACATGCATTCACGTTTATGCGCACAATACATAGATAGGTAGCTAGCTGGAAAGAAGGAAGGACAGACGGACAGAACACCCCTGGAAAACTGCTCTGTTCCCAAAATCAAAATCAATCCTGAGCTAAAAGATTCAACTCTAACAACAACAAAGCAAAACATAACACAAAACGCTGCCACCACCTCTCATTTCTTAAATCATTGATCTGTGCTGTCCACTTGTAATCCCCCTTTTAATTATGGCCCCAGCCCTTTGAAGCCAAGTACTCATCTCTCTTTTGCCAAAGTCGTTAGTCTAAAAACAATTTTATACTAAAAAAAATGATTAATCCAGTCTCTACAGTCTGAAGAAAATTAACTACGCTCTTACTGAATTAAAACCTCCAATGTTAGCCAGGACTAATCTTGGATCAGCTGTTGGAAAGAGCAGGCAATCTGGTGCTCACTTTTAACCCCAGCACTCAGGAAGCAGAAACAAGCGGACTTCTGAACTCAAGGCCAGCTTAGTCTACAGTTTCAGGACAGCCAGAAACTACAGCGCAAAGAAACCCTGTCTCAAAAAAACAAAAACAAACAAAAAAGAAACTCATGCTGTCAAAGCATGCATGTGTCACAGGACAAAAACTACTGTCAAGAAGTCAGAGGAATGTGAGAGCAGCCACCCTTTAACACACCCTCACCTATTCTTTCCACAGGCCTTCCCGAGCTGGGAGCATTATCTACCGGCCATCCTGTCTACTTCTCTTGGCACCTGACATTTCAGGGGTGGTTCAGTTTGCATCTCGTGGCTGCCATCCTTTCCTCCTCAAGCTCCCTGAAGGCAGACTCTACCTCTGGCTCACCTGAACACGGCACCCTTCATAAAGCAGGCACTCAGTTATTTCCTACATGCAGAGCCTACTATTAATTTCATTCATACAGATGGATCAAAACACCAATTAAAGCCACCCTGCTCTGTTCAGAGACCCTAGTACTAGCAGTGAGTAAACCCCAAATAATTCTCATTAATAAATTCAACATATTAAATATGTGCATGCTTAAAATCCAATGTATATTCAGATACTGCTGTTAATACCTTCGACAAAGATGCTATTCCAGGCTTTACAGGTTTGCTTCCTGTGGGTACTGAAGAGCTGTTTTCAGGCTTGCTTTTTTCTACTGTTTGCGGTTTGCCTACTCCAGACACCTTAGGCACTGAGCCAGCACTCCTGTTTGCTTTCTTCATTCTGGGCTGCCTCTTGGTGATGCATTTACAATCAAACCTGTGGGAATAGAAATGGTATCACGTTGAAAAGAAAACTGCAAAACAGCTCTTTAAAAATTATTTCTTGAGAGTTCTACCACCTGATAAAAAAAATCTGAAAGACAGATGTCATGACGGAAAACAATGCTGAAAATCCTTCAACTCACGTATCGAAATGTAATACTTTACAGATTTATACTATTCCGTGTTCTAACTCATTCAGTAGACAGAACACCTCACGTGCCGGCTAGCTCTTATGTCCAAAACAGCAGCAAACTGCAAATCCCGTGGCTCTGTGCCCAATGCCAAAGGGCTTCCTCGGATAGCTCTCTCCTCCCTGCTTCTCTAACAATGCACTTCTTTCTCGTGAGCTCCTTCCACTCCCTAGATTCCGTCTTTCCTGGCTTGTGTCCCAGGACTCTGGAACCCCCAATACTTTGTGGGCTCCTAGTACAATCCAGGCTTCGTTTTCACCTCTTCACAAAAAGGCCTGTCAGGGCTTGCACTCAGGGACTCTCCTGCCACATGCCTGACCTCCATATCGCCCTAACTGTAGAGGAAGATTCCACAACCCCTTTCCTCTTGTATCCTTCATGGCTCTAAAGCCAGAACACAGACATGGCTAAAGCTGCCAAGCTGGACTATTTGCTTTGGATGGATCCTGGCCCCTCCTTGAATTATATTTGCATAAGTGTTCCTTTGTAGTTGCTTTTTAGGTGGAGGAAATCCCTCAGACTTTTTCCCTTCGAAAATTTCAGCATCAGCTGGGTGGCATCTTGCCCTGGGGCACCACTCCCTTTATTCCATTGCACATCTGGCCTCTCTCAGCACACAGCTCGGTTCCACCATCTCATTTCCTGGTGTGATTTTTCTCCTCAAATTGTACCTTCTGTATTTTTCTTTTGCTCTGGTTCCCCTTTCTCAGTGTAGATATGCATTAGAATAACCACTAATAACCACAGGACAGAGTCAATATTTGGGGATCTTGAAATCCCTCTGCCAAGAAAAGTAGTCCAAACTTTTCCACTTGGCCTCGGCTGCAGGAAATCACGGGCTGCAACCCAGGTGGGGGTTGCTAAGAACAAACTTGCCTCTGAAACTGTAGTTGCTGTACATTCAAAACCCCGAATGGTGACCCACACAGAGGTGGCAACAGTTTTAAGAAGTCATGCTCTAACTGATCTGCGTCTCCTAAGATCAGCCTGGGGCTGCTCTCAAAGACAGAGTGAAGGGTCACAGACTGTAAGGACCGGAATGGTAATCTCCCTCCCTGCTTTTTACTGCCTTAATCTAAACTCAAAAGTCTATCACTCAAAAGTACTGTTCTGACTCCACTGCGCTCGCTCGTTATCTTGGAATGCCAGAAAGCAGTTGTCCTCAACCCTGCTAACGCTGCGACCCTCTAGTACAGTTCCTCATGTTGCGGTGACCCCCAAACATAAAATTATTTTTGTTGCTACGTGATAACCCTAATTTTGCTATTGTTATGATTCGTAATATAAATATCTTATATGCAGGTGGCCTTAAGTGTCCCTGTAAAAGAGGTCTTGCCCCACAGGCTGAGAACCACTGCCTTCAAGTTTCCTTTGTGGGCTTTTCTCCCAGCAGCTCAGTACCAGAAACTTTCCAATTCACTCCTTCGAGTTCCTGCACCATTCTGAACATACCTGCATCTCATTTTAATTTTTTTGTATGTGCATGGGTGATTTGCCTATGTGTATGTCTGTGCACACTTGTGTGTTTGATGCCCGTGGAGGCCAGAAGAGGGCATTAGATCCCTGGAACTGGAGTTAAGGATAGTTATGAGGCACACCTGAGTGCTGGAAATCAAATCGGGTGCCCTGAAGATCAGCCACTGCTCATTCATCTACCTATCTTTGCCTAGCATGCTATTATTACTTCTGCATTAAACAGGATGCCACATTGTAAGGAATCTATGTAAGGCTTCCTCATAATTTAACGTAATTCACTGTAGTTGTCTGAGTGAGAATGGCCCCCTTAACTCATATATTTCAATGTGTGATCCCTAGTAGGTGGAGCTGTTTTGGGAAGGATTAGGAGGTGTGGCCTTTTTGGAAGAAGTATGAAACTCAAGCCCCTTTTCTCCTCACCCTCTCTACTTCTCTCCCTCTCTTTCCCTCACTGCCAGCCATTATACTTCCTGCCATGATGGTCATGGACTCACTATCTGAAACTGGTGAGCAAGCCCCCAATTAAAGGCTTTCTTTCACAAGGTTGCTTAGGTCATGGTTCCTCTTCACAGAGATAGAAAACTAAGATAGTTACCTAGTTATTGACAACGTTCCACAGGCCAAAGCAACAATAACATCTGAGGTGGAACAACAGAGGCTTCCTCGGGTCCTCAGACCCACTGAGGTACAACATTCCTCTTCAGCATCAAGACTGCCAAGCGAGGCTACACAGATTTCCAGTCCAGCCTGAGCTACACAGCAAGCCTTGGCCTAAACATTTTTTAATTTGAAAAGACAAGTAATGATAAATAGACAAAGAGTTGGTGAGCTAGTGCAGCCCAACAGCATAAGCAGAAGAAAAGAACCAACTCCCATATGTTATCCTCTGACTTTCACATACACACTGTGGAATGTCCATAAGTGACGCAAGTACGTATGTACACACACACACACACACACACACAATATAACAGCAGTGTTTTAATGAAGAAGATAAAGTCAGGAGACCTGGATGCAAGCTCCAGCTTTGCCATATGAGTTGTTACCAAGGGTGAATCACTTACCTTATAAACAAGAATTGATAAAGCCTTGCTTTAAGACTTCTGATACAAATACGGACACATAAAACAATATGAGGGAAAGTCTTTATCCTAGCTGTAGAAGTTATTTCACCAGGGCTCAAAGGTTAGAAAAATATTGCAACAAACAAAGTTAGAGAGAGCAATTTATTTCGGGGATTCAGAAGCCCAACCTTTCCAACCATCCACCTGTAGAAGACAGAGCAATGGACCCTCTGACTTTATCTTACTGTAATACTGCATCACAGTGCACTCACTCTGAATCAGGGATCAGGGGGCTCTAAGATCACTCCCTGGCTGTTGGGTGTCTGCAGCCCTCACTGAGGGACAGGAGGCTTTCTTGACACTACAGAAACATTCAAACCCTACTTTCTAAGTCACACAGAATTTCATCTTTTCCTTTAAACTCTAACCTTCATTATAATCTTTTTGACCCTGCAAAAGAAATATACTGATATTTTAAAGCATTTAAATTTAGCTGGTATCTTAAGATCTTTCATGCTAAGGAGGATTGAAGAAAAAAATCTTCCATGCTTAGTTTTAAAAACTACTGTAGATCAAATCTGTATCCAAAGACTAGTGCTTAACTCCTGAAAATTTAGATTCCTCATTCATAAAATGGAATTGGTAACAGTACTTTATAAGGATGCTGAGATAATTAAATGAAAGAAACCTAACATGCTTATCAGAGTAACAGCCCACAATGAAAACCCAATAGACAGAAGCAATCAAAATTTATAGAGAAACATCCTGCATATCCTAAATATGCCTAAAGCCTTATTAAAATAAAGGCAGCTGGAAGTAATGGTGGCTCCTTGTAACCCAGCATTTGGAAGATAGAGGCAGTTCATGGTTATCTTCAGAAAATCAGTTCATGGTCATCTTCAGCTGTACATATGTGTGAGACCAGCATGACCTACATGAGATCTCCAAATGATAGATAGATAGATAGATAGATAGATAGATAGATAGATAGATAGATAGATAGATAGATAATAAAGGCAGCAACTTGGAGCTGGAGAGGCAGCTCAGCGGTTAAGAGTACTGGATATTCTTCCAGAGGGCTCTGGTTCAGGCTTAATTCTCAGCACCCACACGATGGCTCACATTTGTGACCAGTCTCAGGGAATCTGACACCCTCTTCTGGCCTCTTCAGGCATCAGGCACACAGGTGGTAAACAGACGTACACAAAAGAAAACAAACATAAAACAAAATTAACTTTTTAAAGGGCAGCAGCTGAGAAGAGAATTTGTAGGGGAAACACTGCCCCCTACTCTCTTTGAGACAGGATCTCAGGATGCAGCCCTTGCATCTCCCAGCCTGTTTCCTAAGTCCTGGATTGAAGGTGTCTGTCACTATGCTTGGCCGAGACTCCCGTACAAGGAATGACTAAAGACTGTTTTACTTATTACTGACATTAAATTGCACACGATTGCATAGAGATATCAACAACACCAGCTTCCAGTTCTCTCCCACTGGAAATTATACACCAGGAAACCCTGCAGATGCATGGTAAGCAGCCATGAAAAGGGTAATCAAGAAACCTGGACTACATGCCAGGTCCGGCGGTCTGTAAATTACTGACTCTGTGAGCCCTGTTCAAAACAGCAAGGAGGGCTCACAACACGGTTGGGGGCAGTAATTGCTTATTAATCATGATTTTTATGCCTAGCATTATTCCACACACAAAAAAAATCTACAAAAGGTCTTGACCCAAGCAAGCTAACATATCTTTCTATAATTTCACAACTCGGTACTTAAATACCATCTTAACACTGTAAATTAAAATTACAACTTTAAACACTGATTTACAGATACTGGAAGAAATCACTGTCAAGGAGAACTCTTAAGTCATGGAAAGTGCTATGTGTAGGTCAGAGTCAGATGAATCAAAACTAACAGCCAATCTGATAAAAATCACATGCCTACAAAAGCCAAACTAATTCTGAAAAGCTAATAAAAAATGGCTTAAGTCAATCATAATACAATAAACTAATTTCATACTAAATTCTTCAATAAAGGTTTTTTTTAAGATTTAAAATTTTTTTCTTTGATTTTTTTTTTATGTGTATAGGTATTTTGCTCACATGTATGTCTGCGCACCAGATGCATACAATAAGTGCCCATAGAGACCAGAAGAGGGCATCAGACCCCCTGGGCCTGGAGTGATAGGCACTGTAAATCACACAAGTGCTGGGAATGGAACCTGGGTCCTCCAGAAGAGCAGCCAGTGTTATTAACAGCTGAGCCATCTCTCCAGCCCTTATTCTCTATTTCACATGTACAAATGTTTTGCCTATACACATGCAAGGGTACCCACGCTTGCAATGTTCACAGAAACAGAAAGGCATCAGATCCCCTAGAACTGGAATTCTAGACTCTCTGAGCAAGGATGTGAGTGAGCCCAGGTCCTCTGCAAGACTAGCAGGTACTCCTAACTGCTGAGCCAACCCTCCAGCCCAACACACACACACACACACACACACACACACACACACACACACACACA